>NW_028276355.1:0-300000 GCF_052056855.1 Sturnus vulgaris
TGCTCGCTCGGGACTTTGCTCTCGGGGCCAAGGCAAGAGGGCGTGCTTGCCCGCAGAACTGAGAACACGCTGTTGGGCAGAGCTGCAACTGACCGCTGGAGTTCAGCTCTCAGCCGGACGGCAGAAGGCGAAGAACGAAGCCGCTTGCGAGCGGCGCAGTGCAGCGAAGAGCTCTCCGAATTCGCCGCTAGCTCCACGGTCCTTCTCAGCTGCGAGTAGCAGCGCTCGCAGTACACAGAGCTTCGCAAGGCCCGAAGACCCGGAGGGAAGTATCGCACACGAAAATGTGCCTGGACAGAGACGTGTTCTACGTTGTCCCTTCTCGTCATGCAGTTTGTGCCTCTGCTGCTTCTGCTGTAGGGAATCGCTCCTTGAAAGACGAGCGAGAGCGTCCTTCCGGGTGCTATTGCACTGAGTCGAGTGCTCGCTCGGGACTTTGCTCTCGGGGCCAAGGCAAGAGGGCGTGCTTGCCCGCAGAACTGAGAACACGCTGTTGGGCAGAGCTGCAACTGACCGCTGGAGTTCAGCTCTCGCCGGACGGCAGAAGGCGAAGAACGAAGCCGCTTGCGAGCGGCGCAGTGCAGCGAAGAGCTCTCCGAATTCGCCGCTAGCTCCACGGTCCTTCTCAGCTGCGAGTAGCAGCGCTCGCAGTACACAGAGCTTCGCAAGGCCCGAAGACCCGGAGGGAAGTATCGCACACGAAAATGTGCCAGGACAGAGACGTGTTCTACGTTGTCCCTTCTCGTCATGCAGTTTGTGCCTCTGCTGCTTCTGCTGTTAGGGAATCGCTCCTTGAAAGACGAGCGAGAGCGTCCTTCCGGGTGCATTGCACTGAGTCGAGTGCTCGCTCGGGACTTTGCTCTCGGGGCCAAGGCAAGAGGGCGTGCTTGCCCGCAGAACTGAGAACACGCTGTTGGGCAGAAGCTGCAACTGACCGCTGGAGTTCAGCTCTCGCCGGACGGCAGAAGGCGAAGAACGAAGCCGCTTGCGAGCGGCGCAGTGCAGCGAAGAGCTCTCCGAATTCGCCGCTAGCTCCACGGTCCTTCTCAGCTGCGAGTAGCAGCGCCTCGCAGTACACAGAGCTTCGCAAGGCCCGAAGACCCGGAGGGAAGTATCGCACACGAAAATGTGCCAGGACAGAGACGTGTTCTACGTTGTCCCTTCTCGTCATGCAGTTTGTGCCTCTGCTGCTTCTGCTGTTAGGAATCGCTCCTTGAAAGACGAGCGAGAGCGTCCTTCCGGGTGCATTGCACTGAGTCGAGTGCTCGCTCGGGACTTTGCACTCGGGGCCAAGGCAAGAGGGCGTGCTTGCCCGCAGAACTGAGAACACGCTGTTGGGCAGAGCTGCAACTGACCGCTGGAGTTCAGCTCTCGCCGGACGGCAGAAGGCGAAGAACGAAGCCGCTTGCGAGCGGCGCAGTGCAGCGAAGAGCTCTCCGAATTCGCCGCTAGCTCCACGGTCCTTCTCAGCTGCGAGTAGCAGCGCTCGCAGTACACAGAGCTTCGCAAGGCCCGAAGACCCGGAGGGAAGTATCGCACACGAAAATGTGCCAGGACAGAGACGTGTTCTACGTTGTCCCTTCTCGTCATGCAGTTTGTGCCTCTGCTGCTTCTGCTGTTAGGAATCGCTCCTTGAAAGACGAGCGAGAGCGTCCTTCCGGGTGCATTGCACTGAGTCGAGTGCTCGCTCGGGACTTTGCTCTCGGGGCCAAGGCAAGAGGGCGTGCTTGCCCGCAGAACTGAGAACACGCTGTTGGGCAGAGCTGCAACTGACCGCTGGAGTTCAGCTCTCGCCGGACGGCAGAAGGCGAAGAACGAAGCCGCTTGCGAGCGGCGCAGTGCAGCGAAGAGCTCTCCGAATTCGCCGCTAGCTCCACGGTCCTTGTCAAGCTGCGAGTAGCAGCGCTCGCAGTACACAGAGCTTCGCAAGGCCCGAAGACCCGGAGGGAAGTATCGCACACGAAAATGTGCCAGGACAGAGACGTGTTCTACGTTGTCCCTTCTCGTCATGCAGTTTGTGCCTCTGCTGCTTCTGCTGTAGGTAATCGCTCCTTGAAAGACGAGCGAGAGCGTCCTTCCGGGTGCATTGCACTGAGTCGAGTGCTCGCTCGGGACTTTGCACTCGGGGCCAAGGCAAGAGGGCGTGCTTGCCCGCAGAACTGAGAAACCACGCTGTTGGGCAGAGCTGCAACTGACCGCTGGAGTTCAGCTCTCGCCGGACGGCAGAAGGCGAAGAACGAAGCCGCTTGCGAGCGGCGCAGTGCAGCGAAGAGCTCTCCGAATTCGCCGCTAGCTCCACGGTCCTTCTCAGCTGCGAGTAGCAGCGCTCGCAGTACACAGAGCTTCGCAAGGCCCGAAGACCCGGAGGGAAGTATCGCACACGAAAATGTGCCAGGACAGAGACGTGTTCTACGTTGTCCCTTCTCGTCATGCAGTTTGTGCCTCTGCTGCTTCTGCTGTAGGTAATCGCTCCTTGAAAGACGAGCGAGAGCGTCCTTCCGGGTGCATTGCACTGAGTCGAGTGCTCGCTCGGGACTTTGCACTCGGGGCCAAGGCAAGAGGGCGTGCTTGCCCGCAGAACTGAGAACACGCTGTTGGGCAGAGCTGCAACTGACCGCTGGAGTTCAGCTCTCGCCGGACGGCAGAAGGCGAAGAACGAAGCCGCTTGCGAGCGGCGCAGTGCAGCGAAGAGCTCTCCGAATTCGCCGCTAGCTCCACGGTCCTTGTCAGCTGCGAGTAGCAGCGCTCGCAGTACACAGAGCTTCGCAAGGCCCGAAGACCCGGAGGGAAGTATCGCACACGAAAATGTGCCAGGACAGAGACGTGTTCTACGTTGTCCCTTCTCGTCATGCAGTTTGTGCCTCTGCTGCTTCTGCTGTAGGAATCGCTCCTTGAAAGACGAGCGAGAGCGTCCTTCCGGGTGCATTGCACTGAGTCGAGTGCTCGCTCGGGACTTTGCACTCGGGGCCAAGGCAAGAGGGCGTGCTTGCCCGCAGAACTGAGAACACGCTGATGGGCAGAGCTGCAACTGACCGCTGGAGTTCAGCTCTCGCCGGACGGCAGAAGGCGAAGAACGAAGCCGCTTGCGAGCGGCGCAGTGCAGCGAAGAGCTCTCCGAATTCGCCGCTAGCTCCACGGTCCTTCTCAGCTGCGAGTAGCAGCGCTCGCAGTACACAGAGCTTCGCAAGGCCCGAAGACCCGGAGGGAAGTATCGCACACGAAAATGTGCCAGGACAGAGACGTGTTCTACGTTGTCCCTTCTCGTCATGCAGTTTGTGCCTCTGCTGCTTCTGCTGTTAGGAATCGCTCCTTGAAAGACGAGCGAGAGCGTCCTTCCGGGTGCATTGCACTGAGTCGAGTGCTCGCTCGGGACTTTGCTCTCGGGGCCAAGGCAAGAGGCGTGCTTGCCCCGCAGAACTGAGAACACGCTCTTGGGCAGAGCTGCAACTGACCGCTGGAGTTCAGCTCTCGCCGGACGGCAGAAGGCGAAGAACGAAGCCGCTTGCGAGCGGCGCAGTGCAGCGAAGAGCTCTCCGAATTCGCCGCTAGCTCCACGGTCCTTCTCAGCTGCGAGTAGCAGCGCTCGCAGTACACAGAGCTTCGCAAGGCCCGAAGACCCGGAGGGAAGTATCGCACACGAAAATGTGCCAGGACAGAGACGTGTTCTACGTTGTCCCTTCTCGTCATGCAGTTTGTGCCTCTGCTGCTTCTGCTGTTAGGAATCGCTCCTTGAAAGACGAGCGAGAGCGTCCTTCCGGGTGCATTGCACTGAGTCGAGTGCTCGCTCGGGACTTTGCTCTCGGGGCCAAGGCAAGAGGGCGTGCTTGCCCGCAGAACTGAGAACACGCTGTTGGGCAGAGCTGCAACTGACCGCTGGAGTTCAGCTCTCGCCGGACGGCAGAAGGCGAAGAACGAAGCCGCTTGCGAGCGGCGCAGTGCAGCGAAGAGCTCTCCGAATTCGCCGCTAGCTCCACGGTCCTTCTCAGCTGCGAGTAGCAGCGCTCGCAGTACACAGAGCTTCGCAAGGCCCGAAGACCCGGAGGGAAGTATCGCACACGAAAATGTGCCAGGACAGAGACGTGTTCTACGTTGTCCCTTCTCGTCATGCAGTTTGTGCCTCTGCTGCTTCTGCTGTTAGGAATCGCTCCTTGAAAGACGAGCGAGAGCGTCCTTCCGGGTGCATTGCACTGAGTCGAGTGCTCGCTCGGGACTTTGCTCTCGGGGCCAAGGCAAGAGGGCGTGCTTGCCCGCAGAACTGAGAACACGCTGTTGGGCAGAGCTGCAACTGACCGCTGGAGTTCAGCTCTCGCCGGACGGCAGAAGGCGAAGAACGAAGCCGCTTGCGAGCGGCGCAGTGCAGCGAAGAGCTCTCCGAATTCGCCGCTAGCTCCACGGTCCTTCTCAGCTGCGAGTAGCAGCGCTCGCAGTACACAGAGCTTCGCAAGGCCCGAAGACCCGGAGGGAAGTATCGCACACGAAAATGTGCCAGGACAGAGACGTGTTCTACGTTGTCCCTTCTCGTCATGCAGTTTGTGCCTCTGCTGCTTCTGCTGTTAGGAATCGCTCCTTGAAAGACGAGCGAGAGCGTCCTTCCGGGTGCATTGCACTGAGTCGAGTGCTCGCTCGGGACTTTGCTCTCGGGGCCAAGGCAAGAGGGCGTGCTTGCCCGCAGAACTGAGAACACGCTGTTGGGCAGAGCTGCAACTGACCGCTGGAGTTCAGCTCTCGCCGGACGGCAGAAGGCGAAGAACGAAGCCGCTTGCGAGCGGCGCAGTGCAGCGAAGAGCTCTCCGAATTCGCCGCTAGCTCCACGGTCCTTGTCAGCTGCGAGTAGCAGCGCTCGCAGTACACAGAGCTTCGCAAGGCCCGAAGACCCGGAGGGAAGTATCGCACACGAAAATGTGCCAGGACAGAGACGTGTTCTACGTTGTCCCTTCTCGTCATGCAGTTTGTGCCTCTGCTGCTTCTGCTGTTAGGAATCGCTCCTTGAAAGACGAGCGAGAGCGTCCTTCCGGGTGCATTGCACTGAGTCGAGTGCTCGCTCGGGACTTTGCTCTCGGGCCAAGGCAAGAGGGCGTGCTTGCCCGCAGAACTGAGAACACGCTCTTGGGCAGAGCTGCAACTGACCGCTGGAGTTCAGCTCTCGCCGGACGGCAGAAGGCGAAGAACGAAGCCGCTTGCGAGCGGCGCAGTGCAGCGAAGAGCTCTCCGAATTCGCCGCTAGCTCCACGGTCCTTGTCAGCTGCGAGTAGCAGCGCTCGCAGTACACAGAGCTTCGCAAGGCCCGAAGACCCGGAGGGAAGTATCGCACACGAAAATGTGCCAGGACAGAGACGTGTTCTACGTTGTCCCTTCTCGTCATGCAGTTTGTGCCTCTGCTGCTTCTGCTGTTAGGAATCGCTCCTTGAAAGACGAGCGAGAGCGTCCTTCCGGGTGCATTGCACTGAGTCGAGTGCTCGCTCGGGACTTTGCTCTCGGGGCCAAGCAAGAGGGCGTGCTTGCCCGCAGAACTGAGAACACGCTCTTGGGCAGAGCTGCAACTGACCGCTGGAGTTCAGCTCTCGCCGGACGGCAGAAGGCGAAGAACGAAGCCGCTTGCGAGCGGCGCAGTGCAGCGAAGAGCTCTCCGAATTCGCCGCTAGCTCCACGGTCCTTGTCAGCTGCGAGTAGCAGCGCTCGCAGTACACAGAGCTTCGCAAGGCCCGAAGACCCGGAGGGAAGTATCGCACACGAAAATGTGCCAGGACAGAGACGTGTTCTACGTTGTCCCTTCTCGTCATGCAGTTTGTGCCTCTGCTGCTTCTGCTGTTAGGAATCGCTCCTTGAAAGACGAGCGAGAGCGTCCTTCCGGGTGCATTGCACTGAGTCGAGTGCTCGCTCGGGACTTTGCTCTCGGGGCCAAGGCAAGAGGGCGTGCTTGCCCGCAGAACTGAGAACACGCTCTTGGGCAGAGCTGCAACTGACCGCTGGAGTTCAGCTCTCGCCGGACGGCAGAAGGCGAAGAACGAAGCCGCTTGCGAGCGGCGCAGTGCAGCGAAGAGCTCTCCGAATTCGCCGCTAGCTCCACGGTCCTTGTCAGCTGCGAGTAGCAGCGCTCGCAGTACACAGAGCTTCGCAAGGCCCGAAGACCCGGAGGGAAGTATCGCACACGAAAATGTGCCAGGACAGAGACGTGTTCTACGTTGTCCCTTCTCGTCATGCAGTTTGTGCCTCTGCTGCTTCTGCTGTTAGGAATCGCTCCTTGAAAGACGAGCGAGAGCGTCCTTCCGGGTGCATTGCACTGAGTCGAGTGCTCGCTCGGGACTTTGCTCTCGGGGCCAAGGCAAGAGGGCGTGCTTGCCCGCAGAACTGAGAACACGCTGTTGGGCAGAGCTGCAACTGACCGCTGGAGTTCAGCTCTCGCCGGACGGCAGAAGGCGAAGAACGAAGCCGCTTGCGAGCGGCGCAGTGCAGCGAAGAGCTCTCCGAATTCGCCGCTAGCTCCACGGTCCTTCTCAGCTGCGAGTAGCAGCGCTCGCAGTACACAGAGCTTCGCAAGGCCCGAAGACCCGGAGGGAAGTATCGCACACGAAAATGTGCCAGGACAGAGACGTGTTCTACGTTGTCCCTTCTCGTCATGCAGTTTGTGCCTCTGCTGCTTCTGCTGTTAGGAATCGCTCCTTGAAAGACGAGCGAGAGCGTCCTTCCGGGTGCATTGCACTGAGTCGAGTGCTCGCTCGGGACTTTGCACTCGGGGCCAAGGCAGAGGCGTGCTTGCCCGCAGAACTGAGAACACGCTCTTGGGCAGAGCTGCAACTGACCGCTGGAGTTCAGCTCTCGCCGGACGGCAGAAGGCGAAGAACGAAGCCGCTTGCGAGCGGCGCAGTGCAGCGAAGAGCTCTCCGAATTCGCCGCTAGCTCCACGGTCCTTCTCAGCTGCGAGTAGCAGCGCTCGCAGTACACAGAGCTTCGCAAGGCCCGAAGACCCGGAGGGAAGTATCGCACACGAAAATGTGCCAGGACAGAGACGTGTTCTACGTTGTCCCTTCTCGTCATGCAGTTTGTGCCTCTGCTGCTTCTGCTGTTAGGAATCGCTCCTTGAAAGACGAGCGAGAGCGTCCTTCCGGGTGCATTGCACTGAGTCGAGTGCTCGCTCGGGACTTTGCTCTCGGGGCCAAGGCAAGAGGGCGTGCTTGCCCGCAGAACTGAGAACACTGCTCTTGGGCAGAGCTGCAACTGACCGCTGGAGTTCAGCTCTCGCCGGACGGCAGAAGGCGAAGAACGAAGCCGCTTGCGAGCGGCGCAGTGCAGCGAAGAGCTCTCCGAATTCGCCGCTAGCTCCACGGTCCTTCTCAGCTGCGAGTAGCAGCGCTCGCAGTACACAGAGCTTCGCAAGGCCCGAAGACCCGGAGGGAAGTATCGCACACGAAAATGTGCCAGGACAGAGACGTGTTCTACGTTGTCCCTTCTCGTCATGCAGTTTGTGCCTCTGCGCTTCTGCTGTTAGGAATCGCTCCTTGAAAGACGAGCGAGAGCGTCCTTCCGGGTGCATTGCACTGAGTCGAGTGCTCGCTCGGGACTTGCTCTCGGGGCCAAGGCAAGAGGGCGTGCTTGCCCGCAGAACTGAGAACACGCTCTTGGGCAGAGCTGCAACTGACCGCTGGAGTTCAGCTCTCGCCGGACGGCAGAAGGCGAAGAACGAAGCCGCTTGCGAGCGGCGCAGTGCAGCGAAGAGCTCTCCGAATTCGCCGCTAGCTCCACGGTCCTTCTCAGCTGCGAGTAGCAGCGCTCGCAGTACACAGAGCTTCGCAAGGCCCGAAGACCCGGAGGGAAGTATCGCACACGAAATGTGCCAGGACAGAGGCGTGTTCTACGTTGTCCCTTCTCGTCATGCAGTTGTGCCTCTGCTGCTTCTGCTGTTAGGAATCGCTCCTTGAAAGACGAGCGAGAGCGTCCTTCCGGGTGCATTGCACTGAGTCGAGTGCTCGCTCGGGACTTTGCTCTCGGGCCAAGGCAAGAGGGCGTGCTTGCCCGCAGAACTGAGAACACGCTGTTGGGCAGAGCTGCAACTGACCGCTGGAGTTCAGCTCTCGCCGGACGGCAGAAGGCGAAGAACGAAGCCGCTTGCGAGCGGCGCAGTGCAGCGAAGAGCTCTCCGAATTCGCCGCTAGCTCCACGGTCCTTCTCAGCTGCGAGTAGCAGCGCTCGCAGTACACAGAGCTTCGCAAGGCCCGAAGACCCGGAGGGAAGTATCGCACCACGAAAATGTGCCAGGACAGAGACGTGTTCTACGTTGTCCCTTCTCGTCATGCAGTTTGTGCCTCTGCTGCTTCTGCTGTTAGGAATCGCTCCTTGAAAGACGAGCGAGAGCGTCCTTCCGGGTGCATTGCACTGAGTCGAGTGCTCGCTCGGGACTTTGCTCTCGGGGCCAAGGCAAGAGGGCGTGCTTGCCCGCAGAACTGAGAACACGCTGTTGGGCAGAGCTGCAACTGACCGCTGGAGTTCAGCTCTCGCCGGACGGCAGAAGGCGAAGAACGAAGCCGCTTGCGAGCGGCGCAGTGCAGCGAAGAGCTCTCCGAATTCGCCGCTAGCTCCACGGTTCCTTCTCAGCTGCGAGTAGCAGCGCTCGCAGTACACAGAGCTTCGCAAGGCCCGAAGACCCGGAGGGAAGTATCGCACACGAAAATGTGCCAGGACAGAGACGTGTTCTACGTTGTCCCTTCTCGTCATGCAGTTTGTGCCTCTGCTGCTTCTGCTGTTAGGAATCGCTCCTTGAAAGACGAGCGAGAGCGTCCTTCCGGGTGCATTGCACTGAGTCGAGTGCTCGCTCGGGACTTTGCACTCGGGGCCAAGGCAAGAGGGCGTGCTTGCCCGCAGAACTGAGAACACGCTGTTGGGCAGAGCTGCAACTGACCGCTGGAGTTCAGCTCTCGCCGGACGGCAGAAGGCGAAGAACGAAGCCGCTTGCGAGCGGCGCAGTGCAGCGAAGAGCTCTCCGAATTCGCCGCTAGCTCCACGGTCCTTGTCAGCTGCGAGTAGCAGCGCTCGCAGTACACAGAGCTTCGCAAGGCCGAAGACCCGGAGGGAAGTATCGCACACGAAAATGTGCCAGGACAGAGACGTGTTCTACGTTGTCCCTTCTCGTCATGCAGTTTGTGCCTCTGCTGCTTCTGCTGTTAGGAATCGCTCCTTGAAAGACGAGCGAGAGCGTCCTTCCGGGTGCATTGCACTGAGTCGAGTGCTCGCTCGGGACTTTGCTCTCGGGCCAGGCAAGAGGGCGTGCTTGCCCGCAGAACTGAGAACACGCTGTTGGGCAGAGCTGCAACTGACCGCTGGAGTTCAGCTCTCGCCGGACGGCAGAAGGCGAAGAACGAAGCCGCTTGCGAGCGGCGCAGTGCAGCGAAGAGCTCTCCGAATTCGCCGCTAGCTCCACGGTCCTTCTCAGCTGCGAGTAGCAGCGCTCGCGAGTACACAGAGCTTCGCAAGGCCCGAAGACCCGGAGGGAGTATCGCACACGAAAATGTGCCAGGACAGAGACGTGTTCTACGTTGTCCCTTCTCGTCATGCAGTTTGTGCCTCTGCTGCTTCTGCTGTAGGTAATCGCTCCTTGAAAGACGAGCGAGAGCGTCCTTCCGGGTGCATTGCACTGAGTCGAGTGCTCGCTCGGGACTTTGCACTCGGGGCCAAGGCAAGAGGGCGTGCTTGCCCGCAGAACTGAGAACACGCTGTTGGGCAGAGCTGCAACTGACCGCTGGAGTTCAGCTCTCGCCTGGACGGCAGAAGGCGAAGAACGAAGCCGCTTGCGAGCGGCGCAGTGCAGCGAAGAGCTCTCCGAATTCGCCGCTAGCTCCACGGTCCTTCTCAGCTGCGAGTAGCAGCGCTCGCAGTACACAGAGCTTCGCAAGGCCCGAAGACCCGGAGGGAAGTATCGCACACGAAAATGTGCCAGGACAGAGACGTGTTCTACGTTGTCCCTTCTCGTCATGCAGTTTGTGCCTCTGCTGCTTCTGCTGTAGGTAATCGCTCCTTGAAAGACGAGCGAGAGCGTCCTTCCGGGTGCATTGCACTGAGTCGAGTGCTCGCTCGGGACTTTGCACTCGGGGCCAAGGCAAGAGGGCGTGCTTGCCCGCAGAACTGAGAACACGCTGTTGGGCAGAGCTGCAACTGACCGCTGGAGTTCAGCTCTCGCCGGACGGCAGAAGGCGAAGAACGAAGCCGCTTGCGAGCGGCGCAGTGCAGCGAAGAGCTCTCCGAATTCGCCGCTAGCTCCACGGTCCTTGTCAGCTGCGAGTAGCAGCGCTCGCAGTACACAGAGCTTCGCAAGGCCCGAAGACCCGGAGGGAAGTATCGCACACGAAAATGTGCCAGGACAGAGACGTGTTCTACGTTGTCCCTTCTCGTCATGCAGTTTGTGCCTCTGCTGCTTCTGCTGTTAGGAATCGCTCCTTGAAAGACGAGCGAGAGCGTCCTTCCGGGTGCATTGCACTGAGTCGAGTGCTCGCTCGGGACTTTGCACTCGGGGCCAAGGCAAGAGGGCGTGCTTGCCCGCAGAACTGAGAACACGCTGATGGGCAGAGCTGCAACTGACCGCTGGAGTTCAGCTCTCGCCGGACGGCAGAAGGCGAAGAACGAAGCCGCTTGCGAGCGGCGCAGTGCAGCGAAGAGCTCTCCGAATTCGCCGCTAGCTCCACGGTCCTTCTCAGCTGCGAGTAGCAGCGCTCGCAGTACACAGAGCTTCGCAAGGCCCGAAGACCCGGAGGGAAGTATCGCACACGAAAATGTGCCAGGACAGAGACGTGTTCTACGTTGTCCCTTCTCGTCATGCAGTTTGTGCCTCTGCTGCTTCTGCTGTTAGGAATCGCTCCTTGAAAGACGAGCGAGAGCGTCCTTCCGGGTGCATTGCACTGAGTCGAGTGCTCGCTCGGGACTTTGCTCTCGGGGCCAAGGCAAGAGGGCGTGCTTGCCCGCAGAACTGAGAACACGCTGTTGGGCAGAGCTGCAACTGACCGCTGGAGTTCAGCTCTCGCCGGACGGCAGAAGGCGAAGAACGAAGCCGCTTGCGAGCGGCGCAGTGCAGCGAAGAGCTCTCCGAATTCGCCGCTAGCTCCACGGTCCTTCTCAGCTGCGAGTAAGCAGCGCTCGCAGTACACAGAGCTTCGCAAGGCCCGAAGACCCGGAGGGAAGTATCGCACACGAAAATGTGCCAGGACAGAGACGTGTTCTACGTTGTCCCTTCTCGTCATGCAGTTTGTGCCTCTGCTGCTTCTGCTGTTAGGAATCGCTCCTTGAAAGACGAGCGAGAGCGTCCTTCCGGGTGCATTGCACTGAGTCGAGTGCTCGCTCGGGACTTTGCTCTCGGGGCCAAGGCAAGAGGGCGTGCTTGCCCGCAGAACTGAGAACACGCTGTTGGGCAGAGCTGCAACTGACCGCTGGAGTTCAGCTCTCGCCGGACGGCAGAAGGCGAAGAACGAAGCCGCTTGCGAGCGGCGCAGTGCAGCGAAGAGCTCTCCGAATTCGCCGCTAGCTCCACGGTCCTTCTCAGCTGCGAGTAGCAGCGCTCGCAGTACACAGAGCTTCGCAAGGCCCGAAGACCCGGAGGGAAGTATCGCACACGAAAATGTGCCAGGACAGAGACGTGTTCTACGTTGTCCCTTCTCGTCATGCAGTTTGTGCCTCTGCTGCTTCTGCTGTTGGGAATCGCTCCTTGAAAGACGAGCGAGAGCGTCCTTCCGGGTGCATTGCACTGAGTCGAGTGCTCGCTCGGACTTTGCTCTCGGGGCCAAGGCAAGAGGGCGTGCTTGCCCGCAGAACTGAGAACACGCTGTTGGGCAGAGCTGCAACTGACCGCTGGAGTTCAGCTCTCGCCGGACGGCAGAAGGCGAAGAACGAAGCCGCTTGCGAGCGGCGCAGTGCAGCGAAGAGCTCTCCGAATTCGCCGCTAGCTCCACGGTCCTTCTCAGCTGCGAGTAGCAGCGCTCGCAGTACACAGAGCTTCGCAAGGCCCGAAGACCCGGAGGGAAGTATCGCACACGAAAATGTGCCAGGACAGAGACGTGTTCTACGTTGTCCCTTCTCGTCATGCAGTTTGTGCCTCTGCTGCTTCTGCTGTTAGGAATCGCTCCTTGAAAGACGAGCGAGAGCGTCCTTCCGGGTGCATTGCACTGAGTCGAGTGCTCGCTCGGGACTTTGCTCTCGGGGCCAAGGCAAGAGGGCGTGCTTGCCCGCAGAACTGAGAACACGCTCTTGGGCAGAGCTGCAACTGACCGCTGGAGTTCAGCTCTCGCCGGACGGCAGAAGGCGAAGAACGAAGCCGCTTGCGAGCGGCGCAGTGCAGCGAAGAGCTCTCCGAATTCGCCGCTAGCTCCACGGTCCTTCTCAGCTGCGAGTAGCAGCGCTCGCAGTACACAGAGCTTCGCAAGGCCCGAAGACCCGGAGGGAAGTATCGCACACGAAAATGTGCCAGGACAGAGACGTGTTCTACGTTGTCCCTTCTCGTCATGCAGTTTGTGCCTCTGCTGCTTCTGCTGTTAGGAATCGCTCCTTGAAAGACGAGCGAGAGCGTCCTTCCGGGTGCATTGCACTGAGTCGAGTGCTCGCTCGGGACTTTGCTCTCGGGGCCAAGGCAAGAGGGCGTGCTTGCCCGCAGAACTGAGAACACGCTCTTGGGCAGAGCTGCAACTGACCGCTGGAGTTCAGCTCTCGCCGGACGGCAGAAGGCGAAGAACGAAGCCGCTTGCGAGCGGCGCAGTGCAGCGAAGAGCTCTCCGAATTCGCGCTAGCTCCACGGTCCTTGTCAGCTGCGAGTAGCAGCGCTCGCAGTACACAGAGCTTCGCAAGGCCCGAAGACCCGGAGGGAAGTATCGCACACGAAAATGTGCCAGGACAGAGACGTGTTCTACGTTGTCCCTTCTCGTCATGCAGTTTGTGCCTCTGCTGCTTCTGCTGTTAGGAATCGCTCCTTGAAAGACGAGCGAGAGCGTCCTTCCGGGTGCATTGCACTGAGTCGAGTGCTCGCTCGGGACTTTGCTCTCGGGGCCAAGGCAAGAGGGCGTGCTTGCCGCAGAACTGAGAACACGCTCTTGGGCAGAGCTGCAACTGACCGCTGGAGTTCAGCTCTCGCCGGACGGCAGAAGGCGAAGAACGAAGCCGCTTGCGAGCGGCGCAGTGCAGCGAAGAGCTCTCCGAATTCGCCGCTAGCTCCACGGTCCTTGTCAGCTGCGAGTAGCAGCGCTCGCAGTACACAGAGCTTCGCAAGGCCCGAAGACCCGGAGGGAAGTATCGACACACGAAAATGTGCCAGGACAGAGACGTGTTCTACGTTGTCCCTTCTCGTCATGCAGTTTGTGCCTCTGCTGCTTCTGCTGTTAGGAATCGCTCCTTGAAAGACGAGCGAGAGCGTCCTTCCGGGTGCATTGCACTGAGTCGAGTGCTCGCTCGGGACTTTGCTCTCGGGGCCAAGGCAAGAGGGCGTGCTTGCCCGCAGAACTGAGAACACGCTGTTGGGCAGAGCTGCAACTGACCGCTGGAGTTCAGCTCTCGCCGGACGGCAGAAGGCGAAGAACGAAGCCGCTTGCGAGCGGCGCAGTGCAGCGAAGAGCTCTCCGAATTCGCCGCTAGCTCCACGGTCCTTCTCAGCTGCGAGTAGCAGCGCTCGCAGTACACAGAGCTTCGCAAGGCCCGAAGACCCGGAGGGAAGTATCGCACACGAAAATGTGCCAGGACAGAGACGTGTTCTACGTTGTCCCTTCTCGTCATGCAGTTTGTGCCTCTGCTGCTTCTGCTGTAGGAATCGCTCCTTGAAAGACGAGCGAGAGCGTCCTTCCGGGTGCATTGCACTGAGTCGAGTGCTCGCTCGGGACTTTGCTCTCGGGGCCAAGGCAAGAGGGCGTGCTTGCCCGCAGAACTGAGAACACGCTGTTGGCAGAGCTGCAACTGACCGCTGGAGTTCAGCTCTCGCCGGACGGCAGAAGGCGAAGAACGAAGCCGCTTGCGAGCGGCGCAGTGCAGCGAAGAGCTCTCCGAATTCGCCGCTAGCTCCACGGTCCTTCTCAGCTGCGAGTAGCAGCGCTCGCAGTACACAGAGCTTCGCAAGGCCCGAAGACCCGGAGGGAAGTATCGCACACGAAAATGTGCCAGGACAGAGACGTGTTCCTACGTTGTCCCTTCTCGTCATGCAGTTTGTGCCTCTGCTGCTTCTGCTGTTAGGAATCGCTCCTTGAAAGACGAGCGAGAGCGTCCTTCCGGGTGCATTGCACTGAGTCGAGTGCTCGCTCGGGACTTTGCACTCGGGGCCAAGGCAAGAGGGCGTGCTTGCCCGCAGAACTGAGAACACGCTCTTGGGCAGAGCTGCAACTGACCGCTGGAGTTCAGCTCTCGCCGGACGGCAGAAGGCGAAGAACGAAGCGCTTGCGAGCGGCGCAGTGCAGCGAAGAGCTCTCCGAATTCGCCGCTAGCTCCACGGTCCTTCTCAGCTGCGAGTAGCAGCGCTCGCAGTACACAGAGCTTCGCAAGGCCCGAAGACCCGGAGGGAAGTATCGCACACGAAAATGTGCCAGGACAGAGACGTGTTCTACGTTGTCCCTTCTCGTCATGCAGTTTGTGCCTCTGCTGCTTCTGCTGTTAGGAATCGCTCCTTGAAAGACGAGCGAGAGCGTCCTTCCGGGTGCATTGCACTGAGTCGAGTGCTCGCTCGGGACTTTGCTCTCGGGGCCAAGGCAAGAGGGCGTGCTTGCCCGCAGAACTGAGAACACGCTCTTGGGCAGAGCTGCAACTGACCGCTGGAGTTCAGCTCTCGCCGGACGGCAGAAGGCGAAGAACGAAGCCGCTTGCGAGCGGCGCAGTGCAGCGAAGAGCTCTCCGAATTCGCCGCTAGCTCCACGGTCCTTCTCAGCTGCGAGTAGCAGCGCTCGCAGTACACAGAGCTTCGCAAGGCCCGAAGACCCGGAGGGAAGTATCGCACACGAAAATGTGCCAGGACAGAGACGTGTTCTACGTTGTCCCTTCTCGTCATGCAGTTTGTGCCTCTGCGCTTCTGCTGTTAGGAATCGCTCCTTGAAAGACGAGCGAGAGCGTCCTTCCGGGTGCATTGCACTGAGTCGAGTGCTCGCTCGGGACTTTGCTCTCGGGGCCAAGGCAAGAGGGCGTGCTTGCCCGCAGAACTGAGAACACGCTCTTGGGCAGAGCTGCAACTGACCGCTGGAGTTCAGCTCTCGCCGGACGGCAGAAGGCGAAGAACGAAGCCGCTTGCGAGCGGCGCAGTGCAGCGAAGAGCTCTCCGAATTCGCCGCTAGCTCACGGTCCTTCTCAGCTGCGAGTAGCAGCGCTCGCAGTACACAGAGCTTCGCAAGGCCCGAAGACCCGGAGGGAAGTATCGCACACGAAAATGTGCCAGGACAGAGACGTGTTCTACGTTGTCCCTTCTCGTCATGCAGTTTGTGCCTCTGCTGCTTCTGCTGTTAGGAATCGCTCCTTGAAAGACGAGCGAGAGCGTCCTTCCGGGTGCATTGCACTGAGTCGAGTGCTCGCTCGGGACTTTGCACTCGGGGCCAAGGCAAGAGGGCGTGCTTGCCCGCAGAACTGAGAACACGCTGATGGGCAGAGCTGCAACTGACCGCTGGAGTTCAGCTCTCGCCGGACGGCAGAAGGCGAAGAACGAAGCCGCTTGCGAGCGGCGCAGTGCAGCGAAGAGCTCTCCGAATTCGCCGCTAGCTCCACGGTCCCTTCTCAGCTGCGAGTAGCAGCGCTCGCAGTACACAGAGCTTCGCAAGGCCCGAAGACCCGGAGGGAAGTATCGCACACGAAAAATGTGCCAGGACAGAGGCGTGTTCTACGTTGTCCCTTCTCGTCATGCAGTTTGTGCCTCTGCTGCTTCTGCTGTTAGGAATCGCTCCTTGAAAGACGAGCGAGAGCGTCCTTCCGGGTGCATTGCACTGAGTCGAGTGCTCGCTCGGGACTTTGCTCTCGGGGCCAAGGCAAGAGGGCGTGCTTGCCCGCAGAACTGAGAACACGCTGTTGGGCAGAGCTGCAACTGACCGCTGGAGTTCAGCTCTCGCCGGACGGCAGAAGGCGAAGAACGAAGCCGCTTGCGAGCGGCGCAGTGCAGCGAAGAGCTCTCCGAATTCGCCGCTAGCTCCACGGTCCTTCTCAGCTGCGAGTAGCAGCGCTCGCAGTACACAGAGCTTCGCAAGGCCCGAAGACCCGGAGGGAAGTATCGCACACGAAAATGTGCCAGGACAGAGACGTGTTCTACGTTGTCCCTTCTCGTCATGCAGTTTGTGCCTCTGCTGCTTCTGCTGTTAGGAATCGCTCCTTGAAAGACGAGCGAGAGCGTCCTTCCGGGTGCATTGCACTGAGTCGAGTGCTCGCTCGGACTTTGCACTCGGGGCCAAGGCAAGAGGGCGTGCTTGCCCGCAGAACTGAGAACACGCTGATGGGCAGAGCTGCAACTGACCGCTGGAGTTCAGCTCTCGCCGGACGGCAGAAGGCGAAGAACGAAGCCGCTTGCGAGCGGCGCAGTGCAGCGAAGAGCTCTCCGAATTCGCCGCTAGCTCCACGGTCCTTGTCAGCTGCGAGTAGCAGCGCTCGCAGTACACAGAGCTTCGCAAGGCCCGAAGACCCGGAGGGAAGTATCGCACACGAAAATGTGCCAGGACAGAGACGTGTTCTACGTTGTCCCTTCTCGTCATGCAGTTTGTGCCTCTGCTGCTTCTGCTGTTAGGAATCGCTCCTTGAAAGACGGAGCGAGAGCGTCCTTCCGGGTGCATTGCACTGAGTCGAGTGCTCGCTCGGGACTTTGCTCTCGGGGCCAAGGCAAGAGGGCGTGCTTGCCCGCAGAACTGAGAACACGCTGTTGGGCAGAGCTGCAACTGACCGCTGGAGTTCAGCTCTCGCCGGACGGCAGAAGGCGAAGAACGAAGCCGCTTGCGAGCGGCGCAGTGCAGCGAAGAGCTCTCCGAATTCGCCGCTAGCTCCACGGTCCTTCTCAGCTGCGAGTAGCAGCGCTCGCAGTACACAGAGCTTCGCAAGGCCCGAAGACCCGGAGGGAAGTATCGCACACGAAAATGTGCCAGGACAGAGACGTGTTCTACGTTGTCCCTTCTCGTCATGCAGTTTGTGCCTCTGCTGCTTCTGCTGTTAGGAATCGCTCCTTGAAAGACGAGCGAGAGCGTCCTTCCGGTGCATTGCACTGAGTCGAGTGCTCGCTCGGGACTTTGCACTCGGGGCCAAGGCAAGAGGGCGTGCTTGCCCGCAGAACTGAGAACACGCTGATGGGCAGAGCTGCAACTGACCGCTGGAGTTCAGCTCTCGCCGGACGGCAGAAGGCGAAGAACGAAGCCGCTTGCGAGCGGCGCAGTGCAGCGAAGAGCTCTCCGAATTCGCCGCTAGCTCCACGGTCCTTGTCAGCTGCGAGTAGCAGCGCTCGCAGTACACAGAGCTTCGCAAGGCCCGAAGACCCGGAGGGAAGTATCGCACACGAAAATGTGCCAGGACAGAGACGTGTTCTACGTTGTCCCTTCTCGTCATGCAGTTTGTGCCTCTGCTGCTTCTGCTGTTAGGAATCGCTCCTTGAAAGACGAGCGAGAGCGTCCTTCCGGGTGCATTGCACTGAGTCGAGTGCTCGCTCGGGACTTTGCACTCGGGGCCAAGGCAAGAGGGCGTGCTTGCCCGCAGAACTGAGAACACGCTGATGGGCAGAGCTGCAACTGACCGCTGGAGTTCAGCTCTCGCCGGACGGCAGAAGGCGAAGAACGAAGCCGCTTGCGAGCGGCGCAGTGCAGCGAAGAGCTCTCCGAATTCGCCGCTAGCTCCACGGTCCTTCTCAGCTGCGAGTAGCAGCGCTCGCCAGTACACAGAGCTTCGCAAGGCCCGAAGACCCGGAGGGAAGTATCGCACACGAAAATGTGCCAGGACAGAGACGTGTTCTACGTTGTCCCTTCTCGTCATGCAGTTTGTGCCTCTGCTGCTTCTGCTGTTAGGAATCGCTCCTTGAAAGACGAGCGAGAGCGTCCTCCGGGTGCATTGCACTGAGTCGAGTGCTCGCTCGGGACTTTGCACTCGGGGCCAAGGCAAGAGGGCGTGCTTGCCCGCAGAACTGAGAACACGCTGATGGGCAGAGCTGCAACTGACCGCTGGAGTTCAGCTCTCGCCGGACGGCAGAAGGCGAAGAACGAAGCCGCTTGCGAGCGGCGCAGTGCAGCGAAGAGCTCTCCGAATTCGCCGCTAGCTCCACGGTCCTTCTCAGCTGCGAGTAGCAGCGCTCGCAGTACACAGAGCTTCGCAAGGCCCGAAGACCCGGAGGGAAGTATCGCACACGAAAATGTGCCAGGACAGAGACGTGTTCTACGTTGTCCCTTCTCGTCATGCAGTTTGTGCCTCTGCTGCTTCTGCTGTTAGGAATCGCTCCTTGAAAGACGAGCGAGAGCGTCCTTCCGGGTGCATTGCACTGAGTCGAGTGCTCGCTCGGGACTTTGCTCTCGGGGCCAAGGCAAGAGGGCGTGCTTGCCCGCAGAACTGAGAACACGCTGTTGGGCAGAGCTGCAACTGACCGCTGGAGTTCAGCTCTCGCCGGACGGCAGAAGGCGAAGAACGAAGCCGCTTGCGAGCGGCGCAGTGCAGCGAAGAGCTCTCCGAATTCGCCGCTAGCTCCACGGTCCTTCTCAGCTGCGAGTAGCAGCGCTCGCAGTACACAGAGCTTCGCAAGGCCCGAAGACCCGGAGGGAAGTATCGCACACGAAAATGTGCCAGGACAGAGACGTGTTCTACGTTGTCCCTTCTCGTCATGCAGTTTGTGCCTCTGCTGCTTCTGCTGTTAGGAATCGCTCCTTGAAAGACGAGCGAGAGCGTCCTTCCGGGTGCATTGCACTGAGTCGAGTGCTCGCTCGGGACTTTGCACTCGGGGCCAAGGCAAGAGGGCGTGCTTGCCCGCAGAACTGAGAACACGCTGATGGGCAGAGCTGCAACTGACCGCTGGAGTTCAGCTCTCGCCGGACGGCAGAAGGCGAAGAACGAAGCCGCTCGCGAGCGGCTTCGTTCTTCGCCTTCTGCCGTCCGGCGAGAGCTGAACTCCAGCGGTCAGTTGCAGCTCTGCCCATCAGCGTGTTCTCAGTTCTGCGGGCAAGCACGCCCTCTTGCCTTGGCCCCGAGTGCAAAGTCCCGAGCGAGCACTCGACTCAGTGCAATGCACCCGGAAGGACGCTCTCGCTCGTCTTTCAAGGAGCGATTCCTAACAGCAGAAGCAGCAGAGGCACCAAACTGCATGACGAGAAGGGACAACGTAGAACACGTCTCTGTCCTGGCACATTTTCGTGTGCGATACTTCCCTCCGGGTCTTCGGGCCTTGCGAAGCTCTGTGTACTGCGAGCGCTGCTACTCGCAGCTGAGAAGGACCGTGGAGCTAGCGGCGAATTCGGAGAGCTCTTCGCTGCACTGCGCCGCTCGCAAGCGGCTTCGTTCTTCGCCTTCTGCCGTCCGGCGAGAGCTGAACTCCAGCGGTCAGTTGCAGCTCTGCCCAACAGCGTGTTCTCAGTTCTGCGGGCAAGCACGCCCTCTTGCCTTGGCCCCGAGAGCAAAGTCCCGAGCGAGCACTCGACTCAGTGCAATGCACCCGGAAGGACGCTCTCGCTCGTCTTTCAAGGAGCGATTCCTAACAGCAGAAGCAGCAGAGGCACAAACTGCATGACGAGAAGGACAACGTAGAACACGTCTCTGTCCTGGCACATTTTCGTGTGCGATACTTCCCTCCGGGTCTTCGGGCCTTGCGAAGCTCTGTGTACTGCGAGCGCTGCTACTCGCAGCTGAGAAGGACCGTGGAGCTAGCGGCGAATTCGGAGAGCTCTTCGCTGCACTGCGCCGCTCGCAAGCGGCTTCGTTCTTCGCCTTCTGCCGTCCGGCGAGAGCTGAACTCCAGCGGTCAGTTGCAGCTCTGCCCATCAGCGTGTTCTCAGTTCTGCGGGCAAGCACGCCCTCTTGCCTTGGCCCCGAGTGCAAAGTCCCGAGCGAGCACTCGACTCAGTGCAATGCACCCGGAAGGACGCTCTCGCTCGTCTTTCAAGGAGCGATTCCTAACAGCAGAAGCAGCAGAGGCACAAACTGCATGACGAGAAGGGACAACGTAGAACACGTCTCTGTCCTGGCACATTTTCGTGTGCGATACTTCCCTCCGGGTCTTCGGGCCTTGCGAAGCTCTGTGTACTGCGAGCGCTGCTACTCGCAGCTGAGAAGGACCGTGGAGCTAGCGGCGAATTCGGAGAGCTCTTCGCTGCACTGCGCCGCTCGCAAGCGGCTTCGTTCTTCGCCTTCTGCCGTCCGGCGAGAGCTGAACTCCAGCGGTCAGTTGCAGCTCTGCCCATCAGCGTGTTCTCAGTTCTGCGGGCAAGCACGCCCTCTTGCCTTGGCCCCGAGTGCAAAGTCCCGAGCGAGCACTCGACTCAGTGCAATGCACCCGGAAGGACGCTCTCGCTCGTCTTTCAAGGAGCGATTCCTAACAGCAGAAGCAGCAGAGGCACAAACTGCATGACGAGAAGGGACAACGTAGAACACGTCTCTGTCCTGGCACATTTTCGTGTGCGATACTTCCCTCCGGGTCTTCGGGCCTTGCGAAGCTCTGTGTACTGCGAGCGCTGCTACTCGCAGCTGACAAGGACCGTGGAGCTAGCGGCGAATTCGGAGAGCTCTTCGCTGCACTGCGCCGCTCGCAAGCGGCTTCGTTCTTCGCCTTCTGCCGTCCGGCGAGAGCTGAACTCCAGCGGTCAGTTGCAGCTCTGCCCATCAGCGTGTTCTCAGTTCTGCGGGCAAGCACGCCCTCTTGCCTTGGCCCCGAGTGCAAAGTCCCGAGCGAGCACTCGACTCAGTGCAATGCACCCGGAAGGACGCTCTCGCTCGTCTTTCAAGGAGCGATTCCTAACAGCAGAAGCAGCAGAGGCACAAACTGCATGACGAGAAGGGACAACGTAGAACACGTCTCTGTCCTGGCACATTTTCGTGTGCGATACTTCCCTCCGGGTCTTCGGGCCTTGCGAAGCTCTGTGTACTGCGAGCGCTGCTACTCGCAGCTGAGAAGGACCGTGGAGCTAGCGGCGAATTCGGAGAGCTCTTCGCTGCACTGCGCCGCTCGCAAGCGGCTTCGTTCTTCGCCTTCTGCCGTCCGGCGAGAGCTGAACTCCAGCGGTCAGTTGCAGCTCTGCCCAACAGCGTGTTCTCAGTTCTGCGGGCAAGCACGCCCTCTTGCCTTGGCCCCGAGAGCAAAGTCCCGAGCGAGCACTCGACTCAGTGCAATGCACCCGGAAGGACGCTCTCGCTCGTCTTTCAAGGAGCGATTCCTAACAGCAGAAGCAGCAGAGGCACAAACTGCATGACGAGAAGGGACAACGTAGAACACGTCTCTGTCCTGGCACATTTTCGTGTGCGATACTTCCCTCCGGGTCTTCGGGCCTTGCGAAGCTCTGTGTACTGCGAGCGCTGCTACTCGCAGCTGACAAGGACCGTGGAGCTAGCGGCGAATTCGGAGAGCTCTTCGCTGCACTGCGCCGCTCGCAAGCGGCTTCGTTCTTCGCCTTCTGCCGTCCGGCGAGAGCTGAACTCCAGCGGTCAGTTGCAGCTCTGCCCATCAGCGTGTTCTCAGTTCTGCGGGCAAGCACGCCCTCTTGCCTTGGCCCCGAGTGCAAAGTCCCGAGCGAGCACTCGACTCAGTGCAATGCACCGGAAGGACGCTCTCGCTCGTCTTTCAAGGAGCGATTCCTAACAGCAGAAGCAGCAGAGGCACAAACTGCATGACGAGAAGGGACAACGTAGAACACGTCTCTGTCCTGGCACATTTTCGTGTGCGATACTTCCCTCCGGGTCTTCGGGCCTTGCGAAGCTCTGTGTACTGCGAGCGCTGCTACTCGCAGCTGAGAAGGACCGTGGAGCTAGCGGCGAATTCGGAGAGCTCTTCGCTGCACTGCGCCGCTCGCAAGCGGCTTCGTTCTTCGCCTTCTGCCGTCCGGCGAGAGCTGAACTCCAGCGGTCAGTTGCAGCTCTGCCCAACAGCGTGTTCTCAGTTCTGCGGGCAAGCACGCCCTCTTGCCTTGGCCCCGAGAGCAAAGTCCCGAGCGAGCACTCGACTCAGTGCAATGCACCCGGAAGGACGCTCTCGCTCGTCTTTCAAGGAGCGATTCCTAACAGCAGAAGCAGCAGAGGCACAAACTGCATGACGAGAAGGGACAACGTAGAACACGCCTCTGTCCTGGCACATTTTCGTGTGCGATACTTCCCTCCGGGTCTTCGGGCCTTGCGAAGCTCTGTGTACTGCGAGCGCTGCTACTCGCAGCTGAGAAGGACCGTGGAGCTAGCGGCGAATTCGGAGAGCTCTTCGCTGCACTGCGCCGCTCGCAAGCGGCTTCGTTCTTCGCCTTCTGCCGTCCGGCGAGAGCTGAACTCCAGCGGTCAGTTGCAGCTCTGCCCATCAGCGTGTTCTCAGTTCTGCGGGGCAAGCACGCCCTCTTGCCTTGGCCCCGAGTGCAAAGTCCCGAGCGAGCACTCGACTCAGTGCAATGCACCCGGAAGGACGCTCTCGCTCGTCTTTCAAGGAGCGATTCCTAACAGCAGAAGCAGCAGAGGCACAAACTGCATGACGAGAAGGGACAACGTAGAACACGTCTCTGTCCTGGCACATTTTCGTGTGCGATACTTCCCTCCGGGTCTTCGGGCCTTGCGAAGCTCTGTGTACTGCGAGCGCTGCTACTCGCAGCTGAGAAGGACCGTGGAGCTAGCGGCGAATTCGGAGAGCTCTTCGCTGCACTGCGCCGCTCGCAAGCGGCTTCGTTCTTCGCCTTCTGCCGTCCGGCGAGAGCTGAACTCCAGCGGTCAGTTGCAGCTCTGCCCAAGAGCGTGTTCTCAGTTCTGCGGGCAAGCACGCCCTCTTGCCTTGGCCCCGAGAGCAAAGTCCCGAGCGAGCACTCGACTCAGTGCAATGCACCCGAAGGACGCTCTCGCTCGTCTTTCAAGGAGCGATTCCTAACAGCAGAAGCGCAGAGGCACAAACTGCATGACGAGAAGGGACAACGTAGAACACGTCTCTGTCCTGGCACATTTTCGTTGTGCGATACTTCCCTCCGGGTCTTCGGGCCTTGCGAAGCTCTGTGTACTGCGAGCGCTGCTACTCGCAGCTTGAGAAGGACCGTGGAGCTAGCGGCGAATTCGGAGAGCTCTTCGCTGCACTGCGCCGCTCGCAAGCGGCTTCGTTCTTCGCCTTCTGCCGTCCGGCGAGAGCTGAACTCCAGCGGTCAGTTGCAGCTCTGCCCAAGAGCGTGTTCTCAGTTCTGCGGGCAAGCACGCCCTCTTGCCTTGGCCCCGAGAGCAAAGTCCCGAGCGAGCACTCGACTCAGTGCAATGCACCCGGAAGGACGCTCTCGCTCGTCTTTCAAGGAGCGATTCCTAACAGCAGAAGCAGCAGAGGCACAAACTGCATGACGAGAAGGGACAACGTAGAACACGTCTCTGTCCTGCACATTTTCGTGTGCGATACTTCCCTCCGGGTCTTCGGGCCTTGCGAAGCTCTGTGTACTGCGAGCGCTGCTACTCGCAGCTGAGAAGGACCGTGGAGCTAGCGGCGAATTCGGAGAGCTCTTCGCTGCACTGCGCCGCTCGCAAGCGGCTTCGTTCTTCGCCTTCTGCCGTCCGGCGAGAGCTGAACTCCAGCGGTCAGTTGCAGCTCTGCCCAAGAGCGTGTTCTCAGTTCTGCGGGCAAGCACGCCCTCTTGCCTTGGCCCCCGAGTGCAAAGTCCCCGAGCGAGCCACTCGACTCAGTGCAATGCACCCGGAAGGACGCTCTCGCTCGTCTTTCAAGGAGCGATTCCTAACAGCAGAAGCAGCAGAGGCACAAACTGCATGACGAGAAGGGACAACGTAGAACACGTCTCTGTCCTGGCACATTTTCGTGTGCGATACTTCCCTCCGGGTCTTCGGGCCTTGCGAAGCTCTGTGTACTGCGAGCGCTGCTACTCGCAGCTGAGAAGGACCGTGGAGCTAGCGGCGAATTCGGAGAGCTCTTCGCTGCACTGCGCCGCTCGCAAGCGGCTTCGTTCTTCGCCTTCTGCCGTCCGGCGAGAGCTGAACTCCAGCGGTCAGTTGCAGCTCTGCCCAACAGCGTGTTCTCAGTTCTGCGGGCAAGCACGCCCTCTTGCCTTGGCCCCGAGAGCAAAGTCCCGAGCGAGCACTCGACTCAGTGCAATGCACCGGAAGGACCGCTCTCGCTCGTCTTTCAAGGAGCGATTCCTAACAGCAGAAGCAGCAGAGGCACAAACTGCATGACGAGAAGGGACAACGTAGAACACGTCTCTGTCCTGGCACATTTTCGTGTGCGATACTTCCCTCCGGGTCTTCGGGCCTTGCGAAGCTCTGTGTACTGCGAGCGCTGCTACTCGCAGCTGAGAAGGACCGTGGAGCTAGCGGCGAATTCGGAGAGCTCTTCGCTGCACTGCGCCGCTCGCAAGCGGCTTCGTTCTTCGCCTTCTGCCGTCGGCGAGAGCTGAACTCCAGCGGTCAGTTGCAGCTCTGCCCAACAGCGTGTTCTCAGTTCTGCGGGCAAGCACGCCTCTTGCCTTGGCCCCGAGAGCAAAGTCCCGAGCGAGCACTCGACTCAGTGCAATGCACCCGGAAGGACGCTCTCGCTCGTCTTTCAAGGAGCGATTCCTAACAGCAGAAGCAGCAGAGGCACAAACTGCATGACGAGAAGGGACAACGTAGAAACACGTCTCTGTCCTGGCACATTTTCGTGTGCGATACTTCCCTCCGGGTCTTCGGCCTTGCGAAGCTCTGTGTACTGCGAGCGCTGCTACTCGCAGCTGACAAGGACCGTGGAGCTAGCGGCGAATTCGGAGAGCTCTTCGCTGCACTGCGCCGCTCGCAAGCGGCTTCGTTCTTCGCCTTCTGCCGTCCGGCGAGAGCTGAACTCCAGCGGTCAGTTGCAGCTCTGCCCAAGAGCGTGTTCTCAGTTCTGCGGGCAAGCACGCCCTCTTGCCTTGGCCCCGAGAGCAAAGTCCCGAGCGAGCACTCGACTCAGTGCAATGCACCCGGAAGGACGCTCTCGCTCGTCTTTCAAGGAGCGATTCCTAACAGCAGAAGCAGCAGAGGCACAAACTGCATGACGAGAAGGGACAACGTAGAACACGTCTCTGTCCTGGCACATTTTCGTGTGCGATACTTCCCTCCGGGTCTTCGGGCCTTGCGAAGCTCTGTGTACTGCGAGCGCTGCTACTCGCAGCTGACAAGGACCGTGGAGCTAGCGGCGAATTCGGAGAGCTCTTCGCTGCACTGCGCCGCTCGCAAGCGGCTTCGTTCTTCGCCTTCTGCCGTCCGGCGAGAGCTGAACTCCAGCGGTCAGTTGCAGCTCTGCCCAAGAGCGTGTTCTCAGTTCTGCGGGCAAGCACGCCCTCTTGCCTTGGCCCCGAGAGCAAAGTCCGAGCGAGCACTCGACTCAGTGCAATGCACCCGGAAGGACGCTCTCGCTCGTCTTTCAAGGAGCGATTCCTAACAGCAGAAGCAGCAGAGGCACAAACTGCATGACGAGAAGGGACAACGTAGAACACGTCTCTCTGTCCTGGCACATTTTCGTGTGCGATACTTCCCTCCGGGTCTTCGGGCCTTGCGAAGCTCTGTGTACTGCGAGCGCTGCTACTCGCAGCTGAGAAGGACCGTGGAGCTAGCGGCGAATTCGGAGAGCTCTTCGCTGCACTGCGCCGCTCGCAAGCGGCTTCGTTCCTTCGCCTTCTGCCGTCCGGCGAGAGCTGAACTCCAGCGGTCAGTTGCAGCTCTGCCCAAGAGCGTGTTCTCAGTTCTGCGGGCAAGCACGCCCTCTTGCCTTGGCCCCGAGAGCAAAGTCCCGAGCGAGCACTCGACTCAGTGCAATGCACCGGAAGGACGCTCTCGCTCGTCTTTCAAGGAGCGATTCCTAACAGCAGAAGCAGCAGAGGCACAAACTGCATGACGAGAAGGGACAACGTAGAACACGTCTCTGTCCTGGCACATTTTCGTGTGCGATACTTCCCTCCGGGTCTTCGGGCCTTGCGAAGCTCTGTGTACTGCGAGCGCTGCTACTCGCAGCTGAGAAGGACCGTGGAGCTAGCGGCGAATTCGGAGAGCTCTTCGCTGCACTGCGCCGCTCGCAAGCGGCTTCGTTCTTCGCCTTCTGCCGTCCGGCGAGAGCTGAACTCCAGCGGTCAGTTGCAGCTCTGCCCAACAGCGTGTTCTCAGTTCTGCGGGCAAGCACGCCCTCTTGCCTTGGCCCCGAGAGCAAAGTCCCGAGCGAGCACTCGACTCAGTGCAATGCACCCGGAAGGACGCTCTCGCTCGTCTTTCAAGGAGCGATTCCCAACAGCAGAAGCAGCAGAGGCACAAACTGCATGACGAGAAGGGACAACGTAGAACACGTCTCTGTCCTGGCACATTTTCGTGTGCGATACTTCCCTCCGGGTCTTCGGGCCTTGCGAAGCTCTGTGTACTGCGAGCGCTGCTACTCGCAGCTGAGAAGGACCGTTGGAGCTAGCGGCGAATTCGGAGAGCTCTTCGCTGCACTGCGCCGCTCGCAAGCGGCTTCGTTCTTCGCCTTCTGCCGTCCGGCGAGAGCTGAACTCCAGCGGTCAGTTGCAGCTCTGCCCAACAGCGTGTTCTCAGTTCTGCGGGCAAGCACGCCCTCTTGCCTTGGCCCCGAGAGCAAAGTCCCGAGCGAGCACTCGACTCAGTGCAATGCACCCGGAAGGACGCTCTCGCTCGTCTTTCAAGGAGCGATTCCTAACAGCAGAAGCAGCAGAGGCACAAACTGCATGACGAGAAGGGACAACGTAGAACACGTCTCTGTCCTGGCACATTTTCGTGTGCGATACTTCCCTCCGGGTCTTCGGGCCTTGCGAAGCTCTGTGTACTGCGAGCGCTGCTACTCGCAGCTGAGAAGGACCGTGGAGCTAGCGGCGAATTCGGAGAGCTCTTCGCTGCACTGCGCCGCTCGCAAGCGGCTTCGTTCTTCGCCTTCTGCCGTCCGGCGAGAGCTGAACTCCAGCGGTCAGTTGCAGCTCTGCCAACAGCGTGTTCTCAGTTCTGCGGGCAAGCACGCCCTCTTGCCTTGGCCCCGAGAGCAAAGTCCCGAGCGAGCACTCGACTCAGTGCAATGCACCCGGAAGGACGCTCTCGCTCGTCTTTCAAGGAGCGATTCCTAACAGCAGAAGCAGCAGAGGCACAAACTGCATGACGAGAAGGGACAACGTAGAACACGTCTCTGTCCTGGCACATTTTCGTGTGCGATACTTCCCTCCGGGTCTTCGGGCCTTGCGAAGCTCTGTGTACTGCGAGCGCTGCTACTCGCAGCTGAGAAGGACCGTGGAGCTAGCGGCGAATTCGGAGAGCTCTTCGCTGCACTGCGCCGCTCGCAAGCGGCTTCGTTCTTCGCCTTCTGCCGTCCGGCGAGAGCTGAACTCCAGCGGTCAGTTGCAGCTCTGCCCATCAGCGTGTTCTCAGTTCTGCGGGCAAGCACGCCCTCTTGCCTTGGCCCGAGTGCAAAGTCCCGAGCGAGCACTCGACTCAGTGCAATGCACCCGGAAGGACGCTCTCGCTCGTCTTTCAAGGAGCGATTCCTAACAGCAGAAGCAGCAGAGGCACAAACTGCATGACGAGAAGGGACAACGTAGAACACGTCTCTGTCCTGGCACATTTTCGTGTGCGATACTTCCCTCGGGTCTTCGGGCCTTGCGAAGCTCTGTGTACTGCGAGCGCTGCTACTCGCAGCTGACAAGGACCGTGGAGCTAGCGGCGAATTCGGAGAGCTCTTCGCTGCACTGCGCCGCTCGCAAGCGGCTTCGTTCTTCGCCTTCTGCCGTCCGGCGAGAGCTGAACTCCAGCGGTCAGTTGCAGCTCTGCCCAACAGCGTGTTCTCAGTTCTGCGGGCAAGCACGCCCTCTTGCCTTGGCCCCGAGTGCAAAGTCCCGAGCGAGCACTCGACTCAGTGCAATGCACCCGGAAGGACGCTCTCGCTCGTCTTTCAAGGAGCGATTACCTACAGCAGAAGCAGCAGAGGCACAAACTGCATGACGAGAAGGGACAACGTAGAACACGTCTCTGTCCTGGCACATTTTTCGTGTGCGATACTTCCCTCCGGGTCTTCGGGCCTTGCGAAGCTCTGTGTACTGCGAGCGCTGCTACTCGCAGCTGAGAAGGACCGTGGAGCTAGCGGCGAATTCGGAGAGCTCTTCGCTGCACTGCGCCGCTCGCAAGCGGCTTCGTTCTTCGCCTTCTGCCGTCCAGGCGAGAGCTGAACTCAGCGGTCAGTTGCAGCTCTGCCCAACAGCGTGTTCTCAGTTCTGCGGGCAAGCACGCCCTCTTGCCTTGGCCCCGAGTGCAAAGTCCCGAGCGAGCACTCGACTCAGTGCAATGCACCCGGAAGGACGCTCTCGCTCGTCTTTCAAGGAGCGATTACCTACAGCAGAAGCAGCAGAGGCACAAACTGCATGACGAGAAGGGACAACGTAGAACACGTCTCTGTCCTGGCACATTTTCGTGTGCGATACTTCCCTCCGGGTCTTCGGGCCTTGCGAAGCTCTGTGTACTGCGAGCGCTGCTACTCGCAGCTGAGAAGGACCGTGGAGCTAGCGGCGAATTCGGAGAGCTCTTCGCTGCACTGCGCCGCTCGCAAGCGGCTTCGTTCTTCGCCTTCTGCCGTCCGGCGAGAGCTGAACTCCAGCGGTCAGTTGCAGCTCTGCCCAACAGCGTGTTCTCAGTTCTGCGGGCAAGCACGCCCTCTTGCCTTGGCCCGAGAGCAAAGTCCCGAGCGAGCACTCGACTCAGTGCAATGCACCCGGAAGGACGCTCTCGCTCGTCTTTCAAGGAGCGATTCCTAACAGCAGAAGCAGCAGAGGCACAAACTGCATGACGAGAAGGGACAACGTAGAACACGTCTCTGTCCTGGCACATTTTCGTGTGCGATACTTCCCTCCGGGTCTTCGGGCCTTGCGAAGCTCTGTGTACTGCGAGCGCTGCTACTCGCAGCTGACAAGGACCGTGGAGCTAGCGGCGAATTCGGAGAGCTCTTCGCTGCACTGCGCCGCTCGCAAGCGGCTTCGTTCTTCGCCTTCTGCCGTCCGGCGAGAGCTGAACTCCAGCGGTCAGTTGCAGCTCTGCCCAACAGCGTGTTCTCAGTTCTGCGGGCAAGCACGCCCTCTTGCCTTGGCCCCGAGTGCAAAGTCCCGAGCGAGCACTCGACTCAGTGCAATGCACCCGGAAGGACGCTCTCGCTCGTCTTTCAAGGAGCGATTCCTAACAGCAGAAGCAGCAGAGGCACAAACTGCATGACGAGAAGGGACAACGTAGAACACGTCTCTGTCCTGGCACATTTTCGTGTGCGATACTTCCCTCCGGGTCTTCGGGCCTTGCGAAGCTCTGTGTACTGCGAGCGCTGCTACTCGCAGCTGAGAAGGACCGTGGAGCTAGCGGCGAATTCGGAGAGCTCTTCGCTGCACTGCGCCGCTCGCAAGCGGCTTCGTTCTTCGCCTTCTGCCGTCCGGCGAGAGCTGAACTCCAGCGGTCAGTTGCAGCTCTGCCCAACAGCGTGTTCTCAGTTCTGCGGGCAAGCACGCCCTCTTGCCTTGGCCCCGAGAGCAAAGTCCCGAGCGAGCACTCGACTCAGTGCAATGCACCCGGAAGGACGCTCTCGCTCGTCTTTCAAGGAGCGATTCCTAACAGCAGAAGCAGCAGAGGCACAAACTGCATGACGAGAAGGGACAACGTAGAACACGTCTCTGTCCTGGCACATTTTCGTGTGCGATACTTCCCTCCGGGTCTTCGGGCCTTGCGAAGCTCTGTGTACTGCGAGCGCTGCTACTCGCAGCTGAGAAGGACCGTGGAGCTAGCGGCGAATTCGGAGAGCTCTTCGCTGCACTGCGCCGCTCGCAAGCGGCTTCGTTCTTCGCCTTCTGCCGTCCGGCGAGAGCTGAACTCCAGCGGTCAGTTGCAGCTCTGCCCAACAGCGTGTTCTCAGTTCTGCGGGCAAGCACGCCCTCTTGCCTTGGCCCCGAGAGCAAAGTCCCGAGCGAGCACTCGACTCAGTGCAATGCACCCGGAAGGACGCTCTCGCTCGTCTTTCAAGGAGCGATTCCTAACAGCAGAAGCAGCAGAGGCACAAACTGCATGACGAGAAGGGACAACGTAGAACACGCCTCTGTCCTGGCACATTTTCGTGTGCGATACTTCCCTCCGGGTCTTCGGGCCTTGCGAAGCTCTGTGTACTGCGAGCGCTGCTACTCGCAGCTGAGAAGGACCGTGGAGCTAGCGGCGAATTCGGAGAGCTCTTCGCTGCACTGCGCCGCTCGCAAGCGGCTTCGTTCTTCGCCTTCTGCCGTCCGGCGAGAGCTGAACTCCAGCGGTCAGTTGCAGCTCTGCCCAAGAGCGTGTTCTCAGTTCTGCGGGCAAGCACGCCCTCTTGCCTTGGCCCCGAGAGCAAAGTCCCGAGCGAGCACTCGACTCAGTGCAATGCACCCGGAAGGACGCTCTCGCTCGTCTTTCAAGGAGCGATTCCTAACAGCAGAAGCGCAGAGGCACAAACTGCATGACGAGAAGGGACAACGTAGAACACGTCTCTGTCCTGGCACATTTTCGTGTGCGATACTTCCCTCCGGGTCTTCGGGCCTTGCGAAGCTCTGTGTACTGCGAGCGCTGCTACTCGCAGCTGAGAAGGACCGTGGAGCTAGCGGCGAATTCGGAGAGCTCTTCGCTGCACTGCGCCGCTCGCAAGCGGCTTCGTTCTTCGCCTTCTGCCGTCCGGCGAGAGCTGAACTCCAGCGGTCAGTTGCAGCTCTGCCCAAGAGCGTGTTCTCAGTTCTGCGGGCAAGCACGCCCTCTTGCCTTGGCCCCGAGAGCAAAGTCCCGAGCGAGCACTCGACTCAGTGCAATGCACCCGGAAGGACGCTCTCGCTCGTCTTTCAAGGAGCGATTCCTAACAGCAGAAGCAGCAGAGGCACAAACTGCATGACGAGAAGGGACAACGTAGAACACGTCTCTGTCCTGGCACATTTTCGTGTGCGATACTTCCCTCCGGGTCTTCGGGCCTTGCGAAGCTCTGTGTACTGCGAGCGCTGCTACTCGCAGCTGAGAAGGACCGTGGAGCTAGCGGCGAATTCGGAGAGCTCTTCGCTGCACTGCGCCGCTCGCAAGCGGCTTCGTTCTTCGCCTTCTGCCGTCCGGCGAGAGCTGAACTCCAGCGGTCAGTTGCAGCTCTGCCCAAGAGCGTGTTCTCAGTTCTGCGGGCAAGCACGCCCTCTTGCCTTGGCCCCGAGTGCAAAGTCCCGAGCGAGCACTCGACTCAGTGCAATGCACCCGGAAGGACGCTCTCGCTCGTCTTTCAAGGAGCGATTCCTAACAGCAGAAGCAGCAGAGGCACAAACTGCATGACGAGAAGGGACAACGTAGAACACGTCTCTGTCCTGGCACATTTTCGTGTGCGATACTTCCCTCCGGGTCTTCGGGCCTTGCGAAGCTCTGTGTACTGCGAGCGCTGCTACTCGCAGCTGAGAAGGACCGTGGAGCTAGCGGCGAATTCGGAGAGCTCTTCGCTGCACTGCGCCGCTCGCAAGCGGCTTCGTTCTTCGCCTTCTGCCGTCCGGCGAGAGCTGAACTCCAGCGGTCAGTTGCAGCTCTGCCCAACAGCGTGTTCTCAGTTCTGCGGGCAAGCACGCCCTCTTGCCTTGGCCCCGAGAGCAAAGTCCCGAGCGAGCACTCGACTCAGTGCAATGCACCCGGAAGGACGCTCTCGCTCGTCTTTCAAGGAGCGATTCCTAACAGCAGAAGCAGCAGAGGCACAAACTGCATGACGAGAAGGGACAACGTAGAACACGTCTCTGTCCTGGCACATTTTCGTGTGCGATACTTCCCTCCGGGTCTTCGGGCCTTGCGAAGCTCTGTGTACTGCGAGCGCTGCTACTCGCAGCTGACAAGGACCGTGGAGCTAGCGGCGAATTCGGAGAGCTCTTCGCTGCACTGCGCCGCTCGCAAGCGGCTTCGTTCTTCGCCTTCTGCCGTCCGGCGAGAGCTGAACTCCAGCGGTCAGTTGCAGCTCTGCCCAAGAGCGTGTTCTCAGTTCTGCGGGCAAGCACGCCCTCTTGCCTTGGCCCCGAGAGCAAAGTCCCGAGCGAGCACTCGACTCAGTGCAATGCACCCGGAAGGACGCTCTCGCTCGTCTTTCAAGGAGCGATTCCTAACAGCAGAAGCAGCAGAGGCACAAACTGCATGACGAGAAGGGACAACGTAGAACACGTCTCTGTCCTGGCACATTTTCGTGTGCGATACTTCCCTCCGGGTCTTCGGGCCTTGCGAAGCTCTGTGTACTGCGAGCGCTGCTACTCGCAGCTGACAAGGACCGTGGAGCTAGCGGCGAATTCGGAGAGCTCTTCGCTGCACTGCGCCGCTCGCAAGCGGCTTCGTTCTTCGCCTTCTGCCGTCCGGCGAGAGCTGAACTCCAGCGGTCAGTTGCAGCTCTGCCCAAGAGCGTGTTCTCAGTTCTGCGGGCAAGCACGCCCTCTTGCCTTGGCCCCGAGAGCAAAGTCCCGAGCGAGCACTCGACTCAGTGCAATGCACCCGGAAGGACGCTCTCGCTCGTCTTTCAAGGAGCGATTCCTAACAGCAGAAGCAGCAGAGGCACAAACTGCATGACGAGAAGGGACAACGTAGAACACGTCTCTGTCCTGGCACATTTTCGTGTGCGATACTTCCCTCCGGGTCTTCGGGCCTTGCGAAGCTCTGTGTACTGCGAGCGCTGCTACTCGCAGCTGACAAGGACCGTGGAGCTAGCGGCGAATTCGGAGAGCTCTTCGCTGCACTGCGCCGCTCGCAAGCGGCTTCGTTCTTCGCCTTCTGCCGTCCGGCGAGAGCTGAACTCCAGCGGTCAGTTGCAGCTCTGCCCAAGAGCGTGTTCTCAGTTCTGCGGGCAAGCACGCCCTCTTGCCTTGGCCCCGAGAGCAAAGTCCCGAGCGAGCACTCGACTCAGTGCAATGCACCCGGAAGGACGCTCTCGCTCGTCTTTCAAGGAGCGATTCCTAACAGCAGAAGCAGCAGAGGCACAAACTGCATGACGAGAAGGGACAACGTAGAACACGTCTCTGTCCTGGCACATTTTCGTGTGCGATACTTCCCTCCGGGTCTTCGGGCCTTGCGAAGCTCTGTGTACTGCGAGCGCTGCTACTCGCAGCTGACAAGGACCGTGGAGCTAGCGGCGAATTCGGAGAGCTCTTCGCTGCACTGCGCCGCTCGCAAGCGGCTTCGTTCTTCGCCTTCTGCCGTCCGGCGAGAGCTGAACTCCAGCGGTCAGTTGCAGCTCTGCCCAACAGCGTGTTCTCAGTTCTGCGGGCAAGCACGCCCTCTTGCCTTGGCCCCGAGAGCAAAGTCCCGAGCGAGCACTCGACTCAGTGCAATGCACCCGGAAGGACGCTCTCGCTCGTCTTTCAAGGAGCGATTCCTAACAGCAGAAGCAGCAGAGGCACAAACTGCATGACGAGAAGGGACAACGTAGAACACGTCTCTGTCCTGGCACATTTTCGTGTGCGATACTTCCCTCCGGGTCTTCGGGCCTTGCGAAGCTCTGTGTACTGCGAGCGCTGCTACTCGCAGCTGAGAAGGACCGTGGAGCTAGCGGCGAATTCGGAGAGCTCTTCGCTGCACTGCGCCGCTCGCAAGCGGCTTCGTTCTTCGCCTTCTGCCGTCCGGCGAGAGCTGAACTCCAGCGGTCAGTTGCAGCTCTGCCCAACAGCGTGTTCTCAGTTCTGCGGGCAAGCACGCCCTCTTGCCTTGGCCCCGAGAGCAAAGTCCCGAGCGAGCACTCGACTCAGTGCAATGCACCCGGAAGGACGCTCTCGCTCGTCTTTCAAGGAGCGATTCCTAACAGCAGAAGCAGCAGAGGCACAAACTGCATGACGAGAAGGGACAACGTAGAACACGTCTCTGTCCTGGCACATTTTCGTGTGCGATACTTCCCTCCGGGTCTTCGGGCCTTGCGAAGCTCTGTGTACTGCGAGCGCTGCTACTCGCAGCTGAGAAGGACCGTGGAGCTAGCGGCGAATTCGGAGAGCTCTTCGCTGCACTGCGCCGCTCGCAAGCGGCTTCGTTCTTCGCCTTCTGCCGTCCGGCGAGAGCTGAACTCCAGCGGTCAGTTGCAGCTCTGCCCAACAGCGTGTTCTCAGTTCTGCGGGCAAGCACGCCCTCTTGCCTTGGCCCCGAGAGCAAAGTCCCGAGCGAGCACTCGACTCAGTGCAATGCACCCGGAAGGACGCTCTCGCTCGTCTTTCAAGGAGCGATTCCTAACAGCAGAAGCAGCAGAGGCACAAACTGCATGACGAGAAGGGACAACGTAGAACACGTCTCTGTCCTGGCACATTTTCGTGTGCGATACTTCCCTCCGGGTCTTCGGGCCTTGCGAAGCTCTGTGTACTGCGAGCGCTGCTACTCGCAGCTGAGAAGGACCGTGGAGCTAGCGGCGAATTCGGAGAGCTCTTCGCTGCACTGCGCCGCTCGCAAGCGGCTTCGTTCTTCGCCTTCTGCCGTCCGGCGAGAGCTGAACTCCAGCGGTCAGTTGCAGCTCTGCCCAAGAGCGTGTTCTCAGTTCTGCGGGCAAGCACGCCCTCTTGCCTTGGCCCCGAGAGCAAAGTCCCGAGCGAGCACTCGACTCAGTGCAATGCACCCGGAAGGACGCTCTCGCTCGTCTTTCAAGGAGCGATTCCTAACAGCAGAAGCAGCAGAGGCACAAACTGCATGACGAGAAGGGACAACGTAGAACACGTCTCTGTCCTGGCACATTTTCGTGTGCGATACTTCCCTCCGGGTCTTCGGGCCTTGCGAAGCTCTGTGTACTGCGAGCGCTGCTACTCGCAGCTGAGAAGGACCGTGGAGCTAGCGGCGAATTCGGAGAGCTCTTCGCTGCACTGCGCCGCTCGCAAGCGGCTTCGTTCTTCGCCTTCTGCCGTCCGGCGAGAGCTGAACTCCAGCGGTCAGTTGCAGCTCTGCCCATCAGCGTGTTCTCAGTTCTGCGGGCAAGCACGCCCTCTTGCCTTGGCCCCGAGTGCAAAGTCCCGAGCGAGCACTCGACTCAGTGCAATGCACCCGGAAGGACGCTCTCGCTCGTCTTTCAAGGAGCGATTCCTAACAGCAGAAGCAGCAGAGGCACAAACTGCATGACGAGAAGGGACAACGTAGAACACGTCTCTGTCCTGGCACATTTTCGTGTGCGATACTTCCCTCCGGGTCTTCGGGCCTTGCGAAGCTCTGTGTACTGCGAGCGCTGCTACTCGCAGCTGACAAGGACCGTGGAGCTAGCGGCGAATTCGGAGAGCTCTTCGCTGCACTGCGCCGCTCGCAAGCGGCTTCGTTCTTCGCCTTCTGCCGTCCGGCGAGAGCTGAACTCCAGCGGTCAGTTGCAGCTCTGCCCAACAGCGTGTTCTCAGTTCTGCGGGCAAGCACGCCCTCTTGCCTTGGCCCCGAGTGCAAAGTCCCGAGCGAGCACTCGACTCAGTGCAATGCACCCGGAAGGACGCTCTCGCTCGTCTTTCAAGGAGCGATTACCTACAGCAGAAGCAGCAGAGGCACAAACTGCATGACGAGAAGGGACAACGTAGAACACGTCTCTGTCCTGGCACATTTTCGTGTGCGATACTTCCCTCCGGGTCTTCGGGCCTTGCGAAGCTCTGTGTACTGCGAGCGCTGCTACTCGCAGCTGAGAAGGACCGTGGAGCTAGCGGCGAATTCGGAGAGCTCTTCGCTGCACTGCGCCGCTCGCAAGCGGCTTCGTTCTTCGCCTTCTGCCGTCCGGCGAGAGCTGAACTCCAGCGGTCAGTTGCAGCTCTGCCCAACAGCGTGTTCTCAGTTCTGCGGGCAAGCACGCCCTCTTGCCTTGGCCCCGAGTGCAAAGTCCCGAGCGAGCACTCGACTCAGTGCAATGCACCCGGAAGGACGCTCTCGCTCGTCTTTCAAGGAGCGATTACCTACAGCAGAAGCAGCAGAGGCACAAACTGCATGACGAGAAGGGACAACGTAGAACACGTCTCTGTCCTGGCACATTTTCGTGTGCGATACTTCCCTCCGGGTCTTCGGGCCTTGCGAAGCTCTGTGTACTGCGAGCGCTGCTACTCGCAGCTGACAAGGACCGTGGAGCTAGCGGCGAATTCGGAGAGCTCTTCGCTGCACTGCGCCGCTCGCAAGCGGCTTCGTTCTTCGCCTTCTGCCGTCCGGCGAGAGCTGAACTCCAGCGGTCAGTTGCAGCTCTGCCCAACAGCGTGTTCTCAGTTCTGCGGGCAAGCACGCCCTCTTGCCTTGGCCCCGAGAGCAAAGTCCCGAGCGAGCACTCGACTCAGTGCAATGCACCCGGAAGGACGCTCTCGCTCGTCTTTCAAGGAGCGATTCCTAACAGCAGAAGCAGCAGAGGCACAAACTGCATGACGAGAAGGGACAACGTAGAACACGTCTCTGTCCTGGCACATTTTCGTGTGCGATACTTCCCTCCGGGTCTTCGGGCCTTGCGAAGCTCTGTGTACTGCGAGCGCTGCTACTCGCAGCTGACAAGGACCGTGGAGCTAGCGGCGAATTCGGAGAGCTCTTCGCTGCACTGCGCCGCTCGCAAGCGGCTTCGTTCTTCGCCTTCTGCCGTCCGGCGAGAGCTGAACTCCAGCGGTCAGTTGCAGCTCTGCCCAACAGCGTGTTCTCAGTTCTGCGGGCAAGCACGCCCTCTTGCCTTGGCCCCGAGTGCAAAGTCCCGAGCGAGCACTCGACTCAGTGCAATGCACCCGGAAGGACGCTCTCGCTCGTCTTTCAAGGAGCGATTCCTAACAGCAGAAGCAGCAGAGGCACAAACTGCATGACGAGAAGGGACAACGTAGAACACGTCTCTGTCCTGGCACATTTTCGTGTGCGATACTTCCCTCCGGGTCTTCGGGCCTTGCGAAGCTCTGTGTACTGCGAGCGCTGCTACTCGCAGCTGAGAAGGACCGTGGAGCTAGCGGCGAATTCGGAGAGCTCTTCGCTGCACTGCGCCGCTCGCAAGCGGCTTCGTTCTTCGCCTTCTGCCGTCCGGCGAGAGCTGAACTCCAGCGGTCAGTTGCAGCTCTGCCCAACAGCGTGTTCTCAGTTCTGCGGGCAAGCACGCCCTCTTGCCTTGGCCCCGAGAGCAAAGTCCCGAGCGAGCACTCGACTCAGTGCAATGCACCCGGAAGGACGCTCTCGCTCGTCTTTCAAGGAGCGATTCCTAACAGCAGAAGCAGCAGAGGCACAAACTGCATGACGAGAAGGGACAACGTAGAACACGTCTCTGTCCTGGCACATTTTCGTGTGCGATACTTCCCTCCGGGTCTTCGGGCCTTGCGAAGCTCTGTGTACTGCGAGCGCTGCTACTCGCAGCTGAGAAGGACCGTGGAGCTAGCGGCGAATTCGGAGAGCTCTTCGCTGCACTGCGCCGCTCGCAAGCGGCTTCGTTCTTCGCCTTCTGCCGTCCGGCGAGAGCTGAACTCCAGCGGTCAGTTGCAGCTCTGCCCAACAGCGTGTTCTCAGTTCTGCGGGCAAGCACGCCCTCTTGCCTTGGCCCCGAGAGCAAAGTCCCGAGCGAGCACTCGACTCAGTGCAATGCACCCGGAAGGACGCTCTCGCTCGTCTTTCAAGGAGCGATTCCCTACAGCAGAAGCAGCAGAGGCACAAACTGCATGACGAGAAGGGACAACGTAGAACACGTCTCTGTCCAGGCACATTTTCGTGTGCGATACTTCCCTCCGGGTCTTCGGGCCTTGCGAAGCTCTGTGTACTGCGAGCGCTGCTACTCGCAGCTGAGAAGGACCGTGGAGCTAGCGGCGAATTCGGAGAGCTCTTCGCTGCACTGCGCCGCTCGCAAGCGGCTTCGTTCTTCGCCTTCTGCCGTCCGGCGAGAGCTGAACTCCAGCGGTCAGTTGCAGCTCTGCCCAACAGCGTGTTCTCAGTTCTGCGGGCAAGCACGCCCTCTTGCCTTGGCCCCGAGAGCAAAGTCCCGAGCGAGCACTCGACTCAGTGCAATGCACCCGGAAGGACGCTCTCGCTCGTCTTTCAAGGAGCGATTCCTAACAGCAGAAGCAGCAGAGGCACAAACTGCATGACGAGAAGGGACAACGTAGAACATGTCTCTGTCCTGGCACATTTTCCTGTGCGATACTTCCCTCCGGGTCTTCGGGCCTTGCGAAGCTCTGTGTACTGCGAGCGCTGCTACTCGCAGCTGAGAAGGACCGTGGAGCTAGCGGCGAATTCGGAGAGCTCTTCGCTGCACTGCGCCGCTCGCAAGCGGCTTCGTTCTTCGCCTTCTGCCGTCCGGAGAGAGCTGAACTCCAGCGGTCAGTTTCAGCTCTGCCCAAAAGCGTGTTCTCAGTTCTGCGAACAAGCACGCCCTCTTGCCTTGGCTCCGAGTGCAAAGTCACTAGCAAGCACTCACTCAGTGCAATGCACCCAGAAAGACGCTCTCGCTCGTCTTTCAAGGAGCGATTCCTAACAGCAGAAGCAGCAGAAACACAAAGTGGATGACGAGAAGGGAAAATGTAGAACACGTCTCTGTCCTGCCACATTTTCGTGTGCGATACTTCCCTCCGGGTCTTCGGTCCTTGCGAAGCTCTATGTACTGCGAGCGCTGCTACTCGCAGCTGAGAAGGACCGTGGGGCTAGCAGCGAATTCGGAGAGCGCTAAGCACGTAGTCAAGAAGCGAGACGTGTCCCTGCAATGCGGTACTAAGAGCAGCTTCCTCGCGGCGGAGGCGAGCTCCGGCTACAAGTCATTCTCGTCCTGGCAACGGATCTCTGTGAAGGGCGTAGGCGAAAAGCTTTCGTTTTCCATTCGAAGTGCGTGAGAGGCAGACTGTTGCACGGAGCTCTGAGAACAAAGGTGCACGCCCTAGGCGGGCTTGGGCAGAAGCAGCGTTCTCTAGCTCTTGGCTGCCGGCACACTGCTGGCTATGGGGCGCCCCTGCAGGGGCTTCTGGCCGCCGGCAAGTGAAAGCGGAGCCAGGCGTAGGTGTGGGCGAGGGCGGTGAACGAAGCGGCACAAGAGCCGTGTTTGTGTGCACCACGTTACAGGCTACTAGGAGAGGAAGGTGGTTGACTCTCGCTTTCCTTCGCAAGTGCCCTTAGCAGTCGTAAGGAGCTGAACTCCAGCGGTCAGTTTCAGCTCTGCCCAACAGCGTGTTCTCAGTTCTGCGAACAAGCACGCCCTCTTGCCTTGGCTCCGAGTGCAAAGTCACTAGCAAGCACTCACTCAGTGCAATGCACCCAGAAAGACGCTCTCGCTCGTCTTTCAAGGAGTGATTGCTAACAGCAGAAGCAGCAGAAACACAAAGTGGATGACGAGAAGGGAAAATGTAGAACACGTCTCTGTCCTGCCACATTTTCGTGTGCGATACTTCCCTCCGGGTCTTCGGTCCTTGCGAAGCTCTATGTACTGCGAGCGCTGCTACTCGCAGCTGAGAAGGACCGTGGGGCTAGCAGCGAATTCGGAGAGCGCTAAGCACGTAGTCAAGAAGCGAGACGTGTCCCTGCAATGCGGTGCTAAGAGCAGCTTCCTCGCGGCGGAGGCGAGCTCCGGCTACAAGTCATTCTCGTCCTGGCAACGGATCTCTGTGAAGGGCGTAGGCGAAAAGCTTTCGTTTTCCATTTGAAGTGCGTCAGAGGCAGACTGTTGCACGGAGCTCTGAGAACAAAGGTGAACGCCCTAGGCGGGCTTGGGCAGAAGCAGCGTTCTCGAGCTCTTGGCTGCCGGCACACTGCTGGCTATGGGGCGCCCCTGCGGCGGCTTCTCGCCGCCGGGAAGTGAAAGCGGCTCCAGGCGCGGGGGAGGGAGAGGGCGGTGAACGAAGCGGCACAAGAGCCGTGCTTGTGTGCACCACGATACAGGCTACTAGGAGAGGAAGGTGGTTGACTCTCGCTTTCCCTCGCAAGTGCCCTTAGCAGTCGTAAGGAGCTGAACTCCAGCGGTCAGTTTCAGCTCTGCCCAAACAGCTTGTTCTCAGTTCAGCTGGCAAGCACGCCCTCTTGCCTTGGCTCCGAGTGCAAAGTTACTAGCGAGCACTCACTCGTGTGCTCTTCGCTGCACTGCTCCGCTCGCAAGCGGCTTCGTTCTTCGCCTTCTGCCGTCCGGAGAGAGCTGAACTCCAGCGGTCAGTTGCAGCTCTGCCCAAAAGCGTGTTCTCAGTTCTGCGAACAAGCACGCCCTCTTGCCTTGGCCCCGAGTGCAAAGTCCCGAGCGAGCACTCGACTCAGTGCAATGCACCCGGAAGGACGCTCTCGCTCGTCTTTCAAGGAGCGATTCCTAACAGCAGAAGCAGCAGAGGCACAAACTGCATGACGAGAAGGGACAACGTAGAACACGTCTCTGTCCTGGCACATTTTCGTGTGCGATACTTCCCTCCGGGTCTTCGGGCCTTGCGAAGCTCTGTGTACTGCGAGCGCTGCTACTCGCAGCTGAGAAGGACCGTGGAGCTAGCGGCGAATTCGGAGAGCTCTTCGCTGCACTGCGCCGCTCGCAAGCGGCTTCGTTCTTCGCCTTCTGCCGTCCGGCGAGAGCTGAACTCCAGCGGTCAGTTGCAGCTCTGCCCAACAGCGTGTTCTCAGTTCTGCGAACAAGCACGCCCTCTTGCCTTGGCCCCGAGAGCAAAGTCCCGAGCGAGCACTCGACTCAGTGCAATGCACCCGGAAGGACGCTCTCGCTCGTCTTTCAAGGAGCGATTCCTAACAGCAGAAGCAGCAGAGGCACAAACTGCATGACGAGAAGGGACAACGTAGAACACGTCTCTGTCCTGGCACATTTTCGTGTGCGATACTTCCCTCCGGGTCTTCGGGCCTTGCGAAGCTCTGTGTACTGCGAGCGCTGCTACTCGCAGCTGAGAAGGACCGTGGAGCTAGCGGCGAATTCGGAGAGCTCTTCGCTGCACTGCGCCGCTCGCAAGCGGCTTCGTTCTTCGCCTTCTGCCGTCCGGCGAGAGCTGAACTCCAGCGGTCAGTTGCAGCTCTGCCCAACAGCGTGTTCTCAGTTCTGCGGGCAAGCACGCCCTCTTGCCTTGGCCCCGAGAGCAAAGTCCCGAGCGAGCACTCGACTCAGTGCAATGCACCCGGAAGGACGCTCTCGCTCGTCTTTCAAGGAGCGATTCCTAACAGCAGAAGCAGCAGAGGCACAAACTGCATGACGAGAAGGGACAACGTAGAACACGTCTCTGTCCTGGCACATTTTCGTGTGCGATACTTCCCTCCGGGTCTTCGGGCCTTGCGATGCTCTGTGTACTGCGAGCGCTGCTACTCGCAGCTGAGAAAGACCGTGGAGCTAGCGGCGAATTCGGAGAGCGCTGAGCACGTAGTCCAGAAGCGAGACGTGTCCCTGCAACGCGGTGCTAATAGCAGCTTCCTCGCCGCCGGGGCGAGCTCCGGCCACAAGACATTCTCGTCCTGGCAACGGATCTCTGTGAAGGGCATAGGCGAAAAGCTTTCGTTTTCCATTCGAACTGCGAGAGAGGCAGACTGTTGCACGGAGCTCTGAGAACAAAGGTGCACGCCCTAGGCGGGCTTGGGCAGAAGCAGCGTTCTCTAGCTCTTGGCTGCCGGCGCACTTGTGGTTGTGTGGCGCCCTTGCAGTGGCTTCTGGCCGCCGGCAAGTGAAAGCGGCTCCACGCTTGGGCGAGGGCGGTGAACGAAGCGGCACTAGTCCCGTGCTTGTGTGCACCACGTTACAGGCTACTAGGAGAGGAAGGTGGTTGACTCTCGCTTGCCTTCCCAAGTGCCCTTAGCAGTCGGAAGGAGCAAGCTGAAGCACTGCTGCTTGTGCTGCTCCTTGGTTCCCTTGCAGCCCGCTGTGAAAGCATTGGCGGTCGCTTCTAGGCGCCGAGTTGCACACAGCACCACTGTAAGTGCCGCGGAGAAGGGAAATCCAGAGTGCAGCGAGGAGCTGGACGTGGCTTACGTGCAGTAAGGAGAAGGTGAACCTAGGCACTGCCTCTTCAATCTGGCCGCCTCTGCTCTGGTAGCAACTTTTGCAAGTCGGCAGAGGGAGCTGCGAGTATGTAGAACGGAGGGCAGCGAGACGCCGTGTGTTATGCGCCCTTTCAGGGCTGCTGCCAGGGTGCTACTTTAAGAACGCCTTCTTCTTCCTCGCGTCCTTCCTCCACTATAGTCTCCTGGATTCACCTGAGACTCTTCCTAGGCATCTCCCTGATCCTTTTTGCAATGAGTCTCACATCATTCTCCTGAAGAAACTGTCTGCTTATCGTTTGCATGGGTGGGCTGTTTGCTGGGTGACAAACTGGGTGATGGCCAGGCCCACAGAGTGGTGGGAAATAGAGTTCATCCAGCTGGTCCCCAAGGCTCGGTCTTGGGCCCAGTCCTGTTTAATATCTTGCTCAGTGTTCTGGACAAGGGGATAGAGTACACGCCCAGGAAGTTCACAGATGATGCAAAATTGGCTGGTAGTGTTTTTTTCTTCTGGAGGACAGCAGGCTCTGCTTCTTCTTCCTCCTGTTCTGAGGTCGCTGCTCCCTCTTCATCCCTCATTAAGTGTGCTGATTTTGTCACTTGGATGAGAAAACAAACAATTTTAGCAACAATACTAGTGGCAGGGTACAAGAAAGGAAGAGTTCACACGAATCCCCCCCCCCCCCCCCGCCCAACAACAGAAAATACCTGATGGCTCCTCTGCCCAGCTTACTGACTACACCGGAACCCATTGTCCCCCAAAGATACTCCCTTCTCCCTTCCCCCAGCCATGATGTGAGATGGAATAGAATAACTAAGATTAAGATTCTCCCTATGGAACTCCATCATACTTCGATTCTGGGAAAAAAAAATTCTTGAAGTTCTATCATTTCAGATCATTTGAATTTGAATTTGCATACTAAAAAGTCTAGCCAGAAACTCATGACAATATTAATAGCCCATTCTAGAATGTCCGAGATGATAGACACTTCTTTCAAGAGAATGTGATACCTCACGTGACTTCTCCAGAATTTAAATGAACAGCGGGAGTAGTCTACAAGATTCTTGCTGCCATCCGGATTTCCTGGTATTTGGCTGGTCTATGTAAACCAATCAGCTATTCAGCAGAGGGAATATTAGTGTGATACTTGATGGTATGTGAGATGGAACACAGTAATTTATGGCTTTTTGCATAGTGATGAAGCTGTAAAGAAAGCTCCGTAATGCTCAGACAAGGAGGCTGCTGGACTTCAAGCAGCAAAGGCCCAAAACGAACCAGTGAAAAGGTGTCATTGAAAAAAAAAAAAAAAAGCCAGGTGGGGAGCAAAGTGATACTTAAGGGCAGTTTACTGAAAGAGGGAATCTAGTGAAAAAAAAAGTCCAAGAGTGAAGGAATAACAGAGAAAATGAAACTAAGGAAGGAAATCAATCTCAGCTAATCATTTCAGAAGCTAACAAGTTGTCATTGCAATGATGCATAAAGTGAGAAAAAATAAATATGTCTGCGCCAAAATCTGAAATATGAACTTTATTGCATTCTGTCTTCCACGGAATCATACAACAGTCTGTGATTAAAGATCATCTAGTCCAACTTCCTTGCCAGGTAGATCTTACAGTAGATCAAATTGCTCAAGACTAGCCAAACTGATAAGGAGCACTCTCAATGATGGGGCATCCACAACTTCTCTGGAACACCCGTTTGAGTGTCTCACCAGCTTCATTGTAGAAAAGTTTTTCCTTTTAGCCAATCTAAACCTAGTCTCAGTTTGAAAGCATGGCCCCTTATCCTGTCTCTGCAAACTTTCCTAAAAAGTCTTTCTCCATTTGTCTTATACCCTCTTTACATATTCAAAGGCCACAATACTGTCTCTCCAGAAACCTCTCTTCTCCAGGCTAAAAGATCCTACTTTTCACAAGAACCAGGTCATAAACTGAGATGGAAGACATCTCAGGAGATCAGATCATCCAACAGCTCAGCGTAAGAATAGCTCTGAAGTCAGATCAACTAGCTTAGGGCTGTGTCTGTTTGAATTTTGAAAATTAGCAGGACTTGAAATGCTTCAAGGAAGAGAACTCTGGGTGGCTCCAGAAACAGCCTGAGAAACTCGAGCAAACTCGAAACCTCAGAAACTACCACTGCTTTCTCTCCCTCAGCCCAAGCAGTCCCAAAGAAGAAGTGTTCCCAGCAGGCTGGGATAGCACACATATACACTACATATACGTGACAGGCATCGCCAGCAGCCACATCCTGCTCCTTTCTGTGGCTGGCAAGAGTGAGACTGGATGTTTACATGTGGGCAACCTGGGTCCCTCCAGCAGCTCACACACTCAGCCTGCCCAGTGACCCCACTGAATTCCAGTATTAGCAGTGTGCCAAGGCCACAGCACTATTCTGCTTGCTGGCACAGACCATCACACGCCTCCTAAATCAGTCAGGACTCCCCTGGTCCCACAGCCAGCACCCCACTTGCCCTCCGCCAGGCCACTGCCATTGTTCACCAACTTCTCCACTTTGATCTTTGCTGGTGCTCTCAACACTGGCACACCCAGATGTTCTGCAGCTGTTGTCTCCTGGTGGAAAGGACTTGTAAAGCCATGTTTCCTAACAGGACTTCCACAACCTTTCAAAGCAACCTTTACTGGAGTATGAACAATCTCATTCAAATGTCAACATTTCTTTTCCCGTATGTGAAATCAGAATTTCCTTCTTCCGGGCATGCCCAAAACAAGGCACAAACTACATTGTGCCTTCTGTTTCACATGCTGACTCGTTTGTAAACAATGCTAGGAGAATACCTGTTTTGATCCAAGCTAATCTCTGGCCCTTATAGTGCTTTCGGTAGTTAGTTTTGCTTTGTTATTTACTTGATGTCCCATTGAATTGTTGAATCATAAACAGACTACCTGTCTGTATAGCAGCATAGCAGTGATGAATAAATGCAAGAGAAGGAGCAAGGTGATTGTTTGCTAGACTCTTCCTAGAAACTGAGAAATCTGTTACTTAATGCTGACCACAGCAGATGGAGGAAGCATCCTACATGATGTCAAAGCAATGAAGCTGTAATCACTTTTATGATTACAGTCAAGGCACTGCTTTTGCCACCATAAGTGGAGTGCAGGGAATCTTAAAAGACGACACTCTAACTGTTGTCCATGCTCACTGAGAAAATAATGCTTTTACAGCAGAGCAGGTCTCACCGCAGCTAAATCATGGCTTCAACTGTACACCGCCTTCAAAAAGCCCACAAAAACACAAATGAAAGGATTTGGAACCCAAGGGAATCTCGGATTGTGACATCAGCTCACTCTGGATTCTTTCCAAATTCTCAATTCCATTTTCTTCCGAGCCAATTATCCCACCTAACTTGAGATGTAATTTATGGATTTCCAACACATCTAGTTACCTTAGAATTAGATTGCCACTAGCCAAAAAGACAGAAACAAGCAGTTAAGTGAAGACTGAAACCATGGGTGTTTAGAACAGCAAAACTTGGGCGAAACTATTCTTAAGAAAACCAAAACTTTTAGGACTTACCCATGTATTTTTGGAGGTGGAAAAAGTTTTACATCGAAAAGTCCCTAGGGAACTCTCTTCAGTGCCTGGAGAGCCGCTGTCGCTCGCCTTTCAAGGACCTATTCGTCACAGCAGAGGCAGCAGAGCACAAGATGGCCGACGAGAAGGGGCAGTGTAGAACTCTCTGTCTGTCTGTGTCTCTACTCAGTGTAGAACGTCTCTATCCTGGCACATTTTCGAGTGCGATACTTCCCTCCGGGTCTTCGGTCCTTGCGAAGCTCTATGTACTGCGAGCGCTGCTACTCGCAGCTGAGAAAGACCGTGGAGCTAGCGGCGAATTCGGAGAGCGCTGAGCACGTAGTCAAGAAGCGAGACGTGTCCCTGCAACGCGGTGCTAATAGCAGCTTCCTCGCGGCGGGGGCGAGCTCCGGCCACAAGGCATTCTCGTCCTGGCAACGGATCTCTGTGACGGGCGTAGGCGAAAAGCTTTCGTTTTCCATTCGAACTGCGAGAGAGGCAGACTGTTGCACGGAGCTCTGAGAACAAAGATGCACGCCCTAGGCGGGCTTGGGCAGAAGCAGCGTTCTCTAGCTCTTGGCTGCCGGCGCACTTGTGGTTGTGTGGCGCCCTTGCAGCGGCTTCTGGCCGCCGGCAAGTGAAAGCGGCTCCACGCTTGGGCGAGGGCGGTGAACGAAGCGGCACTAGTCCCGTGCTTGTGTGCACCACGTTACAGGCTACTAGGAGAGGAAGGTGGTTGACTCTCGCTTGCCTTCCCAAGTGCCCTTAGCAGTCGGAAGGAGCAAGCTGAAGCACTGCTGCTTGTGCTGCTCCTTGGTTCCCTTGCAGCCCGCTGTGAAAGCATTGGCGGTCGCTTCTAGGCGCCGAGTTGCACACAGCACCACTGTAAGTGCCTCGGAGAAGGGAAATCCAGAGTGCAGCGAGGAGCTGGACGTGGCTTACGTGCAGTAAGGAGAAGGTGAACCTAGGCACTGCCTCTTCAATCTGGCCGCCTCTGCTCTGGTAGCAACTTTTGCAAGTCGGCAGAGGGAGCCGCGAGTATGTAGAACGGAGGGCAGCGAGACGCCGTGTGTTATGCGCCTTTTCAGGGCTGCTGCCAGGGTGCTACTTTAAGAACGCCTTTTTCTTCCTCGCGTCCTTCTCGCTTCGCTTCTAGCTGCATGGAGTACAGCACAGCGAAGGAGTGAGGAAGGGCTCTGCCCCAGCTTTTGCCCCGGCCTGCCTGTGCTGCGCCTTTAGCTGCACACGAGAACAACGGCATTTCTTACCCGCAAGGTAAAAAAGGCTTTAGTGTAGCCTTAGGAATGGCAAGTGCCTAGGCATTAAGTTGAGCGACCACGTATGAGGGAGTCTTTAGAGGTTTCCTCCCCCATGGCGCAGGTGTATTCTCATTCTCGTGCTGAACTGAAAAGTCCGGGCATGGCAAGACTGGCCTGCCTTGTGCAGAGACGAACACAAATGTGGGGCTATGATCCTCTGTGTTCGGAGCTCTGCTTCCGGGTGTGTGGGCCTCCATGAGCCCGCAGCAGCCGCCGAGGACAGTGTGGATTGTGGATGAGTCTGGGCTGGCCCCCCGCCCCCCCGTTGGTCTGACAGCGGCAGAAGTGGCGTAGGAGCGGCATCGCCTGAGGGCCCCATGGGGGGCGGGAAGAGAGCCGGGAGTGACCCCGAGCGACACCGGAAGCGATATCCATAGGGCCCGGAAGGCCAGCGTTGCCATCGAGTTTGGCCGGTAGGAGGCGTCTAAGGTGCTTTGAAAGGTGGAGCTTCTTTGCTCTAGGACAGTCTGGGAGAGCTGAGGGTGTCCAATCTGGAGAACAGAAGGCTCCAGGGAGATCTTCGAGCCCTTTGCAGTGCCTGCTGGGGCTCCAAGATAGCTGGGGAGGGACTTTGGAAAAGGGTCTGGACTCGCAGGACAAGGGGGAATAGCTTCAAACTGCCAGAGGGCTGGGATAGATGGGATATTGGAAAGGAATTCTTCCTTGGGTGGGTGCTGAGGCACATGTTGCTCAAAGAGGCTGTGTAGGAGCCCCATGGCAGGAAGCGTCCAGGGCCAGGCTGGAGCGGACATGGAGCAACCTGGACTAGTGGAAAAGTGTCCCTGCCCGTGTCAGGATGTGGGAAGAAGATAATTTGTCTCTAAGGTCGCTTCCAGTCCAAACCATTCTGGGATTCTAGGATTCATGGAAGGCCCTTTTCCAAGTGAAGTGTTGTATCTCTTGGCTCCCAGCTTGTAGTTGCCAGTTCTTCTGGAAGCAGGCGTGGCGAAGCAGCTGTGATGAGCCATGGGTTCTCAATAGGACGAGTGTGATATATTTGCAGAGAGGAAGGCTGCAGACAGATCTTCAAGGTCCAGGTAAAACAAGCAAAGGATTGAATAGAAGCCAAAGATTGGTTGTGTTAGTCAGTTTGCTGGCTGTTGAAATGGCCCCAGGTAATTTTCAACATTTCTAATTTGGATTTGTTTGAGTAAAAAATGAATGTGTTACCTCCAGCGTAGGCTCTCCAATGCATCTCCATGTGCTCCCATCTCTTTGTTGTATATCGGGTTCTATTAACTGAAGACAGAATCATAACACAGTAGTAAAACATTTAGAGGTGTAGTTAGCCAGCTTCAGGAGTTTTCAACTCAGCTGTTGACTTTTCTGGTAACTGTAGGCAAGGCAACACAATCCAGTTACTCCACTTTTCCTCTCTGAGGAAAAGATGATCTTTTTTTTTTTTTTTTCTCATTTTGAAAATAGCCTTGAATGAAGAGAGTTATGCACGTGGCATGTAGGATTCATTATTTTACCTTTCTCTTCTGTTGTCTTTCGCGTACTAGTCTTTTTAAAATTTTTTTGTCTCTGTTCTCCATTCAGTAGGTTTGAAAGAATTCTAATTGTTGAGATGATGGTTCTTTGAAGGCTCACTTAGCCCACCTTTTGGGTGAAGGAAAGAAGAAGACAAGGTCCTCTAGGAAGAGTAAAAAGCATACTTTCAAGAGACATTCAGAGATGTCTGCTGATGCCACGCAATTACCGTGTAATCAGCAGAAATGTGTTGGAAAAACACCCATCAGTGACTTCACAAGAAAGCCACACTCAAGACAGGTAAAGAACAGAAGCATAAAACCCCAAAGGTATGAAATGGACAGATTTTCATTGGGAATGAGCAACTCCTGAATTCTTGGTTCTAGAACTAGGGGCTTGTAATAAATAGACTGTCTCCTTGCCAAACGTAAACTTGGTGTCATGAACTGCTCACTGCCCGTTGAAGTGCAGGGCTAGTAGACTAATATTTGCCATGGCAGGCATATTGTATGGCTTTCCTGTTAAAAAGAAATTGGTTTTGCTCATAGCAATCTAGATATGTACCCAGTCTGACACCTATTTTTTAGGCTATATTTCCAAGTAAATGGCTTCCATGATGATGCAGTAAGTTTATGTCATGAACAGGAATGAAGTGATTGCATGCATCCTTTTTTACCCTAAGCCAGCTGCTGAGTAATGAGACAGAGACTCTCACTGACGCCAAGGAGTGCCCGTGCTTTTGGGAAAAGCACTGGGCAGATAAAGCCTATTTCCACATTTCTTGCTAGCGTCTCCTTCAAAGTTCATGGGTTTGTGCATCTTTTAGAGCTGTTCTAGATGTTCTTTGTAGTTTACATGTACTAAATGTAGCAGGTATTGCTTTCATGCCGTCCTACTAGATTTGAAGTTGGGATCTACTCAGGCTTCAATGTCTCAGAAGAAGCAACGTCGATTCTTTGAATTCTACTCTTGAACGTGAGAATGCTACTTATGTAGTTAATGAATTAATTAAATCGAATTCACTTGAATGGAAAAATTGTCTTGTTCATGTAGATTTTAACTTGGGAAATTGATATTTGAGTTCTACTTTTCATTGTTGTTGCTTTTCTGTATTCTTTGATTGCACAGATAGCAGATGTACTGACCAAGTATTGTGTGAAACTGGAGGAAATGTCCTTCCTCTTGGCAGCTGATGTTCACAAGCTCATTAACGCTAAGGCCATGGTAAATGTTTTACCTGGGGCAAGATAGCAGTCTGAATATTCCTAGAATGTCTTTCTTTCCCCAGATGAAATTCATTTTTTCTGCCTATCAATCACTGAAATATAGAAGAAATTTCTACTTGACGGGGTATTGGTTATCATTTGTGTTTTTTTCTCCCCTCATTTTCTGTAGAAGAGACAATTTTTGGTTTGTTTTTGCATGTTGTATGCTGCTTCTACTTCTGGTTTTGTTTTTTAATACACAGAATATAAACGGAGCACTGCTGGATAATGAGAGGGCAACTGCCAAGCTACTCTTGAATCGAATGAAATCAGAGCTTGAGAAAGAAAAATGGCATCAACTGAAATGGCAAGGGACTGGAAGCTCATGCAAAAGAAGTGTGGAGTTCAGAGTTTCAGGTCAGAAATTTGGCAGTCTTCTTTTGGACAATGAGCAACACCAAGAGGCTAGTGTTCACTTTTGGTTTCTGTTAAAGTAATACTTGATCATTTTTTCTTTCTACGTGATACCACGTATGATATCACATATATCATGTGATTCCATTCTACATATCTACTTTCCATCCTGCAGAGAATTTATGGCAAGTGAAGAAATACAGAATCCCCCAACTGTGAATATGGAAATGGAAAAGTTGATAAAGGAGCAGATGGTACTCAGTGAAGAGAGACTGAAGGTTTTGCAATATATCGGGTATGGCAAAAGAGGGTATAGCATAAAGGAAAACAATTGTTGCTGGAGTTAATGAAGGACTTGGCTACAAAATGCACTTTGCTTCCTGTCAATGTGTGATTGCTAAATGCAGCAGTAAGGCAGGGTCTACATCTATTTCTGTACAGCTCTTTTGAATGGAAAAAATGCATTCTTGATTTTCAGTGCCCCAGCTACACTTAATAGGTGGCGATCAGGCTCTAAAAATGGAGGAATGCAGAAGTAAATCTCGAAACATAGCAGAAATGGGCAAAGAGGGGTGGAGAGCTAGAACTTGGTGTTTTTGTCAAGGCATATTTTTCTCCATGGCGTGGGATTTTATTTGCGGAATAAATGAAGAGAGGAGTCTGGATAGAAATCTAACGTTGCTACGTTTGAATATCCATCCTGAACACAAGACACATTGGTGTGGGTGCAATGCATTACGATCTTTACAGGGAGGTTTTTTACGGTGGATGTAGGAACCAGGTAGATGACAGTTAGTTCCTTATCGGGCAGTAAACAGTTGGCCTTGAACAACAACAATCTCAGGTTTATTTTCATTGCCAAGATGGCTGTAAATAAAAGAACGCCCAGTAGTATGGATATTCGGATTCATAATTTTATATTTGAAGTACTGACTGGTTTGTATTTTAGGATACCTGACTCTTGTTTCCTGCTTTGATAGCACCCTGTTGCCTCCAACACGTGCCAAATCTGATGGAAACGAATGGTGCAGAACTCTGGAGAATTGAAACAAAAGTCTAGGTAGGTCGGGAAATCCTAAGAACAGTCTGGAATTCAAGCAATATTTTCTTTTCTCCTGGGCAACGATGAGGCAGACGGTTGCTTTGAGAGTGCATGTTTGCTCTATTCTTTGTTCCGTGTGTTGCCACATACCTTCTCAGTTGCTTGGAGGTGGCAGTAAGAGCCAAAGAAGCTGCCTGTGGCATGGCTTTCCTTTGGCCAGTACAAACACCTGTGCATGGGGAGATCTAGCAGGAACTGGCTCGGTTAGAATGAATCTGGGGGAAATCAAATGTTAATTTTGACGTGGATCCCTTCTCAGTCATACAAAAATACTCCTTTTTAACTCCTGGAGAAGAAGAGGGGAAGTATGAGAAGAAGAGGGGAAGTATTGGAGATACTTCCTTTCTCTGTGTCCTTGCAGCATGCCTTCCCGCTCTGTGTCTGCCTTCTCTTGCTCCAGAGCACATCCAGTTGGGATGTTTGTAGCCTGTATGGTAGCAAAGAAGTTGGTAGCGATTGTTAAGTACCTTGCTACTTTGAAGCATAATGAGAAACAGCTGTGTATGAAAATGTCTTGATTTCTTTGGCTGGTAATGTCTGGTGTCTGTAGGCACTGCTGGCATCTGTTCCGTGTGCTGAGATTCAGCACATGGCCTCTGTCATGTTTCCATGTCACACTGCACTGTGAAAGATGGGAATTTTGACTGTGGTCTGTTCCGTATCATTCAGACAGCCCTAATGTGGAGTGCGTGGAGAAAATGAGCATCCAGTATGAGCTGGTCGAGGGCAAATGTCAGGAGAAAGGGCAGATGTGCAAGTTGAGTGCCACAGCTTTTGGCTGTGATAGCCGTGGTCCAATGTGTCATTAGAGAGAGTAAAGATGCACCAGACAGTGAGATAACAAGTGGAATTCCTTTTTAACCTCCGCCTTACTCTGTTCAAAAAGTAAGCCATCCGTTTGGTTTCACAGTAGTAGTTGGTATTTGTGCTTGAAATGTGGAAAAGCCGTAACAAATGCCAGTAATGAAGGGAGTGCTGTCCTACATGAATGTGGAAGATGCAAGGAGCCTCAGCCCTTGTGCTAAATCTGTCTTATCTTGGGAAAGAAATTCCACCTCTGCCTCAATTTCTCCCTTTGTGTCCAACCAGATGGTATTGTTTAGTAATCTAATATGGCATGTGGGAGGCTGAATCTATCTCTGTCCATCACAAGAAAAGAAACACTACGTTTAGCCAGGCTCTCTGAAAGCCACACAGTATTTCTTCTGTGCATGTCAATAATTTGTTCTTCTTTTCCTTCAGATGACCCTGTTGGATGTGAACATTTGCACAGCAGAAGATGCTGAAGTTGTGCACTCCAACATGCTTCAGATGACTGAGAAACGAAAATGTAGGTTTGAAGAAGAAGTGGAGCACGTGGATGTACGTTTCTTTTATTTGATGACATATATCTTCATCACTCCTTGGGATTAGTCTGTTCTTCCTGTGCTCCCACCTGCAATGCCTTCTGCGTGGTAGGCTATTGATGTCACCTTAGAAAGAGGTCCATAGTGTGACAAAACACTCCAGAGAAACAGTTTGGTGTGGAAGAGTTTCATGTGGAAGTGTTCATAATTCTTGTGTTTATTATTTGTAATAGAAATAGATTGTATTTTTATGATCATTTCTATCTGAAATACATAGGATAGCGATGAATGACGTATGGCCCAGTCTGCTTAAGATCAGACTTCAGGAAGAGCTGGAAATGATCTCCCAAATGTCTTCCAATCTTTTCTATACATAAAAAAAGTCGGGCAGTTGTTTCTAAAGGGATAAATTATAGAATGTGATTTGGTGCTTTATGGTGCCAGAATAAACAGAAGTTTTGAGAATCCGCATTCTTACCAGTTTACTTGGAGACTGATTTTTTTTTACTCTCCAGATAGAAGACGCCATGTTGGATACCAGTCGTAAAATTCCAGGCAGCCTTTTATCATGTTACATATCCTCTTACTCATTCATTTCACCTTCCAGCAGTTTAGAAAGAACTTGTTCACTTGAATGTTTTTCTTTGGAGTGATTTGAAGGAGACGGCTAAATGGCCATAATCCAGGTAGAAACATAAAAACAAGGGTGTGCTATAAAGACAGGACTTCTTAACGCAAAGAGCCCTCTGAAATTCAAAATACCTGCTATAAAATTAAAAATGTAATCTTTGACTTTTAGATGGGAATTTCTCCTCTTCAGTTTCATTCTGTCAGGTGCATTTTTGCTAACTGCTTGATTCACGCTGAATGGACAGTCCTGTCTTATTGTTGGTATGGCAACAGCGATAGAGATCACTGCTGCTTTCTGTAGAAAGTGGCTGCAAGTTGCTATGACGAGATCTTGTGCAGGTCTAGAGTCTGATTGGATGTGAGGTTCTCATTGTTTCAGAACACCAACTTGGGGTGGCAGTGTCAGAGGTGTTCATTATCTAGGAAGATTTTCATAGGCGATGAGTTTTGCTGAGGTAGCTTTCTCTTCTGGGTGTAGAAGATATGTGCATAATTAACTTCCTTGAATCCTAAAGAGCTGGGGAGATTTTAGTATCTACGAAACCATTTTTACTAGCTTTTTTATGTGGCCTTAGATGATGAAAGTGATCTGGATACAATCTTAGAAAAAAGGCAAACGGTGAGCTGTGAGGAAGAGCTGAAGGAGTATTTGGAGAACACCCTTTCTTCTTGAGATCAACTTAGAACAAGGTATGAATTTGGTATGTTTTGTAAACTTAAAAGGTAGAGCATCTTTGAACATTGGTTGTACTACTTAGGCCTTGTTTTAATGCTGTTGTGTGAAGGTATGGAAAAAGAGTGCTTTTCACTTCATGTAAGAATATAGAATAATGTCCCTACTGAACAAGGTTAAGGCAAATAATGCCCACGGTTTAGGAATGGGACAAAGGAAGACTGCTATCATTCAAAAACCATAGCACATCAGTATTACTGTGCATACCATCACATCCATGCCTTATTCAGAAGGTAAAAGTAGTAGTGCAGATTCTTGGATCACCGGAATCAGAAGTTGGTCTGCACCATCATCTCTTCACTCATAGATTTGATCTCATTCAAAGTTCTAGGAACTCAGACGTTTAAGACAGCCAAGCACCGGCAACTTTAAAAACCATCTAAAAATGGGTACAATACCGCTCTCCTTCCTGAAGATCTTAGCAGCAGCTCTGAAGCCGTAGAGGAAGCAGCACTGTTCACACAGCCAGGAGGTCTTTCCTACCTGCTCGATCAGAGGCACATTAGAAGAGCAGTGTGGACCTGAGGGGCAGATGCACATACCTTCACACACCTCGCAGTGGGACTGTGGTTAGAGCTGGAGGTTTGATACTCTTCCTAATAATTTGAGCCGTTAAAACAAAGCCAGAGGTAACAGACCAAGTGAAAATACAATGCCAGGTTGCGGAAAGAGAATGTTACCTATCTGAACTCGTACAAAAATTCCCCATCATTCTCTTTGTTTAGGAGACCAAGCCAATGTCCGTGTAAAGGAAAACAAGTGTGAATATTGATTTTTCTTGAATCAAGACTCAGCTTTATGTCCAAGTCAAAGGCAAATAAACCAGAAAGGCTCCGCTGAGCACAGTGCAGAACTAACATGGAAGACAGTCATTTGACCTCTTATGTAAGCAGTGTTGGTGTGGTTCCCCATCCAAAAGGAAGGATGTCAAATGCTTCTTTGGAAATATTTTAACTTCTCTGCGTTTCTTTCTTTGTAATGAACTAATCTCTAACAAGCCAGGACGTGATTGTGTTCAGTAGAAACAGATCAATGGCAACATTTAGCCTAAAGGTTTTATGAGATTGATCAGGAAGTTCGATTTAGATTTAAAGGCACTGTAGTCATATTTAATTTTATTTCTCTCCGCACTTGAGTCTCTTAAACAGGGACCTTCAATTGGACAGGAACGGGACACTGAAGCAAATTGTAATGGATGACGTAATGGCTTACCCAGAAGCATTTTGTGGGAATTGATTTCTTCTAGGTATCCATCAGCCAGCATTTTAGTGTGAAGGGAATCTTCAAACAGGTAAAACAAAAATTCCCGTTGGTTTCAAACCTGACTGCTATATTAATTTTTCACTTTGGAGAAAATTTTCATGACCTTTAAAATTCAGACTGTATCAAGTATTGTTTCAGCCATTGAAGAAAGTGCTTTTGATGGAGATAGGAGAGGGAAACCAAAACATTTCTCAGAGCCACACTTTGAGCTCTGTCCTTGTTACAAACGGCACTTGAGCAAATGCATTTGCCTTTGGAACAGAAAACGACAAGGTAACAGGCTTATCATTACGGATTTGAGTGTTCCAGGTTCTTTAGGTAGTAAGTGATCTATTCAAGATGATCTCTTCCTGAAATAGATCCATTTTGAGAAGGGATATGGATTTCTTAGAAGAAGGCAAATCCCTATGTTAAAACGGTGTGGTGGGTGTTTTTTGTTGTTGTTGTTGTTTTGCAAGTTTTAGAACTTGCAAGGCACAATCGACTTCATAGTTGGAGATGCAGATAAGACCACGACATTCCAAACAGGTGTTTCTTTTTGGTTGTTTTTCAATCTGTCTATCTTTGGATTGTAACCAGTAGAACTGTGCTTGAACTGGAAAGAAGTAGCGGAGGTTTCAGAAGTGGAGCATGCGGTGGAACAGTAAGCTGAGAGCATTGTGCAAGGAGAGGAAAGAGGGGAAAATGGTAAGAGTTTCCTGAGTCGGAAGGGACCCCTAGGGATCGTCAAAGTCCAACTCCTGGCCCTGCACAGACACTCCAACAGTCCCACCCTCTGCATCCCTGAGAGCATTGGCCAAACGCTCCTGGATCTCTGGCAGCCTTGGGGCTGTGCCCATTGCCTGGAGAACCTATTCAGTGCCCGACCAGCCTCTGAGGAAAAAAACCTTTCCCTGATAGCCAGCCTAATCGTCCCCTGACACAGCTCCTGGCATTCCCTTGGCTCCTGTCCCTGGTCGCAGAGAGCAGAGAGCAAAGCTGTCCCTGTGCTGCCCTTGGGAGGAGCTGAGAGGTCCCAAGTGAGGTGTGAGCTCAGTGTCCTCTCTGCAGCTGAACCAAATGCCCTGAGCCACTCTTTGTATGGCTTTCCCTCCAGCCTCTTCGCTATCCCTGTGTCCCTCCTTTGGACATTTCTCCAATAGCCTGAGGTCTTTCTGACGCTGTGGCATCCAAAATTGCCCCCAGGGCTTGAAGAGAGCGCAGTCCCAGCCCAGAGCAGAGCGGGACAATCGCCTCTCTCGAGCGAGCGGTGCCAGAAGATAGGGACAGTTGTCAAAAAATCAGCTGGAGAAAGAAATCTAACAGAGAAACGGGTGATCTTGGCACAGGAAATGGAAGAAGCAGAGGAAGAAGAAGATGAGGAGAGGATTCCTTGTAAAAGTGAAGAAAATGAGCATGCAGAACAGGGACTAAGCATTATGCAGGTAAGTGAGCAAGAGAATAAGTTTGAAAGTGAAGGCAGTTTTGTCCAAAAGAAGGAGGAATAGGAAGTCTTTTTGCTGAGAATGAATAGAAAGTTTTTTTGCATTTAGTTTGTATACGAAGCGCACAGGGCTCTAGATCCTTTTGTGGGAAAATGGAGTGTGTAAAGTTGCCAATCATTTTGGAGCGAATTTGGAGGTTTTTGGGGTCCCAGGTGAATTTTGGGTTGAATTCTGGGGATTTGGGAGTGCCCAGGTGAATTGGGGGGGGCGGGGCGGGGCGGGGATTTGGGGAGATCCAGGTGAGTTTTGAGGGGTCCCAGGTTGATTTTGGGGGAGAATTTGTGGAATTTTGGGGGATCCCGGGTAGCGAGGTTTGGGGTGAATTTGTGGAATGTGGGGAGTCCCAGTTGAATTTTAGGGGGAATTTGTGGAATTCTAGGGATCTTAGGGGAATTTTGGGGTGAATTTGGTGAATTTTAGGGTATACGTGTGAATTTTAGGGTTCTCAGGTGAGTTTTGGGAATGCCAGACGTATTTTGGGGTGAATTCTGTCGATTTTGGGGTATCCAGGTGAGCATTTGGAAGTCGTGGGAGAATTTTGGGATGAATTTGGGGGGATGCAGGTGGATTTTCCGGGGAATTTTGGTGATTTTTGGGAGTCCCAGATGGGTCTGGGAGTGAATTTGGTGGATTTGGGGGTATCTGGGAGGGTTTTGAGGGGGATTGGAGACATTTTGGAGTGAATTTGGGAGGTGTTGGGGGGACTGGGTCTTGGGGGTGATTTGAGGGGTTTTGGGGGTTGCAGGTGGGATTTTGGGGTGAAGCCCTGGGATTTGGGGGTCCCCCGTGAATTTTGGGGTGAATTTGTGGGCTTTTGGGAGTTGCCAGGTGAGTGCTGAGCGTCCCAGGGGGGACTTCGGGGTGAATTTTGGGGATTTGGGGTTTCCCAGGTGAATTTCTGAGGTGGAAAGGTTCAAAAAGGGTTTTTTTTGAAAACAAGTTAAAGCCAGAAGGTTATTGAAAATTAATAGATGTGATGCAAGTAGGTAATATGCAGACAATACACAGCGAGACAAATCATGGGAAAAATACAGTGGTAACACATGAGTGTGTGAGGATGGGATCAGTATAGCTAAGGCTCAGTTGAAGCTGAATTTGGAAAAGCATGCCAAAACTAAGAATAATAAAGGCACCTACGGGTATTTCAGTGGGAAAAGGAAGATGAAAAGAAACCTATCACACCTCCCCTATTCCCCCCCCCCCCCCCCCCCCCCCCCATAAGCCAGACAGGACTAGTGACAACAGACAAGGAGAAGGCTGAGGTACTCAACAAGTGTTGGTCTCAATTTTTACTGCCAGTCACTATTTCCACATCTCTCAGGTTATTGGACTGGTGGACTTGATTCTAACCCATAGTAGCAGGTCAGCTTTCAGACCACTTGAGGAACCTGAGCATGCAAGACCATGGGACCCACCCAGAGGCATGTCAGGGCCCTGAGAGAACTGGCAGCTGTAGTTGCTAAGGTGCTTTCTCCATCATATTTGAGAAATCAAGGTAACCAGCTGAAGTCTCCAGACACTGTGTTGTATTGACTCCAGTCCTCTTGGTCTTTTTTGTAAATCTTAGAGCTCTGAGTCAATTTCTGCAGAGGATTCCCAATGCAGTTTCAAAAATGGAATCTTTGTTACTGGTCCTCATGTTGATCTTGGATATTTCCATTTTCTGCACTCCTTTATTTTCGAAACATTTGTAATGACTGAAAAGAAAGCTGAGACGAGGCATTATGCTCTTTCCAGTGATAGAAATGGACCAGTATTCTTTTCAGACAAATATATTTTTGCTGTGTCTAAGCACATGTGCATACCTGTGTTTGATTTATGTGTCCAGGTTTTGGCAATGGGGCAGCCACAGGGCCGTCCTGAGACAATGGCCCAGGTGCTGCCCTGTCCCGCTTTCTTCCAACTGGCTCCACTTCAGGATGTCCTCCCTGCTGAGAGAAGAGGCTGGGACAGCACCTTTAGAAATGTGACTTTCTGGGGTTTTTTTAGTTTTGTTTTGTTTTGTTATTTTTAAAGTTACTAAAAACCTTCACCCTGATTTTTTGTGTTGGGTTTGGGGTTTTTTTTCAGTTTTGGGTGGGTTTTTTGGTGGGCTTTTTTGGGGGCTTTTTTTGTCTCTTTGGGGATTATTGGTTGGGGGGTTCTGTGTGTTTGTTTGGTCTGCTTTTTTTGTTTGTTTGTTTGTTTGTTTATTACGGTTTTGTAGAGTTTTTTAAGCAAATTGATTGGAAAACTGAATAGTCCTCCACTATAGTCTCCTGGATTCACCTGAGACTCTTCCTAGGCATCTCCCTGATCCTTTTTGCAATGAGTCTCACATCATTCTCCTGAAGAAACTGTCTGCTTATGGTTTGCATGGGTGGGCTGTTTGCTGGGTGACAAACTGGGTGATGGCCAGGCCCACAGAGTGGTGGGAAATAGAGTTCATCCAGCTGGTCCCCAAGGCTCAGTCTTGGGCCCAGTCCTGTTTAATATCTTGCTCAGTGTTCTGGACAAGGGGATAGAGTACACGCCCAGGAAGTTCACAGATGATGCAAAATTGGCTGGTAGTGTTTTTTTCTTCTGGAGGACAGCAGGCTCTGCTTCTTCTTCCTCCTGTTCTGAGGTCGCTGCTCCCTCTTCATCCCTCATTAAGTGTGCTGATTTTGTCACTTGGATGAGAAAACAAACAATTTTAGCAACAATACTAGTGGCAGGGTACAAGAAAGGAAGAGTTCACACGAATCCCCCCCCGCCCAACAACAGACAATACCTGATGGCTCCTCTGCCCAGCTTACTGACTACACCGGAACCCATTGTCCCCCAAAGATACTCCCTTCTCCCTTCCCCCAGCCATGATGTGAGATGGAATAGAATAACTAAGATTAAGATTCTCCCTATGGAACTCCATCATACTTCGATTCTGGGAAAAAAAATTCTTGAAGTTCTATCATTTCAGATCATTTGAATTTGAATTTGCATACTAAAAAGTCTAGCCAGAAACTCATGACAATATTAATAGCCCATTCTAGAATGTCCGAGATGATAGACACTTCTTTCAAGAGAATGTGATACCTCACGTGACTTCTCCAGAATTTAAATGAACAGCGGGAGTAGTCTACAAGATTCTTGCTGCCATCTGGATTTCCTGGTATTTGGCTGGTCTATGTAAACCAACCAGCTATTCAGCAGAGGGAATATTAGTGTGATACTTGATGGTATGTGAGATGGAACACAGTAATTTATGGCTTTTTGCATAGTGATGAAGCTGTAAAGAAAGCTCCGTAATGCTCAGACAAGGAGGCTGCTGGACTTCAAGCAGCAAAGGCCCAAAACGAACCAGTGAAAAGGTGTCATTGAAAAAAAAAAAAAAAAAAAGCCAGGTGGGGAGCAAAGTGATACTTAAGGGCAGTTTACTGAAAGAGGGAATCTAGTGAAAAAAAAAGTCCAAGAGTGAAGGAATAACAGAGAAAATGAAACTAAGGAAGGAAATCAATCTCAGCTAATCATTTCAGAAGCTAACAAGTTGTCATTGCAATGATGCATAAAGTGAGAAAAAATAAATATGTCTGCGCCAAAATCTGAAATATGAACTTTATTGCATTCTGTCTTCCACGGAATCATACAACAGTCTGTGATTAAAGATCATCTAGTCCAACTTCCTTGCCAGGTAGATCTTACAGTAGATCAAATTGCTCAAGACTAGCCAAACTGATAAGGAGCACTCTCAATGATGGGGCATCCACAACTTCTCTGGAACACCCGTTTGAGTGTCTCACCAGCTTCATTGTAGAAAAGTTTTTCCTTTTAGCCAATCTAAACCTAGTCTCAGTTTGAAAGCATGGCCCCTTATCCTGTCTCTGCAAACTTTCCTAAAAAGTCTTTCTCCATTTGTCTTATACCCTCTTTACATATTCAAAGGCCACAATACTGTCTCTCCAGAAACCTCTCTTCTCCAGGCTAAAAGATCCTACTTTTCACAAGAACCAGGTCATAAACTGAGATGGAAGACATCTCAGGAGATCAGATCATCCAACAGCTCAGCGTAAGAATAGCTCTGAAGTCAGATCAACTAGCTTAGGGCTGTGTCTGTTTGAATTTTGAAAATTAGCAGGACTTGAAATGCTTCAAGGAAGAGAACTCTGGGTGGCTCCAGAAACAGCCTGAGAAACTCGAGCAAACTCGAAACCTCAGAAACTACCACTGCTTTCTCTCCCTCAGCCCAAGCAGTCCCAAAGAAGAAGTGTTCCCAGCAGGCTGGGATAGCACACATATACACTACATATACGTGACAGGCATCGCCAGCAGCCACATCCTGCTCCTTTCTGTGGCTGGCAAGAGTGAGACTGGATGTTTACATGTGGGCAACCTGGGTCCCTCCAGCAGCTCACACACTCAGCCTGCCCAGTGACCCCACTGAATTCCAGTATTAGCAGTGTGCCAAGGCCACAGCACTATTCTGCTTGCTGGCACAGACCATCACACGCCTCCTAAATCAGTCAGGACTCCCCTGGTCCCACAGCCAGCACCCCACTTGCCCTCCGCCAGGCCACTGCCATTGTTCACCAACTTCTCCACTTTGATCTTTGCTGGTGCTCTCAACACTGGCACACCCAGATGTTCTGCAGCTGTTGTCTCCTGGTGGAAAGGACTTGTAAAGCCATGTTTCCTAACAGGACTTCCACAACCTTTCAAAGCAACCTTTACTGGAGTATGAACAATCTCATTCAAATGTCAACATTTCTTTTCCCGTATGTGAAATCAGAATTTCCTTCTTCCGGGCATGCCCAAAACAAGGCACAAACTACATTGTGCCTTCTGTTTCACATGCTGACTCGTTTGTAAACAATGCTAGGAGAATACCTGTTTTGATCCAAGCTAATCTCTGGCCCTTATAGTGCTTTCGGTAGTTAGTTTTGCTTTGTTATTTACTTGATGTCCCATTGAATTGTTGAATCATAAACAGACTACCTGTCTGTATAGCAGCATAGCAGTGATGAATAAATGCAAGAGAAGGAGCAAGGTGATTGTTTGCTAGACTCTTCCTAGAAACTGAGAAATCTGTTACTTAATGCTGACCACAGCAGATGGAGGAAGCATCCTACATGATGTCAAAGCAATGAAGCTGTAATCACTTTTATGATTACAGTCAAGGCACTGCTTTTGCCACCATAAGTGGAGTGCAGGGAATCTTAAAAGACGACACTCTAACTGTTGTCCATGCTCACTGAGAAAATAATGCTTTTACAGCAGAGCAGGTCTCACCGCAGCTAAATCATGGCTTCAACTGTACACCGCCTTCAAAAAAGCCCACAAAAACACAAATGAAAGGATTTGGAACCCAAGGGAATCTCGGATTGTGACATCAGCTCACTCTGGATTCTTTCCAAATTCTCAATTCCATTTTCTTCCGAGCCAATTATCCCACCTAACTTGAGATGTAATTTATGGATTTCCAACACATCTAGTTACCTTAGAATTAGATTGCCACTAGCCAAAAAGACAGAAACAAGCAGTTAAGTGAAGACTGAAACCATGGGTGTTTAGAACAGCAAAACATGGGCGAAACTATTCTTAAGAAAACCAAAACTTTTAGGACTTACCCATGTATTTTTGGAGGTGGAAAAAGTTTTACATCGAAAAGTCCCTAGGGAACTCTTTTCAGTGCCTGGAGAGCCGCTGTCGCTCGCCTTTCAAGGACCTATTCATCACAGCAGAGGCAGCAGAGCACAAGATGGCCGACGAGAAGGGGCAGTGTAGAACTCTCTGTCTGTCTGTGTCTCTACTCAGTGTAGAACGTCTCTATCCTGGCACATTTTCGTGTGCGATACTTCCCTCCGGGTCTTCAGTCCTTGCGAAGCTCTATGTACTGTGAGCGCTGCTACTCGCAGCTGAGAAAGACCGTGGAGCTAGCGGCGAATTCGGAGAGCGCTGAGCACGTAGTCAAGAAGCGAGACGTGTCCCTGCAACGCGGTGCTAATAGCAGCTTCCTCGCGGCGGGGGCGAGCTCCGGCCACAAGGCATTCTCGTCCTGGCAACGGATCTCTGTGAAGGGCGTAGGCGAAAAGCTTTCGTTTTCCATTCGAACTGCGAGAGAGGCAGACTGTTGCACGGAGCTCTGAGAACAAAGGTGCACGCCCTAGGCGGGCTTGGGCAGAAGCAGCGTTCTCGAGCTCTTGGCTGCCGGCACACTGCTGGCTGTGTGGCGCCCTTGCAGCGGCTTCTGGCCGCCGGCAAGTGAAAGCAGCGCCAGGCGTGGGCGAGGGCGGTGAACGAAGCAGCACTCGTCCCGTGCTTGTGTGCACCACGTTACAGGCTACTAGGAGAGGAAGGTGGTTGACTCTCGCTTGCCCTCCCAAGTGCCCTTAGCAGTCGGAAGGAGCAAGCTGAAGCACTGCTGCTTGTGCTGCTCCTTGGTTCCCTTGCAGCCCGCTGTGAAAGCATTGGCGGTCACTTCTAGGCGCCGAGTTGCACACAGCACCACGGTAAGTGCCGCGGAGAAGGGAAATCCAGAGTGCAGCGAGGAGCTGGACGTGGCTTACGCGCAGTAAGGAGAAGGTGAACCTAGGCACTGCCTCTTCAATCTGGCCGCCTCTGCTCTGGTAACAACTTTCGCAAGTCGGCAGAGGGAGCTGCGGGTATGTAGAACGGAGGGCAGCGAGACGCCGTGTGTTATGCGCCTTTTCAGGGCTGCTGCCAGGGGGCTAGTTTAAGTACGCTTTTTTCTTCCTCGCGTCCTTCTCGCTTCGCTCTAGCTGCATGGAGTACAGCACAGCGAAGGAGTGAGGACGGGCACTGCCGCAGCTTTTGCCCTGGCGTGCAACGCCTGTGTGCTGCTTTTCCAAGCAGCAAGAGCACTGAGAAGTGAAAGCGATTGTGAAGGAGCTCTTTGGCTGCTCGTGTGCTCTTCGCTGCACTGCGCCGCTCGCAAGCGGCTTCGTTCTTCGCCTTCTGCCGTCCGGAGAGAGCTGAACTCCAGCGGTCAGTTTCAGCTCTGCCCAAAAGCGTGTTCTCAGTTCTGCGAGCAAGCACGCCCTCTTGCCTTGGCTCCGAGTGCAAAGACCCTAGCGAGCACTCACTCAGTGCAGTGCACCCAGAAAGACGCTCTCGTTCGTCTTTCGAGGAGCGATTCCTAACAGCAAAGGAAGCAGATGTACAAACTGGATGACGAGAAAGGACAATGTAGAACACGTCTCTGTCCTCGTACATTTTCGTGTGCAATATGTCCCTCCGGGTCTTCGGTCCTTGCGAAGATCTATGTACTGCGAGCGCTGCTACTTGCAGCTGAGAAGGACCGTGGGGCTAGCAGCGAATTCGGAGAGCGCTAAGCACGTAGTCAAGAAGCGAGACGTGTCCTTGCAATGCGGTACTAAGAGCAGCTTCCTCGCGGCGGGGGCGAGCTCCGGCTACAAGTCATTCTCGTCCTGGCAACGGATCTCTGTGAAGGGCGTAGGCGAAAAGCTTTCGTTTTCCATTCGAAGTGCGTGAGAGGCAGACTATTGCACGGAGCTCTGAGAACAAAGGTGCACGCCCTAGGCGGGCTTGGGCAGAAGCAGCGTTCTCTAGCTCTTGGCTGCCGGCACACTGCTGGCTATGGGGCGCCCCTGCAGGGCCTTCTGGCCGCCGGCAAGTGAAAGCGGAGCCAGGCGTAGGTGTGGGCGAGGGCGGTGAACGAAGCGGCACAAGAGCCGTGTTTGTGTGCACCACGTTAGAGGCTACTAGGAGAGGAAGGTGGTTGACTCTCGCTTTCCCTCGCAAGTGCCCTTAGCAGTCGTAAGGAGCTGAACTCCAGCGGTCAGTTTCAGCTCTGCCCAAACAGCTTGTTCTCAGTTCAGCTGGCAAGCACGCCCTCTTGCCTTGGCTCCGAGTGCAAAGTTACTAGCGAGCACTCACTCGTGTGCTCTTCGCTGCACTGCTCCGCTCGCAAGCGGCTTCGTTCTTCGCCTTCTGCCGTCCGGAGAGAGCTGAACTCCAGCGGTCCGGTTCAGCTCTGCCCAAAAGCGTGTTCTCAGTTCTGCGAACAAGCACGCCCTCTTGCCTTGGCTCCGAGTGCAAAGTCACTAGCAAGCACTCACTCAGTGCAATGCACCCAGAAAGACGCTCTCGCTCGTCTTTCAAGGAGTGATTGCTAACAGCAGAAGCAGCAGAAACACAAAGTGGATGACGAGAAGGGAAAATGTAGAACACGTCTCTGTCCTGCCACATTTTCGTGTGCGATACTTCCCTCCGGGTCTTCGGTCCTTGCGAAGCTCTATGTACTGCGAGCGCTGCTACTTGCAGCTGAGAAGGACCGTGGGGCTAGCAGCGAATTCGGAGAGCGCTAAGCACGTAGTCAAGAAGCGAGACGTGTCCCTGCAATGCGGTACTAAGAGCAGCTTCCTCGCGGCGGAGGCGAGCTCCGGCTACAAGTCATTCTCGTCCTGGCAACGGATCTCTGTGAAGGGCGTAGGCGAAAAGCTTTCGTTTTCCATTCGAAGTGCGTGAGAGGCAGACTGTTGCACGGAGCTCTGAGAACAAAGGTGCACGCCCTAGGCGGGCTTGGGCAGAAGCAGCGTTCTCTAGCTCTTGGCTGCCGGCACACTGCTGGCTATGGGGCGCCCCTGCAGGGGCTTCTGGCCGCCGGCAAGTGAAAGCGGAGCCAGGCGTAGGTGTGGGCGAGGGCGGTGAACGAAGCGGCACAAGAGCCGTGTTTGTGTGCACCACGTTACAGGCTACTAGGAGAGGAAGGTGGTTGACTCTCGCTTTCCTTCGCAAGTGCCCTTAGCAGTCGTAAGGAGCTGAACTCCAGCGGTCAGTTTCAGCTCTGCCCAAAAGCGTGTTCTCAGTTCTGCGAACAAGCACGCCCTCTTGCCTTGGCTCCGAGTGCAAAGTCACTAGCAAGCACTCACTCTGTGCAATGCACCCAGAAAGACGCTCTCGCTCGTCTTTCAAGGAGTGATTCCTAACAGCAGAAGCAGCAGAAACACAAAGTGGATGACGAGAAGGGAAAATGTAGAACACGTCTCTGTCCTGCCACATTTTCGTGTGCGATACTTCCCTCCGGGTCTTCGGTCCTTGCGAAGCTCTATGTACTGCGAGCGCTGCTACTTGCAGCTGAGAAGGACCGTGGGGCTAGCAGCGAATTCGGAGAGCGCTAAGCACGTAGTCAAGAAGCGAGACGTGTCCCTGCAATGCGGTGCTAAGAGCAGCTTCCTCGCGGCGGAGGCGAGCTCCGGCTACAAGTCATTCTCGTCCTGGCAACGGATCTCTGTGAAGGGCGTAGGCGAAAAGCTTTCGTTTTCCATTTGAAGTGCGTCAGAGGCAGACTGTTGCACGGAGCTCTGAGAACAAAGGTGAACGCCCTAGGCGGGCTTGGGCAGAAGCAGCGTTCTCGAGCTCTTGGCTGCCGGCACACTGCTGGCTATGGGGCGCCCCTGCGGCGGTTTCTCGCCGCCGGGAAGTGAAAGCGGCTCCAGGCGAGGGGGAGGGAGAGGGCGGTGAACGAAGCGGCACAAGAGCCGTGCTTGTGTGCACCACGATACAGGCTACTAGGAGAGGAAGGTGGTTGACTCTCGCTTTCCCTCGCAAGTGCCCTTAGCAGTCGTAAGGAGCTGAACTCCAGCGGTCAGTTTCAGCTCTGCCCAAACAGCTTGTTCTCAGTTCAGCTGGCAAGCACGCCCTCTTGCCTTGGCTCCGAGTGCAAAGTTACTAGCGAGCACTCACTCGTGTGCTCTTCGCTGCACTGCTCCGCTCGCAAGCGGCTTCGTTCTTCGCCTTCTGCCGTCCGGAGAGAGCTGAACTCCAGCGGTCAGTTGCAGCTCTGCCCAACAGCGTGTTCTCAGTTCTGCGGGCAAGCACGCCCTCTTGCCTTGGCCCCGAGAGCAAAGTCCCGAGCGAGCACTCGACTCAGTGCAATGCACCCGGAAGGACGCTCTCGCTCGTCTTTCAAGGAGCGATTCCTAACAGCAGAAGCAGCAGAGGCACAAACTGCATGACGAGAAGGGACAACGTAGAACACGTCTCTGTCCTGGCACATTTTCGTGTGCGATACTTCCCTCCGGGTCTTCGGGCCTTGCGAAGCTCTGTGTACTGCGAGCGCTGCTACTCGCAGCTGAGAAGGACCGTGGAGCTAGCGGCGAATTCGGAGAGCTCTTCGCTGCACTGCGCCGCTCGCAAGCGGCTTCGTTCTTCGCCTTCTGCCGTCCGGCGAGAGCTGAACTCCAGCGGTCAGTTGCAGCTCTGCCCAACAGCGTGTTCTCAGTTCTGCGGGCAAGCACGCCCTCTTGCCTTGGCCCCGAGAGCAAAGTCCCGAGCGAGCACTCGACGCAGTGCAATGCACCCGGAAGGACGCTCTCGCTCGTCTTTCAAGGAGCGATTACCTACAGCAGAAGCAGCAGAGGCACAAACTGCATGACGAGAAGGGACAACGTAGAACACGTCTCTGTCCTGGCACATTTTCGTGTGCGATACTTCCCTCCGGGTCTTCGGGCCTTGCGAAGCTCTGTGTACTGCGAGCGCTGCTACTCGCAGCTGAGAAGGACCGTGGAGCTAGGGGCGAATTCGGAGAGCTCTTCGCTGCACTGCGCCGCTCGCAAGCGGCTTCGTTCTTCGCCTTCTGCCGTCCGGCGAGAGCTGAACTCCAGCGGTCAGGTGCAGCTCTGCCCAACAGCGTGTTCTCAGTTCTGCGGGCAAGCACGCCCTCTTGCCTTGGCCCCGAGAGCAAAGTCCCGAGCGAGCACTCGACTCAGTGCAATGCACCCGGAAGGACGCTCTCGCTCGTCTTTCAAGGAGCGATTCCTAACAGCAGAAGCAGCAGAGGCACAAACTGCATGACGAGAAGGGACAACGTAGAACACGTCTCTGTCCTGGCACATTTTCGTGTGCGATACTTCCCTCCGGGTCTTCGGGCCTTGCGAAGCTCTGTGTACTGCGAGCGCTGCTACTCGCAGCTGAGAAGGACCGTGGAGCTAGCGGCGAATTCGGAGAGCTCTTCGCTGCACTGCGCCGCTCGCAAGCGGCTTCGTTCTTCGCCTTCTGCCGTCCGGCGAGAGCTGAACTCCAGCGGTCCGGTTCAGCTCTGCCCAAAAGCGTGTTCTCAGTTCTGCGAACAAGCACGCCCTCTTGCCTTGGCTCCGAGTGCAAAGTCACTAGCAAGCACTCACTCAGTGCAATGCACCCAGAAAGACGCTCTCGCTCGTCTTTCAAGGAGCGATTCCTAACAGCAGAAGCAGCAGAAACACAAAGTGGATGACGAGAAGGGAAAATGTAGAACACGTCTCTGTCCTGCCACATTTTCGTGTGCGATACTTCCCTCCGGGTCTTCGGTCCTTGCGAAGCTCTATGTACTGCGAGCGCTGCTACTTGCAGCTGAGAAGGACCGTGGGGCTAGCAGCGAATTCGGAGAGCGCTAAGCACGTAGTCAAGAAGCGAGACGTGTCCCTGCAATGCGGTACTAAGAGCAGCTTCCTCGCGGCGGAGGCGAGCTCCGGCTACAAGTCATTCTCGTCCTGGCAACGGATCTCTGTGAAGGGCGTAGGCGAAAAGCTTTCGTTTTCCATTCGAAGTGCGTGAGAGGCAGACTGTTGCACGGAGCTCTGAGAACAAAGGTGCACGCCCTAGCCGGGCTTGGGCAGAAGCAGCGTTCTCTAGCTCTTGGCTGCCGGCACACTGCTGGCTATGGGGCGCCCCTGCAGGGGCTTCTGGCCGCCGGCAAGTGAAAGCGGAGCCAGGCGTAGGTGTGGGCGAGGGCGGTGAACGAAGCGGCACAAGAGCCGTGTTTGTGTGCACCACGTTACAGGCTACTAGGAGAGGAAGGTGGTTGACTCTCGCTTTCCTTCGCAAGTGCCCTTAGCAGTCGTAAGGAGCTGAACTCCAGCGGTCAGTTTCAGCTCTGCCCAACAGCGTGTTCTCAGTTCTGCGAACAAGCACGCCCTCTTGCCTTGGCTCCGAGTGCAAAGTCACTAGCAAGCACTCACTCAGTGCAATGCACCCAGAAAGACGCTCTCGCTCGTCTTTCAAGGAGCGATTGCTAACAGCAGAAGCAGCAGAAACACAAAGTGGATGACGAGAAGGGAAAATGTAGAACACGTCTCTGTCCTGCCACATTTTCGTGTGCGATACTTCCCTCCGGGTCTTCGGGCCTTGCGAAGCTCTGTGTACTGCGAGCGCTGCTACTCGCAGCTGAGAAGGACCGTGGGGCTAGCAGCGAATTCGGAGAGCTCTTCGCTGCACTGCGCCGCTCGCAAGCGGCTTCGTTCTTCGCCTTCTGCCGTCCGGCGAGAGCTGAACTCCAGCGGTCCGGTTCAGCTCTGCCCAAAAGCGTGTTCTCAGTTCTGCGAACAAGCACGCCCTCTTGCCTTGGCTCCGAGTGCAAAGTCACTAGCAAGCACTCACTCAGTGCAATGCACCCAGAAAGACGCTCTCGCTCGTCTTTCAAGGAGTGATTGCTAACAGCAGAAGCAGCAGAAACACAAAGTGGATGACGAGAAGGGAAAATGTAGAACACGTCTCTGTCCTGCCACATTTTCGTGTGCGATACTTCCCTCCGGGTCTTCGGTCCTTGCGAAGCTCTATGTACTGCGAGCGCTGCTACTTGCAGCTGAGAAGGACCGTGGGGCTAGCAGCGAATTCGGAGAGCGCTAAGCACGTAGTCAAGAAGCGAGACGTGTCCCTGCAATGCGGTGCTAAGAGCAGCTTCCTCGCGGCGGAGGCGAGCTCCGGCTACAAGTCATTCTCGTCCTGGCAACGGATCTCTGTGAAGGGCGTAGGCGAAAAGCTTTCGTTTTCCATTTGAAGTGCGTCAGAGGCAGACTGTTGCACGGAGCTCTGAGAACAAAGGTGAACGCCCTAGGCGGGCTTGGGCAGAAGCAGCGTTCTCGAGCTCTTGGCTGCCGGCACACTGCTGGCTATGGGGCGCCCCTGCGGCGGCTTCTCGCCGCCGGGAAGTGAAAGCGGCTCCAGGCGAGGGGGAGGGAGAGGGCGGTGAACGAAGCGGCACAAGAGCCGTGCTTGTGTGCACCACGATACAGGCTACTAGGAGAGGAAGGTGGTTGACTCTCGCTTTCCCTCGCAAGTGCCCTTAGCAGTCGTAAGGAGCTGAACTCCAGCGGTCAGTTTCAGCTCTGCCCAAACAGCTTGTTCTCAGTTCAGCTGGCAAGCACGCCCTCTTGCCTTGGCTCCGAGTGCAAAGTTACTAGCGAGCACTCACTCGTGTGCTCTTCGCTGCACTGCTCCGCTCGCAAGCGGCTTCGTTCTTCGCCTTCTGCCGTCCGGAGAGAGCTGAACTCCAGCGGTCAGTTGCAGCTCTGCCCAAAAGCGTGTTCTCAGTTCTGCGAACAAGCACGCCCTCTTGCCTTGGCCCCGAGTGCAAAGTCCCGAGCGAGCACTCGACTCAGTGCAATGCACCCGGAAGGACGCTCTCGCTCGTCTTTCAAGGAGCGATTCCTAACAGCAGAAGCAGCAGAAGCACAAACTGCATGACGAGAAGGGACAACGTAGAACACGTCTCTGTCCTGGCACATTTTCCTGTGCGATACTTCCCTCCGGGTCTTCGGGCCTTGCGAAGCTCTGTGTACTGCGAGCGCTGCTACTCGCAGCTGAGAAGGACCGTGGAGCTAGCGGCGAATTCGGAGAGCTCTTCGCTGCACTGCGCCGCTCGCAAGCGGCTTCGTTCTTCGCCTTCTGCCGTCCGGCGAGAGCTGAACTCCAGCGGTCAGTTGCAGCTCTGCCCAACAGCGTGTTCTCAGTTCTGCGGGCAAGCACGCCCTCTTGCCTTGGCCCCGAGAGCAAAGTCCCGAGCGAGCACTCGACTCAGTGCAATGCACCCGGAAGGACGCTCTCGCTCGTCTTTCAAGGAGCGATTCCTAACAGCAGAAGCAGCAGAGGCACAAACTGCATGACGAGAAGGGACAACGTAGAACACGTCTCTGTCCTGGCACATTTTCGTGTGCGATACTTCCCTCCGGGTCTTCGGGCCTTGCGAAGCTCTGTGTACTGCGAGCGCTGCTACTCGCAGCTGAGAAGGACCGTGGAGCTAGCGGCGAATTCGGAGAGCTCTTCGCTGGACTGCGCCGCTCGCAAGCGGCTTCGTTCTTCGCCTTCTGCCGTCCGGCGAGAGCTGAACTCCAGCGGTCAGTTGCAGCTCTGCCCAACAGCGTGTTCTCAGTTCTGCGAACAAGCACGCCCTCTTGCCTTGGCCCCGAGAGCAAAGTCCCGAGCGAGCACTCGACTCAGTGCAATGCACCCGGAAGGACGCTCTCGCTCGCCTTTCAAGGAGCGATTACCTACAGCAGAAGCAGCAGAGGCACAAACTGCATGACGAGAAGGGACAACGTAGAACACGTCTCTGTCCTGGCACATTTTCGTGTGCGATACTTCCCTCCGGGTCTTCGGGCCTTGCGAAGCTCTGTGTACTGCGAGCGCTGCTACTCGCAGCTGAGAAGGACCGTGGAGCTAGCGGCGAATTCGGAGAGCTCTTCGCTGCACTGCGCCGCTCGCAAGCGGCTTCGTTCTTCGCCTTCTGCCGTCCGGCGAGAGCTGAACTCCAGCGGTCAGTTGCAGCTCTGCCCATCAGCGTGTTCTCAGTTCTGCGGGCAAGCACGCCCTCTTGCCTTGGCCCCGAGAGCAAAGTCCCGAGCGAGCACTCGACTCAGTGCAATGCACCCGGAAGGACGCTCTCGCTCGTCTTTCAAGGAGCGATTCCTAACAGCAGAAGCAGCAGAGGCACAAACTGCATGACGAGAAGGGACAACGTAGAACACGTCTCTGTCCAGGCACATTTTCGTGTGCGATACTTCCCTCCGGGTCTTCGGGCCTTGCGAAGCTCTGTGTACTGCGAGCGCTGCTACTCGCAGCTGAGAAGGACCGTGGAGCTAGCGGCGAATTCGGAGAGCTCTTCGCTGCACTGCGCCGCTCGCAAGCGGCTTCGTTCTTCGCCTTCTGCCGTCCGGCGAGAGCTGAACTCCAGCGGTCAGTTGCAGCTCTGCCCAACAGCGTGTTCTCAGTTCTGCGGGCAAGCACGCCCTCTTGCCTTGGCCCCGAGAGCAAAGTCCCGAGCGAGCACTCGACTCAGTGCAATGCACCCGGAAGGACGCTCTCGCTCGTCTTTCAAGGAGCGATTACCTACAGCAGAAGCAGCAGAGGCACAAACTGCATGACGAGAAGGGACAACGTAGAACACGTCTCTGTCCTGGCACATTTTCGTGTGCGATACTTCCCTCCGGGTCTTCGGGCCTTGCGAAGCTCTGTGTACTGCGAGCGCTGCTACTCGCAGCTGAGAAGGACCGTGGAGCTAGCGGCGAATTCGGAGAGCTCTTCGCTGCACTGCGCCGCTCGCAAGCGGCTTCGTTCTTCGCCTTCTGCCGTCCGGCGAGAGCTGAACTCCAGCGGTCAGGTGCAGCTCTGCCCAACAGCGTGTTCTCAGTTCTGCGGGCAAGCACGCCCTCTTGCCTTGGCCCCGAGAGCAAAGTCCCGAGCGAGCACTCGACTCAGTGCAATGCACCCGGAAGGACGCTCTCGCTCGTCTTTCAAGGAGCGATTCCTAACAGCAGAAGCAGCAGAGGCACAAACTGCATGACGAGAAGGGACAACGTAGAACACGTCTCTGTCCTGGCACATTTTCCTGTGCGATACTTCCCTCCGGGTCTTCGGGCCTTGCGAAGCTCTGTGTACTGCGAGCGCTGCTACTCGCAGCTGAGAAGGACCGTGGAGCTAGCGGCGAATTCGGAGAGCTCTTCGCTGCACTGCGCCGCTCGCAAGCGGCTTCGTTCTTCGCCTTCTGCCGTCCGGCGAGAGCTGAACTCCAGCGGTCAGTTGCAGCTCTGCCCAACAGCGTGTTCTCAGTTCTGCGGGCAAGCACGCCCTCTTGCCTTGGCCCCGAGAGCAAAGTCCCGAGCGAGCACTCGACTCAGTGCAATGCACCCGGAAGGACGCTCTCGCTCGTCTTTCAAGGAGCGATTCCTATCAGCAGAAGCAGCAGAGGCACAAACTGCATGACGAGAAGGGACAACGTAGAACACGTCTCTGTCCTGGCACATTTTCGTGTGCGATACTTCCCTCCGGGTCTTCGGGCCTTGCGAAGCTCTGTGTACTGCGAGCGCTGCTACTCGCAGCTGAGAAGGACCGTGGAGCAAGCGGCGAATTCGGAGAGCTCTTCGCTGCACTGCGCCGCTCGCAAGCGGCTTCGTTCTTCGCCTTCTGCCGTCCGGCGAGAGCTGAACTCCAGCGGTCCGGTTCAGCTCTGCCCAAAAGCGTGTTCTCAGTTCTGCGAACAAGCACGCCCTCTTGCCTTGGCTCCGAGTGCAAAGTCACTAGCAAGCACTCACTCAGTGCAATGCACCCAGAAAGACGCTCTCGCTCGTCTTTCAAGGAGTGATTGCTAACAGCAGAAGCAGCAGAAACACAAAGTGGATGACGAGAAGGGAAAATGTAGAACACGTCTCTGTCCTGGCACATTTTCGTGTGCGATACTTCCCTCCGGGTCTTCGGTCCTTGCGAAGCTCTATGTACTGCGAGCGCTGCTACTTGCAGCTGAGAAGGACCGTGGGGCTAGCAGCGAATTCGGAGAGCGCTAAGCACGTAGTCAAGAAGCGAGACGTGTCCCTGCAATGCGGTACTAAGAGCAGCTTCCTCGCGGCGGAGGCGAGCTCCGGCTACAAGTCATTCTCGTCCTGGCAACGGATCTCTGTGAAGGGCGTAGGCGAAAAGCTTTCGTTTTCCATTCGAAGTGCGTGAGAGGCAGACTGTTGCACGGAGCTCTGAGAACAAAGGTGCACGCCCTAGGCGGGCTTGGGCAGAAGCAGCGTTCTCTAGCTCTTGGCTGCCGGCACACTGCTGGCTATGGGGCGCCCCTGCAGGGCCTTCTGGCCGCCGGCAAGTGAAAGCGGAGCCAGGCGTAGGTGTGGGCGAGGGCGGTGAACGAAGCGGCACAAGAGCCGTGTTTGTGTGCACCACGTTACAGGCTACTAGGAGAGGAAGGTGGTTGACTCTCGCTTTCCTTCGCAAGTGCCCTTAGCAGTCGTAAGGAGCTGAACTCCAGCGGTCAGTTTCAGCTCTGCCCAACAGCGTGTTCTCAGTTCTGCGAACAAGCACGCCCTCTTGCCTTGGCTCCGAGTGCAAAGTCACTAGCAAGCACTCACTCAGTGCAATGCACCCAGAAAGACGCTCTCGCTCGTCTTTCAAGGAGCGATTGCTAACAGCAGAAGCAGCAGAAACACAAAGTGGATGACGAGAAGGGAAAATGTAGAACACGTCTCTGTCCTGCCACATTTTCGTGTGCGATACTTCCCTCCGGGTCTTCGGTCCTTGCGAAGCTCTATGTACTGCGAGCGCTGCTACTCGCAGCTGAGAAGGACCGTGGGGCTAGCAGCGAATTCGGAGAGCGCTAAGCACGTAGTCAAGAAGCGAGACGTGTCCCTGCAATGCGGTGCTAAGAGCAGCTTCCTCGCGGCGGAGGCGAGCTCCGGCTACAAGTCATTCTCGTCCTGGCAACGGATCTCTGTGAAGGGCGTAGGCGAAAAGCTTTCGTTTTCCATTTGAAGTGCGTGAGAGGCAGACTGTTGCACGGAGCTCTGAGAACAAAGGTGAACGCCCTAGGCGGGCTTGGGCAGAAGCAGCGTTCTCGAGCTCTTGGCTGCCGGCACACTGCTGGCTATGGGGCGCCCCTGCGGCGGTTTCTCGCCGCCGGGAAGTGAAAGCGGCTCCAGGCGAGGGGGAGGGAGAGGGCGGTGAACGAAGCGGCACAAGAGCCGTGCTTGTGTGCACCACGATACAGGCTACTAGGAGAGGAAGGTGGTTGACTCTCGCTTTCCCTCGCAAGTGCCCTTAGCAGTCGTAAGGAGCTGAACTCCAGCGGTCAGTTTCAGCTCTGCCCAAACAGCTTGTTCTCAGTTCAGCTGGCAAGCACGCCCTCTTGCCTTGGCTCCGAGTGCAAAGTTACTAGCGAGCACTCACTCGTGTGCTCTTCGCTGCACTGCTCCGCTCGCAAGCGGCTTCGTTCTTCGCCTTCTGCCGTCCGGAGAGAGCTGAACTCCAGCGGTCAGTTGCAGCTCTGCCCAACAGCGTGTTCTCAGTTCTGCGGGCAAGCACGCCCTCTTGCCTTGGCCCCGAGAGCAAAGTCCCGAGCGAGCACTCGACTCAGTGCAATGCACCCGGAAGGACGCTCTCGCTCGTCTTTCAAGGAGCGATTCCTAACAGCAGAAGCAGCAGAGGCACAAACTGCATGACGAGAAGGGACAACGTAGGACACGTCTCTGTCCTGGCACATTTTCGTGTGCGATACTTCCCTCCGGGTCTTCGGGCCTTGCGAAGCTCTGTGTACTGCGAGCGCTGCTACTCGCAGCTGAGAAGGACCGTGGAGCTAGCGGCGAATTCGGAGAGCTCTTCGCTGCACTGCGCCGCTCGCAAGCGGCTTCGTTCTTCGCCTTCTGCCGTCCGGCGAGAGCTGAACTCCAGCGGTCAGTTGCAGCTCTGCCCAACAGCGTGTTCTCAGTTCTGCGGGCAAGCACGCCCTCTTGCCTTGGCCCCGAGAGCAAAGTCCCGAGCGAGCACTCGACGCAGTGCAATGCACCCGGAAGGACGCTCTCGCTCGTCTTTCAAGGAGCGATTCCCTACAGCAGAAGCAGCAGAGGCACAAACTGCATGACGAGAAGGGACAACGTAGAACACGTCTCTGTCCTGGCACATTTTCGTGTGCGATACTTCCCTCCGGGTCTTCGGGCCTTGCGAAGCTCTGTGTACTGCGAGCGCTGCTACTCGCAGCTGAGAAGGACCGTGGAGCTAGGGGCGAATTCGGAGAGCTCTTCGCTGCACTGCGCCGCTCGCAAGCGGCTTCGTTCTTCGCCTTCTGCCGTCCGGCGAGAGCTGAACTCCAGCGGTCAGTTGCAGCTCTGCCCAACAGCGTGTTCTCAGTTCTGCGGGCAAGCACGCCCTCTTGCCTTGGCCCCGAGAGCAAAGTCCCGAGCGAGCACTCGACTCAGTGCAATGCACCCGGAAGGACGCTCTCGCTCGTCTTTCAAGGAGCGATTCCTAACAGCAGAAGCAGCAGAGGCACAAACTGCATGACGAGAAGGGACAACGTAGAACACGTCTCTGTCCTGGCACATTTTCGTGTGCGATACTTCCCTCCGGGTCTTCGGGCCTTGCGAAGCTCTGTGTACTGCGAGCGCTGCTACTCGCAGCTGAGAAGGACCGTGGAGCTAGGGGCGAATTCGGAGAGCTCTTCGCTGCACTGCGCCGCTCGCAAGCGGCTTCGTTCTTCGCCTTCTGCCGTCCGGCGAGAGCTGAACTCCAGCGGTCCGGTTCAGCTCTGCCCAAAAGCGTGTTCTCAGTTCTGCGAACAAGCACGCCCTCTTGCCTTGGCTCCGAGTGCAAAGTCACTAGCAAGCACTCACTCAGTGCAATGCACCCAGAAAGACGCTCTCGCTCGTCTTTCAAGGAGCGATTCCTAACAGCAGAAGCAGCAGAAACACAAAGTGGATGACGAGAAGGGAAAATGTAGAACACGTCTCTGTCCTGCCACATTTTCGTGTGCGATACTTCCCTCCGGGTCTTCGGTCCTTGCGAAGCTCTATGTACTGCGAGCGCTGCTACTTGCAGCTGAGAAGGACCGTGGGGCTAGCAGCGAATTCGGAGAGCGCTAAGCACGTAGTCAAGAAGCGAGACGTGTCCCTGCAATGCGGTACTAAGAGCAGCTTCCTCGCGGCGGAGGCGAGCTCCGGCTACAAGTCATTCTCGTCCTGGCAACGGATCTCTGTGAAGGGCGTAGGCGAAAAGCTTTCGTTTTCCATTCGAAGTGCGTGAGAGGCAGACTGTTGCACGGAGCTCTGAGAACAAAGGTGCACGCCCTAGCCGGGCTTGGGCAGAAGCAGCGTTCTCTAGCTCTTGGCTGCCGGCACACTGCTGGCTATGGGGCGCCCCTGCAGGGCCTTCTGGCCGCCGGCAAGTGAAAGCGGAGCCAGGCGTAGGTGTGGGCGAGGGCGGTGAACGAAGCGGCACAAGAGCCGTGTTTGTGTGCACCACGTTACAGGCTACTAGGAGAGGAAGGTGGTTGACTCTCGCTTTCCTTCGCAAGTGCCCTTAGCAGTCGTAAGGAGCTGAACTCCAGCGGTCAGTTTCAGCTCTGCCCAACAGCGTGTTCTCAGTTCTGCGAACAAGCACGCCCTCTTGCCTTGGCTCCGAGTGCAAAGTCACTAGCAAGCACTCACTCAGTGCAATGCACCCAGAAAGACGCTCTCGCTCGTCTTTCAAGGAGCGATTGCTAACAGCAGAAGCAGCAGAAACACAAAGTGGATGACGAGAAGGGAAAATGTAGAACACGTCTCTGTCCTGCCACATTTTCGTGTGCGATACTTCCCTCCGGGTCTTCGGGCCTTGCGAAGCTCTGTGTACTGCGAGCGCTGCTACTCGCAGCTGAGAAGGACCGTGGGGCTAGCAGCGAATTCGGAGAGCGCTAAGCACGTAGTCAAGAAGCGAGACGTGTCCCTGCAATGCGGTGCTAAGAGCAGCTTCCTCGCGGCGGAGGCGAGCTCCGGCTACAAGTCATTCTCGTCCTGGCAACGGATCTCTGTGAAGGGCGTAGGCGAAAAGCTTTCGTTTTCCATTTGAAGTGCGTCAGAGGCAGACTGTTGCACGGAGCTCTGAGAACAAAGGTGAACGCCCTAGGCGGGCTTGGGCAGAAGCAGCGTTCTCGAGCTCTTGGCTGCCGGCACACTGCTGGCTATGGGGCGCCCCTGCGGCGGCTTCTCGCCGCCGGGAAGTGAAAGCGGCTCCAGGCGAGGGGGAGGGAGAGGGCGGTGAACGAAGCGGCACAAGAGCCGTGCTTGTGTGCACCACGATACAGGCTACTAGGAGAGGAAGGTGGTTGACTCTCGCTTTCCCTCGCAAGTGCCCTTAGCAGTCGTAAGGAGCTGAACTCCAGCGGTCAGTTTCAGCTCTGCCCAAACAGCTTGTTCTCAGTTCAGCTGGCAAGCACGCCCTCTTGCCTTGGCTCCGAGTGCAAAGTTACTAGCGAGTACTCACTCGTGTGCTCTTCGCTGCACTGCTCCGCTCGCAAGCGGCTTCGTTCTTCGCCTTCTGCCGTCCGGAGAGAGCTGAACTCCAGCGGTCAGTTGCAGCTCTGCCCAAAAGCGTGTTCTCAGTTCTGCGAACAAGCACGCCCTCTTGCCTTGGCCCCGAGTGCAAAGTCCCGAGCGAGCACTCGACTCAGTGCAATGCACCCGGAAGGACGCTCTCGCTCGTCTTTCAAGGAGCGATTCCTAACAGCAGAAGCAGCAGAAGCACAAACTGCATGACGAGAAGGGACAACGTAGAACACGTCTCTGTCCTGGCACATTTTCCTGTGCGATACTTCCCTCCGGGTCTTCGGGCCTTGCGAAGCTCTGTGTACTGCGAGCGCTGCTACTCGCAGCTGAGAAGGACCGTGGAGCTAGCGGCGAATTCGGAGAGCTCTTCGCTGCACTGCGCCGCTCGCAAGCGGCTTCGTTCTTCGCCTTCTGCCGTCCGGCGAGAGCTGAACTCCAGCGGTCAGTTGCAGCTCTGCCCAACAGCGTGTTCTCAGTTCTGCGGGCAAGCACGCCCTCTTGCCTTGGCCCCGAGAGCAAAGTCCCGAGCGAGCACTCGACTCAGTGCAATGCACCCGGAAGGACGCTCTCGCTCGTCTTTCAAGGAGCGATTCCTAACAGCAGAAGCAGCAGAGGCACAAACTGCATGACGAGAAGGGACAACGTAGAACACGTCTCTGTCCTGGCACATTTTCGTGTGCGATACTTCCCTCCGGGTCTTCGGGCCTTGCGAAGCTCTGTGTACTGCGAGCGCTGCTACTCGCAGCTGAGAAGGACCGTGGAGCTAGCGGCGAATTCGGAGAGCTCTTCGCTGGACTGCGCCGCTCGCAAGCGGCTTCGTTCTTCGCCTTCTGCCGTCCGGCGAGAGCTGAACTCCAGCGGTCAGTTGCAGCTCTGCCCAACAGCGTGTTCTCAGTTCTGCGAACAAGCACGCCCTCTTGCCTTGGCCCCGAGAGCAAAGTCCCGAGCGAGCACTCGACTCAGTGCAATGCACCCGGAAGGACGCTCTCGCTCGCCTTTCAAGGAGCGATTACCTACAGCAGAAGCAGCAGAGGCACAAACTGCATGACGAGAAGGGACAACGTAGAACACGTCTCTGTCCTGGCACATTTTCGTGTGCGATACTTCCCTCCGGGTCTTCGGGCCTTGCGAAGCTCTGTGTACTGCGAGCGCTGCTACTCGCAGCTGAGAAGGACGGTGGAGCTAGCGGCGAATTCGGAGAGCTCTTCGCTGCACTGCGCCGCTCGCAAGCGGCTTCGTTCTTCGCCTTCTGCCGTCCGGCGAGAGCTGAACTCCAGCGGTCAGTTGCAGCTCTGCCCAACAGCGTGTTCTCAGTTCTGCGGGCAAGCACGCCCTCTTGCCTTGGCCCCGAGAGCAAAGTCCCGAGCGAGCACTCGACTCAGTGCAATGCACCCGGAAGGACGCTCTCGCTCGTCTTTCAAGGAGCGATTCCCTACAGCAGAAGCAGCAGAGGCACAAACTGCATGACGAGAAGGGACAACGTAGAACACGTCTCTGTCCTGGCACATTTTCGTGTGCGATACTTCCCTCCGGGTCTTCGGGCCTTGCCAAACTCTGTGTACTGCGAGCGCTGCTACTCGCAGCTGAGAAGGACGGTGGAGCTAGCGGCGAATTCGGAGAGCTCTTCGCTGCACTGCGCCGCTCGCAAGCGGCTTCGTTCTTCGCCTTCTGCCGTCCGGCGAGAGCTGAACTCCAGCGGTCCGGTTCAGCTCTGCCCAACAGCGTGTTCTCAGTTCTGCGGGCAAGCACGCCCTCTTGCCTTGGCCCCGAGAGCAAAGTCCCGAGCGAGCACTCGACTCAGTGCAATGCACCCGGAAGGACGCTCTCGCTCGTCTTTCAAGGAGCGATTCCTAACAGCAGAAGCAGCAGAGGCACAAACTGCATGACGAGAAGGGACAACGTAGAACACGTCTCTGTCCAGGCACATTTTCGTGTGCGATACTTCCCTCCGGGTCTTCGGGCCTTGCGAAGCTCTGTGTACTGCGAGCGCTGCTACTCGCAGCTGAGAAGGACCGTGGAGCTAGGGGCGAATTCGGAGAGCTCTTCGCTGCACTGCGCCGCTCGCAAGCGGCTTCGTTCTTCGCCTTCTGCCGTCCGGCGAGAGCTGAACTCCAGCGGTCAGTTGCAGCTCTGCCCAACAGCGTGTTCTCAGTTCTGCGGGCAAGCACGCCCTCTTGCCTTGGCCCCGAGAGCAAAGTCCCGAGCGAGCACTCGACTCAGTGCAATGCACCCGGAAGGACGCTCTCGCTCGTCTTTCAAGGAGCGATTACCTACAGCAGAAGCAGCAGAGGCACAAACTGCATGACGAGAAGGGACAACGTAGAACACGTCTCTGTCCTGGCACATTTGCGTGTGCGATACTTCCCTCCGGGTCTTCGGGCCTTGCGAAGCTCTGTGTACTGCGAGCGCTGCTACTCGCAGCTGAGAAGGACCGTGGAGCTAGCGGCGAATTCGGAGAGCTCTTCGCTGCACTGCGCCGCTCGCAAGCGGCTTCGTTCTTCGCCTTCTGCCGTCCGGCGAGAGCTGAACTCCAGCGGTCAGGTGCAGCTCTGCCCAACAGCGTGTTCTCAGTTCTGCGGGCAAGCACGCCCTCTTGCCTTGGCCCCGAGAGCAAAGTCCCGAGCGAGCACTCGACTCAGTGCAATGCACCCGGAAGGACGCTCTCGCTCGTCTTTCAAGGAGCGATTCCTAACAGCAGAAGCAGCAGAGGCACAAACTGCATGACGAGAAGGGACAACGTAGAACACGTCTCTGTCCTGGCACATTTTCCTGTGCGATACTTCCCTCCGGGTCTTCGGGCCTTGCGAAGCTCTGTGTACTGCGAGCGCTGCTACTCGCAGCTGAGAAGGACCGTGGAGCTAGCGGCGAATTCGGAGAGCTCTTCGCTGCACTGCGCCGCTCGCAAGCGGCTTCGTTCTTCGCCTTCTGCCGTCCGGCGAGAGCTGAACTCCAGCGGTCAGTTGCAGCTCTGCCCAACAGCGTGTTCTCAGTTCTGCGGGCAAGCACGCCCTCTTGCCTTGGCCCCGAGAGCAAAGTCCCGAGCGAGCACTCGACTCAGTGCAATGCACCCGGAAGGACGCTCTCGCTCGTCTTTCAAGGAGCGATTCCTAACAGCAGAAGCAGCAGAGGCACAAACTGCATGACGAGAAGGGACAACGTAGAACACGTCTCTGTCCTGGCACATTTTCGTGTGCGATACTTCCCTCCGGGTCTTCGGGCCTTGCGAAGCTCTGTGTACTGCGAGCGCTGCTACTCGCAGCTGAGAAGGACCGTGGAGCAAGCGGCGAATTCGGAGAGCTCTTCGCTGCACTGCGCCGCTCGCAAGCGGCTTCGTTCTTCGCCTTCTGCCGTCCGGAGAGAGCTGAACTCCAGCGGTCCGGTTCAGCTCTGCCCAAAAGCGTGTTCTCAGTTCTGCGAACAAGCACGCCCTCTTGCCTTGGCTCCGAGTGCAAAGTCACTAGCAAGCACTCACTCAGTGCAATGCACCCAGAAAGACGCTCTCGCTCGTCTTTCAAGGAGTGATTGCTAACAGCAGAAGCAGCAGAAACACAAAGTGGATGACGAGAAGGGAAAATGTAGAACACGTCTCTGTCCTGGCACATTTTCGTGTGCGATACTTCCCTCCGGGTCTTCGGTCCTTGCGAAGCTCTATGTACTGCGAGCGCTGCTACTTGCAGCTGAGAAGGACCGTGGGGCTAGCAGCGAATTCGGAGAGCGCTAAGCACGTAGTCAAGAAGCGAGACGTGTCCCTGCAATGCGGTACTAAGAGCAGCTTCCTCGCGGCGGAGGCGAGCTCCGGCTACAAGTCATTCTCGTCCTGGCAACGGATCTCTGTGAAGGGCGTAGGCGAAAAGCTTTCGTTTTCCATTCGAAGTGCGTGAGAGGCAGACTGTTGCACGGAGCTCTGAGAACAAAGGTGCACGCCCTAGGCGGGCTTGGGCAGAAGCAGCGTTCTCTAGCTCTTGGCTGCCGGCACACTGCTGGCTATGGGGCGCCCCTGCAGGGGCTTCTGGCCGCCGGCAAGTGAAAGCGGAGCCAGGCGTAGGTGTGGGCGAGGGCGGTGAACGAAGCGGCACAAGAGCCGTGTTTGTGTGCACCACGTTACAGGCTACTAGGAGAGGAAGGTGGTTGACTCTCGCTTTCCTTCGCAAGTGCCCTTAGCAGTCGTAAGGAGCTGAACTCCAGCGGTCAGTTTCAGCTCTGCCCAAAAGCGTGTTCTCAGTTCTGCGAACAAGCACGCCCTCTTGCCTTGGCTCCGAGTGCAAAGTCACTAGCAAGCACTCACTCAGTGCAATGCACCCAGAAAGACGCTCTCGCTCGTCTTTCAAGGAGCGATTGCTAACAGCAGAAGCAGCAGAAACACAAAGTGGATGACGAGAAGGGAAAATGTAGAACACGTCTCTGTCCTGCCACATTTTCGTGTGCGATACTTCCCTCCGGGTCTTCGGTCCTTGCGAAGCTCTATGTACTGCGAGCGCTGCTACTCGCAGCTGAGAAGGACCGTGGGGCTAGCAGCGAATTCGGAGAGCGCTAAGCACGTAGTCAAGAAGCGAGACGTGTCCCTGCAATGCGGTGCTAAGAGCAGCTTCCTCGCGGCGGAGGCGAGCTCCGGCTACAAGTCATTCTCGTCCTGGCAACGGATCTCTGTGAAGGGCGTAGGCGAAAAGCTTTCGTTTTCCATTTGAAGTGCGTGAGAGGCAGACTGTTGCACGGAGCTCTGAGAACAAAGGTGAACGCCCTAGGCGGGCTTGGGCAGAAGCAGCGTTCTCGAGCTCTTGGCTGCCGGCACACTGCTGGCTATGGGGCGCCCCTGCGGCGGTTTCTCGCCGCCGGGAAGTGAAAGCGGCTCCAGGCGAGGGGGAGGGAGAGGGCGGTGAACGAAGCGGCACAAGAGCCGTGCTTGTGTGCACCACGATACAGGCTACTAGGAGAGGAAGGTGGTTGACTCTCGCTTTCCCTCGCAAGTGCCCTTAGCAGTCGTAAGGAGCTGAACTCCAGCGGTCAGTTTCAGCTCTGCCCAAACAGCTTGTTCTCAGTTCAGCTGGCAAGCACGCCCTCTTGCCTTGGCTCCGAGTGCAAAGTTACTAGCGAGCACTCACTCGTGTGCTCTTCGCTGCACTGCTCCGCTCGCAAGCGGCTTCGTTCTTCGCCTTCTGCCGTCCGGAGAGAGCTGAACTCCAGCGGTCAGTTGCAGCTCTGCCCAACAGCGTGTTCTCAGTTCTGCGGGCAAGCACGCCCTCTTGCCTTGGCCCCGAGAGCAAAGTCCCGAGCGAGCACTCGACTCAGTGCAATGCACCCGGAAGGACGCTCTCGCTCGTCTTTCAAGGAGCGATTCCTAACAGCAGAAGCAGCAGAGGCACAAACTGCATGACGAGAAGGGACAACGTAGAACACGTCTCTGTCCTGGCACATTTTCGTGTGCGATACTTCCCTCCGGGTCTTCGGGCCTTGCGAAGCTCTGTGTACTGCGAGCGCTGCTACTCGCAGCTGAGAAGGACCGTGGAGCTAGCGGCGAATTCGGAGAGCTCTTCGCTGCACTGCGCCGCTCGCAAGCGGCTTCGTTCTTCGCCTTCTGCCGTCCGGCGAGAGCTGAACTCCAGCGGTCAGTTGCAGCTCTGCCCAACAGCGTGTTCTCAGTTCTGCGGGCAAGCACGCCCTCTTGCCTTGGCCCCGAGAGCAAAGTCCCGAGCGAGCACTCGACGCAGTGCAATGCACCCGGAAGGACGCTCTCGCTCGTCTTTCAAGGAGCGATTCCCTACAGCAGAAGCAGCAGAGGCACAAACTGCATGACGAGAAGGGACAACGTAGAACACGTCTCTGTCCTGGCACATTTTCGTGTGCGATACTTCCCTCCGGGTCTTCGGGCCTTGCGAAGCTCTGTGTACTGCGAGCGCTGCTACTCGCAGCTGAGAAGGACCGTGGAGCTAGCGGCGAATTCGGAGAGCTCTTCGCTGCACTGCGCCGCTCGCAAGCGGCTTCGTTCTTCGCCTTCTGCCGTCCGGCGAGAGCTGAACTCCAGCGGTCAGTTGCAGCTCTGCCCAACAGCGTGTTCTCAGTTCTGCGGGCAAGCACGCCCTCTTGCCTTGGCCCCGAGAGCAAAGTCCCGAGCGAGCACTCGACTCAGTGCAATGCACCCGGAAGGACGCTCTCGCTCGTCTTTCAAGGAGCGATTCCTAACAGCACAAGCAGCAGAGGCACAAACTGCATGACGAGAAGGGACAACGTAGAACACGTCTCTGTCCTGGCACATTTTCGTGTGCGATACTTCCCTCCGGGTCTTCGGGCCTTGCGAAGCTCTGTGTACTGCGAGCGCTGCTACTCGCAGCTGAGAAGGACCGTGGAGCTAGCGGCGAATTCGGAGAGCTCTTCGCTGCACTGCGCCGCTCGCAAGCGGCTTCGTTCTTCGCCTTCTGCCGTCCGGAGAGAGCTGAACTCCAGCGGTCCGGTTCAGCTCTGCCCAACAGCGTGTTCTCAGTTCTGCGAACAAGCACGCCCTCTTGCCTTGGCTCCGAGTGCAAAGTCACTAGCAAGCACTCACTCAGTGCAATGCACCCAGAAAGACGCTCTCGCTCGTCTTTCAAGGAGCGATTCCTAACAGCAGAAGCAGCAGAAACACAAAGTGGATGACGAGAAGGGAAAATGTAGAACACGTCTCTGTCCTGCCACATTTTCGTGTGCGATACTTCCCTCCGGGTCTTCGGTCCTTGCGAAGCTCTATGTACTGCGAGCGCTGCTACTTGCAGCTGAGAAGGACCGTGGGGCTAGCAGCGAATTCGGAGAGCGCTAAGCACGTAGTCAAGAAGCGAGACGTGTCCCTGCAATGCGGTACTAAGAGCAGCTTCCTCGCGGCGGAGGCGAGCTCCGGCTACAAGTCATTCTCGTCCTGGCAACGGATCTCTGTGAAGGGCGTAGGCGAAAAGCTTTCGTTTTCCATTCGAAGTGCGTGAGAGGCAGACTGTTGCACGGAGCTCTGAGAACAAAGGTGCACGCCCTAGGCGGGCTTGGGCAGAAGCAGCGTTCTCTAGCTCTTGGCTGCCGGCACACTGCTGGCTATGGGGCGCCCCTGCAGGGGCTTCTGGCCGCCGGCAAGTGAAAGCGGAGCCAGGCGTAGGTGTGGGCGAGGGCGGTGAACGAAGCGGCACAAGAGCCGTGTTTGTGTGCACCACGTTACAGGCTACTAGGAGAGGAAGGTGGTTGACTCTCGCTTTCCTTCGCAAGTGCCATTAGCAGTCGTAAGGAGCTGAACTCCAGCGGTCAGTTTCAGCTCTGCCCAACAGCGTGTTCTCAGTTCTGCGAACAAGCACGCCCTCTTGCCTTGGCTCCGAGTGCAAAGTTACTAGCGAGCACTCACTCGTGTGCTCTTCGCTGCACTGCTCCGCTCGCAAGCGGCTTCGTTCTTCGCCTTCTGCCGTCCGGAGAGAGCTGAACTCCAGCGGTCAGGTGCAGCTCTGCCCAAAAGCGTGTTCTCAGTTCTGCGAACAAGCACGCCCTCTTGCCTTGGCCCCGAGAGCAAAGTCCCGAGCGAGCACTCGACTCAGTGCAATGCACCCGGAAGGACGCTCTCGCTCGTCTTTCAAGGAGCGATTCCCTACAGCAGAAGCAGCAGAGGCACAAACTGCATGACGAGAAGGGACAACGTAGAACACGTCTCTGTCCTGGCACATTTTCGTGTGCGATACTTCCCTCCGGGTCTTCGGGCCTTGCGAAGCTCTGTGTACTGCGAGCGCTGCTACTCGCAGCTGAGAAGGACCGTGGAGCTAGCGGCGAATTCGGAGAGCTCTTCGCTGCACTGCGCCGCTCGCAAGCGGCTTCGTTCTTCGCCTTCTGCCGTCCGGCGAGAGCTGAACTCCAGCGGTCAGTTGCAGCTCTGCCCAACAGCGTGTTCTCAGTTCTGCGGGCAAGCACGCCCTCTTGCCTTGGCCCCGAGAGCAAAGTCCCGAGCGAGCACTCGACTCAGTGCAATGCACCCGGAAGGACGCTCTCGCTCGTCTTTCAAGGAGCGATTCCTAACAGCAGAAGCAGCAGAGGCACAAACTGCATGACGAGAAGGGACAACGTAGAACACGTCTCTGTCCTGGCACATTTTCCTGTGCGATACTTCCCTCCGGGTCTTCGGGCCTTGCGAAGCTCTGTGTACTGCGAGCGCTGCTACTCGCAGCTGAGAAGGACGGTGGAGCTAGCGGCGAATTCGGAGAGCTCTTCGCTGGACTGCGCCGCTCGCAAGCGGCTTCGTTCTTCGCCTTCTGCCGTCCGGCGAGAGCTGAACTCCAGCGGTCAGTTGCAGCTCTGCCCAACAGCGTGTTCTCAGTTCTGCGAACAAGCACGCCCTCTTGCCTTGGCCCCGAGAGCAAAGTCCCGAGCGAGCACTCGACTCAGTGCAATGCACCCGGAAGGACGCTCTCGCTCGCCTTTCAAGGAGCGATTACCTACAGGAGAAGCAGCAGAGGCACAAACTGCATGACGAGAAGGGACAACGTAGAACACGTCTCTGTCCTGGCACATTTTCGTGTGCGATACTTCCCTCCGGGTCTTCGGGCCTTGCGAAGCTCTGTGTACTGCGAGCGCTGCTACTCGCAGCTGAGAAGGACGGTGGAGCTAGCGGCGAATTCGGAGAGCTCTTCGCTGCACTGCGCCGCTCGCAAGCGGCTTCGTTCTTCGCCTTCTGCCGTCCGGCGAGAGCTGAACTCCAGCGGTCAGTTGCAGCTCTGCCCATCAGCGTGTTCTCAGTTCTGCGGGCAAGCACGCCCTCTTGCCTTGGCCCCGAGAGCAAAGTCCCGAGCGAGCACTCGACGCAGTGCAATGCACCCGGAAGGACGCTCTCGCTCGTCTTTCAAGGAGCGATTACCTACAGCAGAAGCAGCAGAGGCACAAACTGCATGACGAGAAGGGACAACGTAGAACACGTCTCTGTCCTGGCACATTTTCGTGTGCGATACTTCCCTCCGGGTCTTCGGGCCTTGCGAAGCTCTGTGTACTGCGAGCGCTGCTACTCGCAGCTGAGAAGGACCGTGGAGCTAGCGGCGAATTCGGAGAGCTCTTCGCTGCACTGCGCCGCTCGCAAGCGGCTTCGTTCTTCGCCTTCTGCCGTCCGGAGAGAGCTGAACTCCAGCGGTCCGGTTCAGCTCTGCCCAACAGCGTGTTCTCAGTTCTGCGGGCAAGCACGCCCTCTTGCCTTGGCCCCGAGAGCAAAGTCCCGAGCGAGCACTCGACTCAGTGCAATGCACCCGGAAGGACGCTCTCGCTCGTCTTTCAAGGAGCGATTCCTAACAGCAGAAGCAGCAGAGGCACAAACTGCATGACGAGAAGGGACAACGTAGAACACGTCTCTGTCCAGGCACATTTTCGTGTGCGATACTTCCCTCCGGGTCTTCGGGCCTTGCGAAGCTCTGTGTACTGCGAGCGCTGCTACTCGCAGCTGAGAAGGACGGTGGAGCTAGCGGCGAATTCGGAGAGCTCTTCGCTGCACTGCGCCGCTCGCAAGCGGCTTCGTTCTTCGCCTTCTGCCGTCCGGCGAGAGCTGAACTCCAGCGGTCAGTTGCAGCTCTGCCCAACAGCGTGTTCTCAGTTCTGCGGGCAAGCACGCCCTCTTGCCTTGGCCCCGAGAGCAAAGTCCCGAGCGAGCACTCGACTCAGTGCAATGCACCCGGAAGGACGCTCTCGCTCGTCTTTCAAGGAGCGATTCCCTACAGCAGAAGCAGCAGAGGCACAAACTGCATGACGAGAAGGGACAACGTAGAACACGTCTCTGTCCTGGCACATTTTCGTGTGCGATACTTCCCTCCGGGTCTTCGGGCCTTGCGAAGCTCTGTGTACTGCGAGCGCTGCTACTCGCAGCTGAGAAGGACCGTGGAGCTAGCGGCGAATTCGGAGAGCTCTTCGCTGCACTGCGCCGCTCGCAAGCGGCTTCGTTCTTCGCCTTCTGCCGTCCGGCGAGAGCTGAACTCCAGCGGTCAGGTGCAGCTCTGCCCAACAGCGTGTTCTCAGTTCTGCGGGCAAGCACGCCCTCTTGCCTTGGCCCCGAGAGCAAAGTCCCGAGCGAGCACTCGACTCAGTGCAATGCACCCGGAAGGACGCTCTCGCTCGCCTTTCAAGGAGCGATTACCTACAGCAGAAGCAGCAGAGGCACAAACTGCATGACGAGAAGGGACAACGTAGAACACGTCTCTGTCCTGGCACATTTTCCTGTGCGATACTTCCCTCCGGGTCTTCGGGCCTTGCGAAGCTCTGTGTACTGCGAGCGCTGCTACTCGCAGCTGAGAAGGACGGTGGAGCTAGCGGCGAATTCGGAGAGCTCTTCGCTGCACTGCGCCGCTCGCAAGCGGCTTCGTTCTTCGCCTTCTGCCGTCCGGCGAGAGCTGAACTCCAGCGGTCAGTTGCAGCTCTGCCCAACAGCGTGTTCTCAGTTCTGCGGGCAAGCACGCCCTCTTGCCTTGGCCCCGAGAGCAAAGTCCCGAGCGAGCACTCGACTCAGTGCAATGCACCCGGAAGGACGCTCTCGCTCGTCTTTCAAGGAGCGATTCCTAACAGCACAAGCAGCAGAGGCACAAACTGCATGACGAGAAGGGACAACGTAGAACACGTCTCTGTCCTGGCACATTTTCGTGTGCGATACTTCCCTCCGGGTCTTCGGGCCTTGCGAAGCTCTGTGTACTGCGAGCGCTGCTACTCGCAGCTGAGAAGGACCGTGGAGCTAGCGGCGAATTCGGAGAGCTCTTCGCTGCACTGCGCCGCTCGCAAGCGGCTTCGTTCTTCGCCTTCTGCCGTCCGGAGAGAGCTGAACTCCAGCGGTCCGGTTCAGCTCTGCCCAACAGCGTGTTCTCAGTTCTGCGAACAAGCACGCCCTCTTGCCTTGGCTCCGAGTGCAAAGTCACTAGCAAGCACTCACTCAGTGCAATGCACCCAGAAAGACGCTCTCGCTCGTCTTTCAAGGAGCGATTCCTAACAGCAGAAGCAGCAGAAACACAAAGTGGATGACGAGAAGGGAAAATGTAGAACACGTCTCTGTCCTGCCACATTTTCGTGTGCGATACTTCCCTCCGGGTCTTCGGTCCTTGCGAAGCTCTATGTACTGCGAGCGCTGCTACTTGCAGCTGAGAAGGACCGTGGGGCTAGCAGCGAATTCGGAGAGCGCTAAGCACGTAGTCAAGAAGCGAGACGTGTCCCTGCAATGCGGTACTAAGAGCAGCTTCCTCGCGGCGGAGGCGAGCTCCGGCTACAAGTCATTCTCGTCCTGGCAACGGATCTCTGTGAAGGGCGTAGGCGAAAAGCTTTCGTTTTCCATTCGAAGTGCGTGAGAGGCAGACTGTTGCACGGAGCTCTGAGAACAAAGGTGCACGCCCTAGGCGGGCTTGGGCAGAAGCAGCGTTCTCTAGCTCTTGGCTGCCGGCACACTGCTGGCTATGGGGCGCCCCTGCAGGGCCTTCTGGCCGCCGGCAAGTGAAAGCGGAGCCAGGCGTAGGTGTGGGCGAGGGCGGTGAACGAAGCGGCACAAGAGCCGTGTTTGTGTGCACCACGTTACAGGCTACTAGGAGAGGAAGGTGGTTGACTCTCGCTTTCCTTCGCAAGTGCCCTTAGCAGTCGTAAGGAGCTGAACTCCAGCGGTCAGTTTCAGCTCTGCCCAACAGCGTGTTCTCAGTTCTGCGAACAAGCACGCCCTCTTGCCTTGGCTCCGAGTGCAAAGTCACTAGCAAGCACTCACTCAGTGCAATGCACCCAGAAAGACGCTCTCGCTCGTCTTTCAAGGAGCGATTGCTAACAGCAGAAGCAGCAGAAACACAAAGTGGATGACGAGAAGGGAAAATGTAGAACACGTCTCTGTCCTGCCACATTTTCGTGTGCGATACTTCCCTCCGGGTCTTCGGGCCTTGCGAAGCTCTGTGTACTGCGAGCGCTGCTACTCGCAGCTGAGAAGGACCGTGGGGCTAGCAGCGAATTCGGAGAGCGCTAAGCACGTAGTCAAGAAGCGAGACGTGTCCCTGCAATGCGGTGCTAAGAGCAGCTTCCTCGCGGCGGAGGCGAGCTCCGGCTACAAGTCATTCTCGTCCTGGCAACGGATCTCTGTGAAGGGCGTAGGCGAAAAGCTTTCGTTTTCCATTTGAAGTGCGTCAGAGGCAGACTGTTGCACGGAGCTCTGAGAACAAAGGTGAACGCCCTAGGCGGGCTTGGGCAGAAGCAGCGTTCTCGAGCTCTTGGCTGCCGGCACACTGCTGGCTATGGGGCGCCCCTGCGGCGGCTTCTCGCCGCCGGGAAGTGAAAGCGGCTCCAGGCGAGGGGGAGGGAGAGGGCGGTGAACGAAGCGGCACAAGAGCCGTGCTTGTGTGCACCACGATACAGGCTACTAGGAGAGGAAGGTGGTTGACTCTCGCTTTCCCTCGCAAGTGCCCTTAGCAGTCGTAAGGAGCTGAACTCCAGCGGTCAGTTTCAGCTCTGCCCAAACAGCTTGTTCTCAGTTCAGCTGGCAAGCACGCCCTCTTGCCTTGGCTCCGAGTGCAAAGTTACTAGCGAGCACTCACTCGTGTGCTCTTCGCTGCACTGCTCCGCTCGCAAGCGGCTTCGTTCTTCGCCTTCTGCCGTCCGGAGAGAGCTGAACTCCAGCGGTCAGTTGCAGCTCTGCCCAAAAGCGTGTTCTCAGTTCTGCGAACAAGCACGCCCTCTTGCCTTGGCCCCGAGTGCAAAGTCCCGAGCGAGCACTCGACTCAGTGCAATGCACCCGGAAGGACGCTCTCGCTCGTCTTTCAAGGAGCGATTCCTAACAGCAGAAGCAGCAGAAGCACAAACTGCATGACGAGAAGGGACAACGTAGAACACGTCTCTGTCCTGGCACATTTTCCTGTGCGATACTTCCCTCCGGGTCTTCGGGCCTTGCGAAGCTCTGTGTACTGCGAGCGCTGCTACTCGCAGCTGAGAAGGACCGTGGAGCTAGCGGCGAATTCGGAGAGCTCTTCGCTGCACTGCGCCGCTCGCAAGCGGCTTCGTTCTTCGCCTTCTGCCGTCCGGCGAGAGCTGAACTCCAGCGGTCAGTTGCAGCTCTGCCCAACAGCGTGTTCTCAGTTCTGCGGGCAAGCACGCCCTCTTGCCTTGGCCCCGAGAGCAAAGTCCCGAGCGAGCACTCGACTCAGTGCAATGCACCCGGAAGGACGCTCTCGCTCGTCTTTCAAGGAGCGATTCCTAACAGCACAAGCAGCAGAGGCACAAACTGCATGACGAGAAGGGACAACGTAGAACACGTCTCTGTCCTGGCACATTTTCGTGTGCGATACTTCCCTCCGGGTCTTCGGGCCTTGCGAAGCTCTGTGTACTGCGAGCGCTGCTACTCGCAGCTGAGAAGGACCGTGGAGCTAGCGGCGAATTCGGAGAGCTCTTCGCTGCACTGCGCCGCTCGCAAGCGGCTTCGTTCTTCGCCTTCTGCCGTCCGGCGAGAGCTGAACTCCAGCGGTCAGTTGCAGCTCTGCCCATCAGCGTGTTCTCAGTTCTGCGGGCAAGCACGCCCTCTTGCCTTGGCCCCGAGAGCAAAGTCCCGAGCGAGCACTCGACGCAGTGCAATGCACCCGGAAGGACGCTCTCGCTCGTCTTTCAAGGAGCGATTACCTACAGCAGAAGCAGCAGAGGCACAAACTGCATGACGAGAAGGGACAACGTAGAACACGTCTCTGTCCTGGCACATTTTCGTGTGCGATACTTCCCTCCGGGTCTTCGGGCCTTGCGAAGCTCTGTGTACTGCGAGCGCTGCTACTCGCAGCTGAGAAGGACGGTGGAGCTAGCGGCGAATTCGGAGAGCTCTTCGCTGCACTGCGCCGCTCGCAAGCGGCTTCGTTCTTCGCCTTCTGCCGTCCGGCGAGAGCTGAACTCCAGCGGTCAGGTGCAGCTCTGCCCAACAGCGTGTTCTCAGTTCTGCGGGCAAGCACGCCCTCTTGCCTTGGCCCCGAGAGCAAAGTCCCGAGCGAGCACTCGACTCAGTGCAATGCACCCGGAAGGACGCTCTCGCTCGTCTTTCAAGGAGCGATTCCCTACAGCAGAAGCAGCAGAGGCACAAACTGCATGACGAGAAGGGACAACGTAGAACACGTCTCTGTCCTGGCACATTTTCGTGTGCGATACTTCCCTCCGGGTCTTCGGGCCTTGCGAAGCTCTGTGTACTGCGAGCGCTGCTACTCGCAGCTGAGAAGGACGGTGGAGCTAGCGGCGAATTCGGAGAGCTCTTCGCTGCACTGCGCCGCTCGCAAGCGGCTTCGTTCTTCGCCTTCTGCCGTCCGGCGAGAGCTGAACTCCAGCGGTCCGGTTCAGCTCTGCCCAACAGCGTGTTCTCAGTTCTGCGGGCAAGCACGCCCTCTTGCCTTGGCCCCGAGAGCAAAGTCCCGAGCGAGCACTCGACTCAGTGCAATGCACCCGGAAGGACGCTCTCGCTCGTCTTTCAAGGAGCGATTCCTAACAGCAGAAGCAGCAGAGGCACAAACTGCATGACGAGAAGGGACAACGTAGAACACGTCTCTGTCCAGGCACATTTTCGTGTGCGATACTTCCCTCCGGGTCTTCGGGCCTTGCGAAGCTCTGTGTACTGCGAGCGCTGCTACTCGCAGCTGAGAAGGACCGTGGAGCTAGCGGCGAATTCGGAGAGCTCTTCGCTGCACTGCGCCGCTCGCAAGCGGCTTCGTTCTTCGCCTTCTGCCGTCCGGCGAGAGCTGAACTCCAGCGGTCAGTTGCAGCTCTGCCCAACAGCGTGTTCTCAGTTCTGCGGGCAAGCACGCCCTCTTGCCTTGGCCCCGAGAGCAAAGTCCCGAGCGAGCACTCGACTCAGTGCAATGCACCCGGAAGGACGCTCTCGCTCGTCTTTCAAGGAGCGATTACCTACAGCAGAAGCAGCAGAGGCACAAACTGCATGACGAGAAGGGACAACGTAGAACACGTCTCTGTCCTGGCACATTTGCGTGTGCGATACTTCCCTCCGGGTCTTCGGGCCTTGCGAAGCTCTGTGTACTGCGAGCGCTGCTACTCGCAGCTGAGAAGGACCGTGGAGCTAGCGGCGAATTCGGAGAGCTCTTCGCTGCACTGCGCCGCTCGCAAGCGGCTTCGTTCTTCGCCTTCTGCCGTCCGGCGAGAGCTGAACTCCAGCGGTCAGGTGCAGCTCTGCCCAACAGCGTGTTCTCAGTTCTGCGGGCAAGCACGCCCTCTTGCCTTGGCCCCGAGAGCAAAGTCCCGAGCGAGCACTCGACTCAGTGCAATGCACCCGGAAGGACGCTCTCGCTCGTCTTTCAAGGAGCGATTCCTAACAGCAGAAGCAGCAGAGGCACAAACTGCATGACGAGAAGGGACAACGTAGAACACGTCTCTGTCCTGGCACATTTTCCTGTGCGATACTTCCCTCCGGGTCTTCGGGCCTTGCGAAGCTCTGTGTACTGCGAGCGCTGCTACTCGCAGCTGAGAAGGACCGTGGAGCTAGCGGCGAATTCGGAGAGCTCTTCGCTGCACTGCGCCGCTCGCAAGCGGCTTCGTTCTTCGCCTTCTGCCGTCCGGCGAGAGCTGAACTCCAGCGGTCAGTTGCAGCTCTGCCCAACAGCGTGTTCTCAGTTCTGCGGGCAAGCACGCCCTCTTGCCTTGGCCCCGAGAGCAAAGTCCCGAGCGAGCACTCGACTCAGTGCAATGCACCCGGAAGGACGCTCTCGCTCGTCTTTCAAGGAGCGATTCCTAACAGCAGAAGCAGCAGAGGCACAAACTGCATGACGAGAAGGGACAACGTAGAACACGTCTCTGTCCTGGCACATTTTCGTGTGCGATACTTCCCTCCGGGTCTTCGGGCCTTGCGAAGCTCTGTGTACTGCGAGCGCTGCTACTCGCAGCTGAGAAGGACCGTGGAGCTAGCGGCGAATTCGGAGAGCTCTTCGCTGCACTGCGCCGCTCGCAAGCGGCTTCGTTCTTCGCCTTCTGCCGTCCGGCGAGAGCTGAACTCCAGCGGTCAGTTGCAGCTCTGCCCATCAGCGTGTTCTCAGTTCTGCGGGCAAGCACGCCCTCTTGCCTTGGCCCCGAGAGCAAAGTCCCGAGCGAGCACTCGACGCAGTGCAATGCACCCGGAAGGACGCTCTCGCTCGTCTTTCAAGGAGCGATTACCTACAGCAGAAGCAGCAGAGGCACAAACTGCATGACGAGAAGGGACAACGTAGAACACGTCTCTGTCCTGGCACATTTTCGTGTGCGATACTTCCCTCCGGGTCTTCGGGCCTTGCGAAGCTCTGTGTACTGCGAGCGCTGCTACTCGCAGCTGAGAAGGACGGTGGAGCTAGCGGCGAATTCGGAGAGCTCTTCGCTGCACTGCGCCGCTCGCAAGCGGCTTCGTTCTTCGCCTTCTGCCGTCCGGCGAGAGCTGAACTCCAGCGGTCAGGTGCAGCTCTGCCCAACAGCGTGTTCTCAGTTCTGCGGGCAAGCACGCCCTCTTGCCTTGGCCCCGAGAGCAAAGTCCCGAGCGAGCACTCGACTCAGTGCAATGCACCCGGAAGGACGCTCTCGCTCGTCTTTCAAGGAGCGATTCCCTACAGCAGAAGCAGCAGAGGCACAAACTGCATGACGAGAAGGGACAACGTAGAACACGTCTCTGTCCTGGCACATTTTCGTGTGCGATACTTCCCTCCGGGTCTTCGGGCCTTGCGAAGCTCTGTGTACTGCGAGCGCTGCTACTCGCAGCTGAGAAGGACGGTGGAGCTAGCGGCGAATTCGGAGAGCTCTTCGCTGCACTGCGCCGCTCGCAAGCGGCTTCGTTCTTCGCCTTCTGCCGTCCGGCGAGAGCTGAACTCCAGCGGTCCGGTTCAGCTCTGCCCAACAGCGTGTTCTCAGTTCTGCGGGCAAGCACGCCCTCTTGCCTTGGCCCCGAGAGCAAAGTCCCGAGCGAGCACTCGACTCAGTGCAATGCACCCGGAAGGACGCTCTCGCTCGTCTTTCAAGGAGCGATTCCTAACAGCAGAAGCAGCAGAGGCACAAACTGCATGACGAGAAGGGACAACGTAGAACACGTCTCTGTCCAGGCACATTTTCGTGTGCGATACTTCCCTCCGGGTCTTCGGGCCTTGCGAAGCTCTGTGTACTGCGAGCGCTGCTACTCGCAGCTGAGAAGGACCGTGGAGCTAGCGGCGAATTCGGAGAGCTCTTCGCTGCACTGCGCCGCTCGCAAGCGGCTTCGTTCTTCGCCTTCTGCCGTCCGGCGAGAGCTGAACTCCAGCGGTCAGGTGCAGCTCTGCCCAACAGCGTGTTCTCAGTTCTGCGGGCAAGCACGCCCTCTTGCCTTGGCCCCGAGAGCAAAGTCCCGAGCGAGCACTCGACTCAGTGCAATGCACCCGGAAGGACGCTCTCGCTCGTCTTTCAAGGAGCGATTACCTACAGCAGAAGCAGCAGAGGCACAAACTGCATGACGAGAAGGGACAACGTAGAACACGTCTCTGTCCTGGCACATTTGCGTGTGCGATACTTCCCTCCGGGTCTTCGGGCCTTGCGAAGCTCTGTGTACTGCGAGCGCTGCTACTCGCAGCTGAGAAGGACCGTGGAGCTAGCGGCGAATTCGGAGAGCTCTTCGCTGCACTGCGCCGCTCGCAAGCGGCTTCGTTCTTCGCCTTCTGCCGTCCGGCGAGAGCTGAACTCCAGCGGTCAGGTGCAGCTCTGCCCAACAGCGTGTTCTCAGTTCTGCGGGCAAGCACGCCCTCTTGCCTTGGCCCCGAGAGCAAAGTCCCGAGCGAGCACTCGACTCAGTGCAATGCACCCGGAAGGACGCTCTCGCTCGTCTTTCAAGGAGCGATTCCTAACAGCAGAAGCAGCAGAGGCACAAACTGCATGACGAGAAGGGACAACGTAGAACACGTCTCTGTCCTGGCACATTTTCCTGTGCGATACTTCCCTCCGGGTCTTCGGGCCTTGCGAAGCTCTGTGTACTGCGAGCGCTGCTACTCGCAGCTGAGAAGGACCGTGGAGCTAGCGGCGAATTCGGAGAGCTCTTCGCTGCACTGCGCCGCTCGCAAGCGGCTTCGTTCTTCGCCTTCTGCCGTCCGGCGAGAGCTGAACTCCAGCGGTCAGTTGCAGCTCTGCCCAACAGCGTGTTCTCAGTTCTGCGGGCAAGCACGCCCTCTTGCCTTGGCCCCGAGAGCAAAGTCCCGAGCGAGCACTCGACTCAGTGCAATGCACCCGGAAGGACGCTCTCGCTCGTCTTTCAAGGAGCGATTCCTAACAGCAGAAGCAGCAGAGGCACAAACTGCATGACGAGAAGGGACAACGTAGAACACGTCTCTGTCCTGGCACATTTTCGTGTGCGATACTTCCCTCCGGGTCTTCGGGCCTTGCGAAGCTCTGTGTACTGCGAGCGCTGCTACTCGCAGCTGAGAAGGACCGTGGAGCAAGCGGCGAATTCGGAGAGCTCTTCGCTGCACTGCGCCGCTCGCAAGCGGCTTCGTTCTTCGCCTTCTGCCGTCCGGAGAGAGCTGAACTCCAGCGGTCCGGTTCAGCTCTGCCCAAAAGCGTGTTCTCAGTTCTGCGAACAAGCACGCCCTCTTGCCTTGGCTCCGAGTGCAAAGTCACTAGCAAGCACTCACTCAGTGCAATGCACCCAGAAAGACGCTCTCGCTCGTCTTTCAAGGAGTGATTGCTAACAGCAGAAGCAGCAGAAACACAAAGTGGATGACGAGAAGGGAAAATGTAGAACACGTCTCTGTCCTGCCACATTTTCGTGTGCGATACTTCCCTCCGGGTCTTCGGTCCTTGCGAAGCTCTATGTACTGCGAGCGCTGCTACTTGCAGCTGAGAAGGACCGTGGGGCTAGCAGCGAATTCGGAGAGCGCTAAGCACGTAGTCAAGAAGCGAGACGTGTCCCTGCAATGCGGTACTAAGAGCAGCTTCCTCGCGGCGGAGGCGAGCTCCGGCTACAAGTCATTCTCGTCCTGGCAACGGATCTCTGTGAAGGGCGTAGGCGAAAAGCTTTCGTTTTCCATTCGAAGTGCGTGAGAGGCAGACTGTTGCACGGAGCTCTGAGAACAAAGGTGCACGCCCTAGGCGGGCTTGGGCAGAAGCAGCGTTCTCTAGCTCTTGGCTGCCGGCACACTGCTGGCTATGGGGCGCCCCTGCAGGGGCTTCTGGCCGCCGGCAAGTGAAAGCGGAGCCAGGCGTAGGTGTGGGCGAGGGCGGTGAACGAAGCGGCACAAGAGCCGTGTTTGTGTGCACCACGTTACAGGCTACTAGGAGAGGAAGGTGGTTGACTCTCGCTTTCCTTCGCAAGTGCCCTTAGCAGTCGTAAGGAGCTGAACTCCAGCGGTCAGTTTCAGCTCTGCCCAACAGCGTGTTCTCAGTTCTGCGAACAAGCACGCCCTCTTGCCTTGGCTCCGAGTGCAAAGTCACTAGCAAGCACTCACTCAGTGCAATGCACCCAGAAAGACGCTCTCGCTCGTCTTTCAAGGAGCGATTGCTAACAGCAGAAGCAGCAGAAACACAAAGTGGATGACGAGAAGGGAAAATGTAGAACACGTCTCTGTCCTGCCACATTTTCGTGTGCGATACTTCCCTCCGGGTCTTCGGTCCTTGCGAAGCTCTATGTACTGCGAGCGCTGCTACTCGCAGCTGAGAAGGACCGTGGGGCTAGCAGCGAATTCGGAGAGCGCTAAGCACGTAGTCAAGAAGCGAGACGTGTCCATGCAATGCGGTGCTAAGAGCAGCTTCCTCGCGGCGGAGGCGAGCTCCGGCTACAAGTCATTCTCGTCCTGGCAACGGATCTCTGTGAAGGGCGTAGGCGAAAAGCTTTCGTTTTCCATTTGAAGTGCGTCAGAGGCAGACTGTTGCACGGAGCTCTGAGAACAAAGGTGAACGCCCTAGGCGGGCTTGGGCAGAAGCAGCGTTCTCGAGCTCTTGGCTGCCGGCACACTGCTGGCTATGGGGCGCCCCTGCGGCGGTTTCTCGCCGCCGGGAAGTGAAAGCGGCTCCAGGCGAGGGGGAGGGAGAGGGCGGTGAACGAAGCGGCACAAGAGCCGTGCTTGTGTGCACCACGATACAGGCTACTAGGAGAGGAAGGTGGTTGACTCTCGCTTTCCCTCGCAAGTGCCCTTAGCAGTCGTAAGGAGCTGAACTCCAGCGGTCAGTTTCAGCTCTGCCCAAACAGCTTGTTCTCAGTTCAGCTGGCAAGCACGCCCTCTTGCCTTGGCTCCGAGTGCAAAGTTACTAGCGAGCACTCACTCGTGTGCTCTTCGCTGCACTGCTCCGCTCGCAAGCGGCTTCGTTCTTCGCCTTCTGCCGTCCGGCGAGAGCTGAACTCCAGCGGTCAGTTGCAGCTCTGCCCAACAGCGTGTTCTCAGTTCTGCGGGCAAGCACGCCCTCTTGCCTTGGCCCCGAGAGCAAAGTCCCGAGCGAGCACTCGACTCAGTGCAATGCACCCGGAAGGACGCTCTCGCTCGTCTTTCAAGGAGCGATTCCTAACAGCAGAAGCAGCAGAGGCACAAACTGCATGACGAGAAGGGACAACGTAGAACACGTCTCTGTCCTGGCACATTTTCGTGTGCGATACTTCCCTCCGGGTCTTCGGGCCTTGCGAAGCTCTGTGTACTGCGAGCGCTGCTACTCGCAGCTGAGAAGGACCGTGGAGCTAGCGGCGAATTCGGAGAGCTCTTCGCTGCACTGCGCCGCTCGCAAGCGGCTTCGTTCTTCGCCTTCTGCCGTCCGGCGAGAGCTGAACTCCAGCGGTCAGTTGCAGCTCTGCCCAACAGCGTGTTCTCAGTTCTGCGGGCAAGCACGCCCTCTTGCCTTGGCCCCGAGAGCAAAGTCCCGAGCGAGCACTCGACGCAGTGCAATGCACCCGGAAGGACGCTCTCGCTCGTCTTTCAAGGAGCGATTCCCTACAGCAGAAGCAGCAGAGGCACAAACTGCATGACGAGAAGGGACAACGTAGAACACGTCTCTGTCCAGGCACATTTTCGTGTGCGATACTTCCCTCCGGGTCTTCGGGCCTTGCGAAGCTCTGTGTACTGCGAGCGCTGCTACTCGCAGCTGAGAAGGACCGTGGAGCTAGCGGCGAATTCGGAGAGCTCTTCGCTGCACTGCGCCGCTCGCAAGCGGCTTCGTTCTTCGCCTTCTGCCGTCCGGCGAGAGCTGAACTCCAGCGGTCAGTTGCAGCTCTGCCCAACAGCGTGTTCTCAGTTCTGCGGGCAAGCACGCCCTCTTGCCTTGGCCCCGAGAGCAAAGTCCCGAGCGAGCACTCGACTCAGTGCAATGCACCCGGAAGGACGCTCTCGCTCGTCTTTCAAGGAGCGATTCCTAACAGCAGAAGCAGCAGAGGCACAAACTGCATGACGAGAAGGGACAACGTAGAACACGTCTCTGTCCTGGCACATTTTCCTGTGCGATACTTCCCTCCGGGTCTTCGGGCCTTGCGAAGCTCTGTGTACTGCGAGCGCTGCTACTCGCAGCTGAGAAGGACCGTGGAGCTAGCGGCGAATTCGGAGAGCTCTTCGCTGCACTGCGCCGCTCGCAAGCGGCTTCGTTCTTCGCCTTCTGCCGTCCGGAGAGAGCTGAACTCCAGCGGTCCGGTTCAGCTCTGCCCAACAGCGTGTTCTCAGTTCTGCGAACAAGCACGCCCTCTTGCCTTGGCTCCGAGTGCAAAGTCACTAGCAAGCACTCACTCAGTGCAATGCACCCAGAAAGACGCTCTCGCTCGTCTTTCAAGGAGCGATTCCTAACAGCAGAAGCAGCAGAAACACAAAGTGGATGACGAGAAGGGAAAATGTAGAACACGTCTCTGTCCTGCCACATTTTCGTGTGCGATACTTCCCTCCGGGTCTTCGGTCCTTGCGAAGCTCTATGTACTGCGAGCGCTGCTACTTGCAGCTGAGAAGGACCGTGGGGCTAGCAGCGAATTCGGAGAGCGCTAAGCACGTAGTCAAGAAGCGAGACGTGTCCCTGCAATGCGGTACTAAGAGCAGCTTCCTCGCGGCGGAGGCGAGCTCCGGCTACAAGTCATTCTCGTCCTGGCAACGGATCTCTGTGAAGGGCGTAGGCGAAAAGCTTTCGTTTTCCATTCGAAGTGCGTGAGAGGCAGACTGTTGCACGGAGCTCTGAGAACAAAGGTGCACGCCCTAGGCGGGCTTGGGCAGAAGCAGCGTTCTCTAGCTCTTGGCTGCCGGCACACTGCTGGCTATGGGGCGCCCCTGCAGGGGCTTCTGGCCGCCGGCAAGTGAAAGCGGAGCCAGGCGTAGGTGTGGGCGAGGGCGGTGAACGAAGCGGCACAAGAGCCGTGTTTGTGTGCACCACGTTACAGGCTACTAGGAGAGGAAGGTGGTTGACTCTCGCTTTCCTTCGCAAGTGCCCTTAGCAGTCGTAAGGAGCTGAACTCCAGCGGTCAGTTTCAGCTCTGCCCAACAGCGTGTTCTCAGTTCTGCGAACAAGCACGCCCTCTTGCCTTGGCTCCGAGTGCAAAGTCACTAGCAAGCACTCACTCAGTGCAATGCACCCAGAAAGACGCTCTCGCTCGTCTTTCAAGGAGCGATTCCTAACAGCAGAAGCAGCAGAAACACAAAGTGGATGACGAGAAGGGAAAATGTAGAACACGTCTCTGTCCTGCCACATTTTCGTGTGCGATACTTCCCTCCGGGTCTTCGGTCCTTGCGAAGCTCTATGTACTGCGAGCGCTGCTACTCGCAGCTGAGAAGGACCGTGGGGCTAGCAGCGAATTCGGAGAGCGCTAAGCACGTAGTCAAGAAGCGAGACGTGTCCCTGCAATGCGGTGCTAAGAGCAGCTTCCTCGCGGCGGAGGCGAGCTCCGGCTACAAGTCATTCTCGTCCTGGCAACGGATCTCTGTGAAGGGCGTAGGCGAAAAGCTTTCGTTTTCCATTTGAAGTGCGTCAGAGGCAGACTGTTGCACGGAGCTCTGAGAACAAAGGTGAACGCCCTAGGCGGGCTTGGGCAGAAGCAGCGTTCTCGAGCTCTTGGCTGCCGGCACACTGCTGGCTATGGGGCGCCCCTGCGGCGGCTTCTCGCCGCCGGGAAGTGAAAGCGGCTCCAGGCGAGGGGGAGGGAGAGGGCGGTGAACGAAGCGGCACAAGAGCCGTGCTTGTGTGCACCACGATACAGGCTACTAGGAGAGGAAGGTGGTTGACTCTCGCTTTCCCTCGCAAGTGCCCTTAGCAGTCGTAAGGAGCTGAACTCCAGCGGTCAGTTTCAGCTCTGCCCAAACAGCTTGTTCTCAGTTCAGCTGGCAAGCACGCCCTCTTGCCTTGGCTCCGAGTGCAAAGTTACTAGCGAGCACTCACTCGTGTGCTCTTCGCTGCACTGCTCCGCTCGCAAGCGGCTTCGTTCTTCGCCTTCTGCCGTCCGGAGAGAGCTGAACTCCAGCGGTCAGTTGCAGCTCTGCCCAAAAGCGTGTTCTCAGTTCTGCGAACAAGCACGCCCTCTTGCCTTGGCCCCGAGTGCAAAGTCCCGAGCGAGCACTCGACTCAGTGCAATGCACCCGGAAGGACGCTCTCGCTCGTCTTTCAAGGAGCGATTCCTAACAGCAGAAGCAGCAGAAGCACAAACTGCATGACGAGAAGGGACAACGTAGAACACGTCTCTGTCCTGGCACATTTTCCTGTGCGATACTTCCCTCCGGGTCTTCGGGCCTTGCGAAGCTCTGTGTACTGCGAGCGCTGCTACTCGCAGCTGAGAAGGACCGTGGAGCTAGCGGCGAATTCGGAGAGCTCTTCGCTGCACTGCGCCGCTCGCAAGCGGCTTCGTTCTTCGCCTTCTGCCGTCCGGCGAGAGCTGAACTCCAGCGGTCAGTTGCAGCTCTGCCCAACAGCGTGTTCTCAGTTCTGCGGGCAAGCACGCCCTCTTGCCTTGGCCCCGAGAGCAAAGTCCCGAGCGAGCACTCGACTCAGTGCAATGCACCCGGAAGGACGCTCTCGCTCGTCTTTCAAGGAGCGATTCCTAACAGCAGAAGCAGCAGAGGCACAAACTGCATGACGAGAAGGGACAACGTAGAACACGTCTCTGTCCTGGCACATTTTCGTGTGCGATACTTCCCTCCGGGTCTTCGGGCCTTGCGAAGCTCTGTGTACTGCGAGCGCTGCTACTCGCAGCTGAGAAGGACCGTGGAGCTAGCGGCGAATTCGGAGAGCTCTTCGCTGGACTGCGCCGCTCGCAAGCGGCTTCGTTCTTCGCCTTCTGCCGTCCGGCGAGAGCTGAACTCCAGCGGTCAGTTGCAGCTCTGCCCAACAGCGTGTTCTCAGTTCTGCGGGCAAGCACGCCCTCTTGCCTTGGCCCCGAGAGCAAAGTCCCGAGCGAGCACTCGACTCAGTGCAATGCACCCGGAAGGACGCTCTCGCTCGCCTTTCAAGGAGCGATTACCTACAGGAGAAGCAGCAGAGGCACAAACTGCATGACGAGAAGGGACAACGTAGAACACGTCTCTGTCCTGGCACATTTTCGTGTGCGATACTTCCCTCCGGGTCTTCGGGCCTTGCGAAGCTCTGTGTACTGCGAGCGCTGCTACTCGCAGCTGAGAAGGACGGTGGAGCTAGCGGCGAATTCGGAGAGCTCTTCGCTGCACTGCGCCGCTCGCAAGCGGCTTCGTTCTTCGCCTTCTGCCGTCCGGCGAGAGCTGAACTCCAGCGGTCAGTTGCAGCTCTGCCCATCAGCGTGTTCTCAGTTCTGCGGGCAAGCACGCCCTCTTGCCTTGGCCCCGAGAGCAAAGTCCCGAGCGAGCACTCGACGCAGTGCAATGCACCCGGAAGGACGCTCTCGCTCGTCTTTCAAGGAGCGATTACCTACAGCAGAAGCAGCAGAGGCACAAACTGCATGACGAGAAGGGACAACGTAGAACACGTCTCTGTCCTGGCACATTTTCCTGTGCGATACTTCCCTCCGGGTCTTCGGGCCTTGCGAAGCTCTGTGTACTGCGAGCGCTGCTACTCGCAGCTGAGAAGGACCGTGGAGCTAGCGGCGAATTCGGAGAGCTCTTCGCTGCACTGCGCCGCTCGCAAGCGGCTTCGTTCTTCGCCTTCTGCCGTCCGGCGAGAGCTGAACTCCAGCGGTCCGGTTCAGCTCTGCCCAACAGCGTGTTCTCAGTTCTGCGGGCAAGCACGCCCTCTTGCCTTGGCCCCGAGAGCAAAGTCCCGAGCGAGCACTCGACTCAGTGCAATGCACCCGGAAGGACGCTCTCGCTCGTCTTTCAAGGAGCGATTCCTAACAGCAGAAGCAGCAGAGGCACAAACTGCATGACGAGAAGGGACAACGTAGAACACGTCTCTGTCCAGGCACATTTTCGTGTGCGATACTTCCCTCCGGGTCTTCGGGCCTTGCGAAGCTCTGTGTACTGCGAGCGCTGCTACTCGCAGCTGAGAAGGACGGTGGAGCTAGCGGCGAATTCGGAGAGCTCTTCGCTGCACTGCGCCGCTCGCAAGCGGCTTCGTTCTTCGCCTTCTGCCGTCCGGCGAGAGCTGAACTCCAGCGGTCAGTTGCAGCTCTGCCCAACAGCGTGTTCTCAGTTCTGCGGGCAAGCACGCCCTCTTGCCTTGGCCCCGAGAGCAAAGTCCCGAGCGAGCACTCGACTCAGTGCAATGCACCCGGAAGGACGCTCTCGCTCGTCTTTCAAGGAGCGATTCCCTACAGCAGAAGCAGCAGAGGCACAAACTGCATGACGAGAAGGGACAACGTAGAACACGTCTCTGTCCTGGCACATTTGCGTGTGCGATACTTCCCTCCGGGTCTTCGGGCCTTGCGAAGCTCTGTGTACTGCGAGCGCTGCTACTCGCAGCTGAGAAGGACCGTGGAGCTAGCGGCGAATTCGGAGAGCTCTTCGCTGCACTGCGCCGCTCGCAAGCGGCTTCGTTCTTCGCCTTCTGCCGTCCGGCGAGAGCTGAACTCCAGCGGTCAGGTGCAGCTCTGCCCAACAGCGTGTTCTCAGTTCTGCGGGCAAGCACGCCCTCTTGCCTTGGCCCCGAGAGCAAAGTCCCGAGCGAGCACTCGACTCAGTGCAATGCACCCGGAAGGACGCTCTCGCTCGTCTTTCAAGGAGCGATTCCTAACAGCAGAAGCAGCAGAGGCACAAACTGCATGACGAGAAGGGACAACGTAGAACACGTCTCTGTCCTGGCACATTTTCGTGTGCGATACTTCCCTCCGGGTCTTCGGGCCTTGCGAAGCTCTGTGTACTGCGAGCGCTGCTACTCGCAGCTGAGAAGGACCGTGGAGCTAGCGGCGAATTCGGAGAGCTCTTCGCTGCACTGCGCCGCTCGCAAGCGGCTTCGTTCTTCGCCTTCTGCCGTCCGGAGAGAGCTGAACTCCAGCGGTCCGGTTCAGCTCTGCCCAACAGCGTGTTCTCAGTTCTGCGAACAAGCACGCCCTCTTGCCTTGGCTCCGAGTGCAAAGTCACTAGCAAGCACTCACTCAGTGCAATGCACCCAGAAAGACGCTCTCGCTCGTCTTTCAAGGAGTGATTGCTAACAGCAGAAGCAGCAGAAACACAAAGTGGATGACGAGAAGGGAAAATGTAGAACACGTCTCTGTCCTGCCACATTTTCGTGTGCGATACTTCCCTCCGGGTCTTCGGTCCTTGCGAAGCTCTATGTACTGCGAGCGCTGCTACTTGCAGCTGAGAAGGACCGTGGGGCTAGCAGCGAATTCGGAGAGCGCTAAGCACGTAGTCAAGAAGCGAGACGTGTCCCTGCAATGCGGTACTAAGAGCAGCTTCCTCGCGGCGGAGGCGAGCTCCGGCTACAAGTCATTCTCGTCCTGGCAACGGATCTCTGTGAAGGGCGTAGGCGAAAAGCTTTCGTTTTCCATTCGAAGTGCGTGAGAGGCAGACTGTTGCACGGAGCTCTGAGAACAAAGGTGCACGCCCTAGGCGGGCTTGGGCAGAAGCAGCGTTCTCTAGCTCTTGGCTGCCGGCACACTGCTGGCTATGGGGCGCCCCTGCAGGGGCTTCTGGCCGCCGGCAAGTGAAAGCGGAGCCAGGCGTAGGTGTGGGCGAGGGCGGTGAACGAAGCGGCACAAGAGCCGTGTTTGTGTGCACCACGTTACAGGCTACTAGGAGAGGAAGGTGGTTGACTCTCGCTTTCCTTCGCAAGTGCCCTTAGCAGTCGTAAGGAGCTGAACTCCAGCGGTCAGTTTCAGCTCTGCCCAACAGCGTGTTCTCAGTTCTGCGAACAAGCACGCCCTCTTGCCTTGGCTCCGAGTGCAAAGTCACTAGCAAGCACTCACTCAGTGCAATGCACCCAGAAAGACGCTCTCGCTCGTCTTTCAAGGAGTGATTGCTAACAGCAGAAGCAGCAGAAACACAAAGTGGATGACGAGAAGGGAAAATGTAGAACACGTCTCTGTCCTGCCACATTTTCGTGTGCGATACTTCCCTCCGGGTCTTCGGTCCTTGCGAAGCTCTATGTACTGCGAGCGCTGCTACTTGCAGCTGAGAAGGACCGTGGGGCTAGCAGCGAATTCGGAGAGCGCTAAGCACGTAGTCAAGAAGCGAGACGTGTCCCTGCAATGCGGTGCTAAGAGCAGCTTCCTCGCGGCGGAGGCGAGCTCCGGCTACAAGTCATTCTCGTCCTGGCAACGGATCTCTGTGAAGGGCGTAGGCGAAAAGCTTTCGTTTTCCATTTGAAGTGCGTCAGAGGCAGACTGTTGCACGGAGCTCTGAGAACAAAGGTGAACGCCCTAGGCGGGCTTGGGCAGAAGCAGCGTTCTCGAGCTCTTGGCTGCCGGCACACTGCTGGCTATGGGGCGCCCCTGCGGCGGCTTCTCGCCGCCGGGAAGTGAAAGCGGCTCCAGGCGAGGGGGAGGGAGAGGGCGGTGAACGAAGCGGCACAAGAGCCGTGCTTGTGTGCACCACGATACAGGCTACTAGGAGAGGAAGGTGGTTGACTCTCGCTTTCCCTCGCAAGTGCCCTTAGCAGTCGTAAGGAGCTGAACTCCAGCGGTCAGTTTCAGCTCTGCCCAAACAGCTTGTTCTCAGTTCAGCTGGCAAGCACGCCCTCTTGCCTTGGCTCCGAGTGCAAAGTTACTAGCGAGCACTCACTCGTGTGCTCTTCGCTGCACTGCTCCTCTCGCAAGCGGCTTCGTTCTTCGCCTTCTGCCGTCCGGAGAGAGCTGAACTCCAGCGGTCAGTTGCAGCTCTGCCCAAAAGCGTGTTCTCAGTTCTGCGAACAAGCACGCCCTCTTGCCTTGGCCCCGAGTGCAAAGTCCCGAGCGAGCACTCGACTCAGTGCAATGCACCCGGAAGGACGATCTCGCTCGTCTTTCAAGGAGCGATTCCTAACAGCAGAAGCAGCAGAAGCACAAACTGCATGACGAGAAGGGACAACGTAGAACACGTCTCTGTCCTGGCACATTTTCGTGTGCGATACTTCCCTCCGGGTCTTCGGGCCTTGCGAAGCTCTGTGTACTGCGAGCGCTGCTACTCGCAGCTGAGAAGGACCGTGGAGCTAGCGGCGAATTGGGAGAGCTCTTCGCTGCACTGCGCCGCTCGCAAGCGGCTTCGTTCTTCGCCTTCTGCCGTCCGGCGAGAGCTGAACTCCAGCGGTCAGTTGCAGCTCTGCCCAACAGCGTGTTCTCAGTTCTGCGGGCAAGCACGCCCTCTTGCCTTGGCCCCGAGAGCAAAGTCCCGAGCGAGCACTCGACTCAGTGCAATGCACCCGGAAGGACGCTCTCGCTCGTCTTTCAAGGAGCGATTCCTAACAGCAGAAGCAGCAGAGGCACAAACTGGATGACGAGAAAGGACAATGTAGAACACGTCTCTGTCCTCGTACATTTTCGTGTGCGATATGTCCCTCCGGGTCTTCGGGCCTTGCGAAGCTCTGTGTACTGCGAGCGCTGCTACTCGCAGCTGAGAAGGACCGTGGAGTTAGCGGCGAATTCGGAGAGCTCTTCGCTGCACTGCGCCGCTCGCAAGCGGCTTCGTTCTTCGCCTTCTGCCGTCCGGCGAGAGCTGAACTCCAGCGGTCAGTTGCAGCTCTGCCCAACAGCGTGTTCTCAGTTCTGCGGGCAAGCACGCCCTCTTGCCTTGGCCCCGAGAGCAAAGTCCCGAGCGAGCACTCGACTCAGTGCAATGCACCCGGAAGGACGCTCTCGCTCGCCTTTCAAGGAGCGATTACCGACAGCAGAAGCAGCAGAGGCACAAACTGCATGACGAGAAGGGACAACGTAGAACACGTCTCTGTCCTGGCACATTTTCGTGTGCGATACTTCCCTCCGGGTCTTCGGGCCTTGCGAAGCTCTGTGTACTGCGAGCGCTGCTACTCGCAGCTGAGAAGGACCGTGGAGCTAGCGGCGAATTCGGAGAGCTCTTCGCTGCACTGCGCCGCTCGCAAGCGGCTTCGTTCTTCGCCTTCTGCCGTCCGGCGAGAGCTGAACTCCAGCGGTCAGTTGCAGCTCTGCCCATCAGCGTGTTCTCAGTTCTGCGGGCAAGCACGCCCTCTTGCCTTGGCCCCGAGTGCAAAGTCCCGAGCGAGCACTCGACTCAGTGCAATGCACCCGGAAGGACGCTCTCGCTCGTCTTTCAAGGAGCGATTACCTACAGCAGAAGCAGCAGAGGCACAAACTGCATGACGAGAAGGGACAACGTAGAACACGTCTCTGTCCTGGCACATTTTCGTGTGCGATACTTCCCTCCGGGTCTTCGGGCCTTGCGAAGCTCTGTGTACTGCGAGCGCTGCTACTCGCAGCTGAGAAGGACCGTGGAGCTAGCGGCGAATTCGGAGAGCTCTTCGCTGCACTGCGCCGCTCGCAAGCGGCTTCGTTCTTCGCCTTCTGCCGTCCGGCGAGAGCTGAACTCCAGCGGTCAGTTGCAGCTCTGCCCAACAGCGTGTTCTCAGTTCTGCGGGCAAGCACGCCCTCTTGCCTTGGCCCCGAGAGCAAAGTCCCGAGCGAGCACTCGACTCAGTGCAATGCACCCGGAAGGACGCTCTCGCTCGTCTTTCAAGGAGCGATTCCTAACAGCAGAAGCAGCAGAGGCAAAAACTGCATGACGAGAAGGGACAACGTAGAACACGTCTCTGTCCTGGCACATTTTCGTGTGCGATACTTCCCTCCGGGTCTTCGGGCCTTGCGAAGCTCTGTGTACTGCGAGCGCTGCTACTCGCAGCTGAGAAGGACCGTGGAGCTAGCGGCGAATTCGGAGAGCTCTTCGCTGCACTGCGCCGCTCGCAAGCGGCTTCGTTCTTCGCCTTCTGCCGTCCGGCGAGAGCTGAACTCCAGCGGTCAGTTGCAGCTCTGCCCAACAGCGTGTTCTCAGTTCTGCGGGCAAGCACGCCCTCTTGCCTTGGCCCCGAGAGCAAAGTCCCGAGCGAGCACTCGACTCAGTGCAATGCACCCGGAAGGACGCTCTCGCTCGTCTTTCAAGGAGCGATTCCCTACAGCAGAAGCAGCAGAAGCACAAACTGCATGACGAGAAGGGACAACGTAGAACACGTCTCTGTCCTGGCACATTTTCCTGTGCGATACTTCCCTCCGGGTCTTCGGGCCTTGCGAAGCTCTGTGTACTGCGAGCGCTGCTACTCGCAGCTGAGAAGGACCGTGGAGCTAGCGGCGAATTCGGAGAGCTCTTCGCTGCACTGCGCCGCTCGCAAGCGGCTTCGTTCTTCGCCTTCTGCCGTCCGGCGAGAGCTGAACTCCAGCGGTCAGTTGCAGCTCTGCCCAACAGCGTGTTCTCAGTTCTGCGGGCAAGCACGCCCTCTTGCCTTGGCCCCGAGAGCAAAGTCCCGAGCGAGCACTCGACTCAGTGCAATGCACCCAGAAGGACGCTCTCGCTCGTCTTTCAAGGAGCGATTCCTAACAGCAGAAGCAGCAGAGGCACAAACTGCATGACGAGAAGGGACAACGTAGAACACGTCTCTGTCCTGGCACATTTTCGTGTGCGATACTTCCCTCCGGGTCTTCGGGCCTTGCGAAGCTCTGTGTACTGCGAGCGCTGCTACTCGCAGCTGAGAAGGACCGTGGAGCTAGCGGCGAATTCGGAGAGCTCTTCGCTGCACTGCGCCGCTCGCAAGCGGCTTCGTTCTTCGCCTTCTGCCGTCCGGAGAGAGCTGAACTCCAGCGGTCAGTTTCAGCTCTGCCCAAAAGCGTGTTCTCAGTTCTGCGAACAAGCACGCCCTCTTGCCTTGGCTCCGAGTGCAAAGTCACTAGCAAGCACTCACTCAGTGCAATGCACCCAGAAAGACGCTCTCGCTCGTCTTTCAAGGAGCGATTCCTAACAGCAGAAGCAGCAGAAACACAAAGTGGATGACGAGAAGGGAAAATGTAGAACACGTCTCTGTCCTGCCACATTTTCGTGTGCGATACTTCCCTCCGGGTCTTCGGTCCTTGCGAAGCTCTATGTACTGCGAGCGCTGCTACTTGCAGCTGAGAAGGACCGTGGGGCTAGCAGCGAATTCGGAGAGCGCTAAGCACGTAGTCAAGAAGCGAGACGTGTCCCTGCAATGCGGTTCTAAGAGCAGCTTCCTCGCGGCGGGGGCGAGCTCCGGCTACAAGTCATTCTCGTCCTGGCAACGGATCTCTGTGAAGGGCGTAGGCGAAAATCTTTCGTTTTCCGTTCGAAGTGCGAGAGAGGCAGACTGTTGCACGGAGCTCTGAGAACAAAGGTGAACGCCCTAGGCGGGCTTGGGCAGAAGCAGCATTCTCGAGCTCTTGGCTGCCAGCACACTGCTGGCGGTAGGGCGCCCCTGCGGCGGCTTCTCGCCGCCGGGAAGTGAAAGCGGCTCCAGGCGAGGGGGAGGGAGAGGGCGGTGAACGAAGCGGCACAAGAGCCGTGCTTGTGTGCACCACGATACAGGCTACTAGGAGAGGAAGGTGGTTGACTCTCGCTTTCCTTCGCAAGTGCCCTTAGCAGTCGGAAGGAGCTGAACTCCAGCGGTCAGTTTCAGCTCTGCCCAACAGCGTGTTCTCAGTTCAGCTGGCAAGCACGCCCTGTTGCCTTGGCTCCGAGTGCATAGTCACTAGCGAGCACTCACTCGTGTGCTCTTCGCTGCACAGCGCCGCTCGCAAGCGGCTTCGTTCTTCGCCTTCTGCCGTCCGGAGAGAGCTGAACTCCAGCGGTCAGTTTCAGCTCTGCCCAAAAGCGTGTTCTCAGTTCAGCTGGCAAGCACGCCCTCTTGCCTTGGCTCCGAGTGCAAAGACCCTAGCGAGCACTCAGTGCAGTGCACCCAGAAAGACGCTCTCGTTCGTCTTTCGAGGAGCGATTCCTAACAGCAAAGGAAGCAGATGTACAAACTGGATGACGAGAAAGGACAATGTAGAACACGTCTCTGTCCTCGTACATTTTCGTGTGCGATATGTCCCTCCGGGTCTTCGGTCCTTGCGAAGATCTATGTACTGCGAGCGCTGCTACTTGCAGCTGAGAAGGACCGTGGGGCTAGCAGCGAATTCGGAGAGCGCTAAGCACGTAGTCAAGAAGCGAGACGTGTCCTTGCAATGCGGTACTAAGAGCAGCTTCCTCGCGGCGGGGGCGAGCTCCGGCTACAAGTCATTCTCGTCCTGGCAACGGATCTCTGTGAAGGGCGTAGGCGAAAAGCTTTCGTTTTCCATTCGAAGTGCGTGAGAGGCAGACTGTTGCACGGAGCTCTGAGAACAAAGGTGCACGCCCTAGGCGGGCTTGGGCAGAAGCAGCGTTCTCTAGCTCTTGGCTGCCGGCACACTGCTGGCTATGGGGCGCCCCTGCAGGGCCTTCTGGCCGCCGGCAAGTGAAAGCGGAGCCAGGCGTAGGTGTGGGCGAGGGCGGTGAACGAAGCGGCACAAGAGCCGTGTTTGTGTGCACCACGTTACAGGCTACTAGGAGAGGAAGGTGGTTGACTCTCGCTTTCCCTCGCAAGTGCCCTTAGCAGTCGTAAGGAGCTGAACTCCAGCGGTCAGTTTCAGCTCTGCCCAAACAGCTTGTTCTCAGTTCAGCTGGCAAGCACGCCCTCTTGCCTTGGCTCCGAGTGCAAAGTTACTAGCGAGCACTCACTCGTGTGCTCTTCGCTGCACTGCTCCGCTCGCAAGCGGCTTCGTTCTTCGCCTTCTGCCGTCCGGAGAGAGCTGAACTCCAGCGGTCAGTTGCAGCTCTGCCCAAAAGCGTGTTCTCAGTTCTGCGAACAAGCACGCCCTCTTGCCTTGGCTCCGAGTGCAAAGTCACTAGCAAGCACTCACTCAGTGCAATGCACCCAGAAAGACGCTCTCGCTCGTCTTTCAAGGAGTGATTCCTAACAGCAGAAGCAGCAGAAACACAAAGTGGATGACGAGAAGGGAAAATGTAGAACACGTCTCTGTCCTGCCACATTTTCGTGTGCGATACTTCCCTCCGGGTCTTCGGTCCTTGCGAAGCTCTATGTACTGCGAGCGCTGCTACTTGCAGCTGAGAAGGACCGTGGGGCTAGCAGCGAATTCGGAGAGCGCTAAGCACGTAGTCAAGAAGCGAGACGTGTCCCTGCAATGCGGTGCTAAGAGCAGCTTCCTCGCGGCGGAGGCGAGCTCCGGCTACAAGTCATTCTCGTCCTGGCAACGGATCTCTGTGAAGGGCGTAGGCGAAAAGCTTTCGTTTTCCATTTGAAGTGCGTGAGAGGCAGACTGTTGCACGGAGCTCTGAGAACAAAGGTGAACGCCCTAGGCGGGCTTGGGCAGAAGCAGCGTTCTCGAGCTCTTGGCTGCCGGCACACTGCTGGCTATGGGGCGCCCCTGCGGCGGCTTCTCGCCGCCGGGAAGTGAAAGCGGCTCCAGGCGAGGGGGAGGGAGAGGGCGGTGAACGAAGCGGCACAAGAGCCGTGCTTGTGTGCACCACGATACAGGCTACTAGGAGAGGAAGGTGGTTGACTCTCGCTTTCCCTCGCAAGTGCCCTTAGCAGTCGTAAGGAGCTGAACTCCAGCGGTCAGTTTCAGCTCTGCCCAAACAGCTTGTTCTCAGTTCAGCTGGCAAGCACGCCCTCTTGCCTTGGCTCCGAGTGCAAAGTTACTAGCGAGCACTCACTCGTGTGCTCTTCGCTGCACTGCTCCGCTCGCAAGCGGCTTCGTTCTTCGCCTTCTGCCGTCCGGAGAGAGCTGAACTCCAGCGGTCAGTTTCAGCTCTGCCCAAAAGCGTGTTCTCAGTTCTGCGAACAAGCACGCCCTCTTGCCTTGGCCCCGAGTGCAAAGTCCCGAGCGAGCACTCGACTCAGTGCAATGCACCCGGAAGGACGCTCTCGCTCGTCTTTCAAGGAGCGATTCCTAACAGCAGAAGCAGCAGAAGCACAAACTGCATGACGAGAAGGGACAACGTAGAACACGTCTCTGTCCTGGCACATTTTCGTGTGCGATACTTCCCTCCGGGTCTTCGGGCCTTGCGAAGCTCTGTGTACTGCGAGCGCTGCTACTCGCAGCTGAGAAGGACCGTGGAGCTAGCGGCGAATTCGGAGAGCTCTTCGCTGCACTGCGCCGCTCGCAAGCGGCTTCGTTCTTCGCCTTCTGCCGTCCGGCGAGAGCTGAACTCCAGCGGTCAGTTGCAGCTCTGCCCAACAGCGTGTTCTCAGTTCTGCGGGCAAGCACGCCCTCTTGCCTTGGCCCCGAGAGCAAAGTCCCGAGCGAGCACTCGACTCAGTGCAATGCACCCGGAAGGACGCTCTCGCTCGTCTTTCAAGGAGCGATTCCTAACAGCAGAAGCAGCAGAGGCACAAACTGCATGACGAGAAGGGACAACGTAGAACACGTCTCTGTCCTGGCACATTTTCCTGTGCGATACTTCCCTCCGGGTCTTCGGGCCTTGCGAAGCTCTGTGTACTGCGAGCGCTGCTACTCGCAGCTGAGAAGGACCGTGGAGCTAGCGGCGAATTCGGAGAGCTCTTCGCTGCACTGCGCCGCTCGCAAGCGGCTTCGTTCTTCGCCTTCTGCCGTCCGGCGAGAGCTGAACTCCAGCGGTCAGTTGCAGCTCTGCCCAACAGCGTGTTCTCAGTTCTGCGGGCAAGCACGCCCTCTTGCCTTGGCCCCGAGAGCAAAGTCCCGAGCGAGCACTCGACTCAGTGCAATGCACCCGGAAGGACGCTCTCGCTCGTCTTTCAAGGAGCGATTCCTAACAGCAGAAGCAGCAGAGGCACAAACTGCATGACGAGAAGGGACAACGTAGAACACGTCTCTGTCCTGGCACATTTTCGTGTGCGATACTTCCCTCCGGGTCTTCGGGCCTTGCGAAGCTCTGTGTACTGCGAGCGCTGCTACTCGCAGCTGAGAAGGACCGTGGAGCTAGCGGCGAATTCGGAGAGCTCTTCGCTGCACTGCGCCGCTCGCAAGCGGCTTCGTTCTTCGCCTTCTGCCGTCCGGCGAGAGCTGAACTCCAGCGGTCAGTTGCAGCTCTGCCCAACAGCGTGTTCTCAGTTCTGCGGGCAAGCACGCCCTCTTGCCTTGGCCCCGAGAGCAAAGTCCCGAGCGAGCACTCGACTCAGTGCAATGCACCCGGAAGGACGCTCTCGCTCGTCTTTCAAGGAGCGATTCCCTACAGCAGAAGCAGCAGAGGCACAAACTGCATGACGAGAAGGGACAACGTAGAACACGTCTCTGTCCTGGCACATTTTCGTGTGCGATACTTCCCTCCGGGTCTTCGGGCCTTGCGAAGCTCTGTGTACTGCGAGCGCTGCTACTCGCAGCTGTGAAGGACGGTGGAGCTAGCGGCGAATTCGGAGAGCTCTTCGCTGCACTGCGCCGCTCGCAAGCGGCTTCGTTCTTCGCCTTCTGCCGTCCGGCGAGAGCTGAACTCCAGCGGTCAGTTGCAGCTCTGCCCAACAGCGTGTTCTCAGTTCTGCGGGCAAGCACGCCCTCTTGCCTTGGCCCCGAGTGCAAAGTCCCGAGCGAGCACTCGACTCAGTGCAATGCACCCGGAAGGACGCTCTCGCTCGTCTTTCAAGGAGCGATTCCTAACAGCAGAAGCAGCAGAGGCACAAACTGCATGACGAGAAGGGACAACGTAGAACACGTCTCTGTCCTGGCACATTTTCGTGTGCGATACTTCCCTCCGGGTCTTCGGGCCTTGCGAAGCTCTGTGTACTGCGAGCGCTGCTACTCGCAGCTGAGAAGGACCGTGGAGCTAGCGGCGAATTCGGAGAGCTCTTCGCTGCACTGCGCCGCTCGCAAGCGGCTTCGTTCTTCGCCTTCTGCCGTCCGGCGAGAGCTGAACTCCAGCGGTCAGTTGCAGCTCTGCCCATCAGCGTGTTCTCAGTTCTGCGGGCAAGCATGCCCTCTTGCCTTGGCCCCGAGTGCAAAGTCCCGAGCGAGCACTCGACTCAGTGCAATGCACCCGGAAGGACGCTCTCGCTCGTCTTTCAAGGAGCGATTCCTAACAGCAGAAGCAGCAGAGGCACAAACTGCATGACGAGAAGGGACAACGTAGAACACGTCTCTGTCCTGGCACATTTTCGTGTGCGATACTTCCCTCCGGGTCTTCGGGCCTTGCGAAGCTCTGTGTACTGCGAGCGCTGCTACTCGCAGCTGAGAAGGACCGTGGAGCTAGCGGCGAATTCGGAGAGCTCTTCGCTGCACTGCGCCGCTCGCAAGCGGCTTCGTTCTTCGCCTTCTGCCGTCCGGCGAGAGCTGAACTCCAGCGGTCAGTTGCAGCTCTGCCCAACAGCGTGTTCTCAGTTCTGCGGGCAAGCACGCCCTCTTGCCTTGGCCCCGAGTGCAAAGTCCCGAGCGAGCACTCGACTCAGTGCAATGCACCCGGAAGGACGCTCTCGCTCGTCTTTCAAGGAGCGATTACCTACAGCAGAAGCAGCAGAGGCACAAACTGCATGACGAGAAGGGACAACGTAGAACACGTCTCTGTCCTGGCACATTTTCGTGTGCGATACTTCCCTCCGGGTCTTCGGGCCTTGCGAAGCTCTGTGTACTGCGAGCGCTGCTACTCGCAGCTGAGAAGGACCGTCGAGCTAGCGGCGAATTCGGAGAGCTCTTCGCTGCACTGCGCCGCTCGCAAGCGGCTTCGTTCTTCGCCTTCTGCCGTCCGGCGAGAGCTGAACTCCAGCGGTCAGTTGCAGCTCTGCCCAACAGCGTGTTCTCAGTTCTGCGGGCAAGCACGCCCTCTTGCCTTGGCCCCGAGAGCAAAGTCCCGAGCGAGCACTCGACTCAGTGCAATGCACCCGGAAGGACGCTCTCGCTCGTCTTTCAAGGAGCGATTCCTAACAGCAGAAGCAGCAGAGGCACAAACTGCATGACGAGAAGGGACAACGTAGAACACGTCTCTGTCCTGGCACATTTTCGTGTGCGATACTTCCCTCCGGGTCTTCGGGCCTTGCGAAGCTCTGTGTACTGCGAGCGCTGCTACTCGCAGCTGAGAAGGACCGTGGAGCTAGCGGCGAATTCGGAGAGCTCTTCGCTGCACTGCGCCGCTCGCAAGCGGCTTCGTTCTTCGCCTTCTGCCGTCCGGCGAGAGCTGAACTCCAGCGGTCAGTTGCAGCTCTGCCCAACAGCGTGTTCTCAGTTCTGCGGGCAAGCACGCCCTCTTGCCTTGGCCCCGAGAGCAAAGTCCCGAGCGAGCACTCGACTCAGTGCAATGCACCCGGAAGGACGCTCTCGCTCGTCTTTCAAGGAGCGATTCCTAACAGCAGAAGCAGCAGAGGCACAAACTGCATGACGAGAAGGGACAACGTAGAACACGTCTCTGTCCTGGCACATTTTCGTGTGCGATACTTCCCTCCGGGTCTTCGGGCCTTGCGATGCTCTGTGTACTGCGAGCGCTGCTACTCGCAGCTGAGAAAGACCGTGGAGCTAGCGGCGAATTCGGAGAGCGCTGAGCACGTAGTCAAGAAGCGAGACGTGTCCCTGCAACGCGGTGCTAATAGCAGCTTCCTCGCCGCCGGGGCGAGCTCCGGCCACAAGACATTCTCGTCCTGGCAACGGATCTCTGTGAAGGGCATAGGCGAAAAGCTTTCGTTTTCCATTCGAACTGCGAGAGAGGCAGACTGTTGCACGGAGCTCTGAGAACAAAGGTGCACGCCCTAGGCGGGCTTGGGCAGAAGCAGCGTTCTCTAGCTCTTGGCTGCCGGCGCACTTGTGTTTGTGTGGCGCCCTTGCAGTGGCTTCTGGCCGCCGGCAAGTGAAAGCGGCTCCACGCTTGGGCGAGGGCGGTGAACGAAGCGGCACTAGTCCCGTGCTTGTGTGCACCACGTTACAGGCTACTAGGAGAGGAAGGTGGTTGACTCTCGCTTGCCTTCCCAAGTGCCCTTAGCAGTCGGAAGGAGCAAGCTGAAGCACTGCTGCTTGTGCTGCTCCTTGGTTCCCTTGCAGCCCGCTGTGAAAGCATTGGCGGTCGCTTCTAGGCGCCGAGTTGCACACAGCACCACTGTAAGTGCCGCGGAGAAGGGAAATCCAGAGTGCAGCGAGGAGCTGGACGTGGCTTACGTGCAGTAAGGAGAAGGTGAACCTAGGCACTGCCTCTTCAATCTGGCCGCCTCTGCTCTGGTAGCAACTTTTGCAAGTCGGCAGAGGGAGCTGCGAGTATGTAGAACGGAGGGCAGCGAGACGCCGTGTGTTATGCGCCCTTTCAGGGCTGCTGCCAGGGTGCTACTTTAAGAACGCCTTCTTCTTCCTCGCGTCCTTCCTCCACTATAGTCTCCTGGATTCACCTGAGACTCTTCCTAGGCATCTCCCTGATCCTTTTTGCAATGAGTCTCACATCATTCTCCTGAAGAAACTGTCTGCTTATCGTTTGCATGGGTGGGCTGTTTGCTGGGTGACAAACTGGGTGATGGCCAGGCCCACAGAGTGGTGGGAAATAGAGTTCATCCAGCTGGTCCCCAAGGCTCGGTCTTGGGCCCAGTCCTGTTTAATATCTTGCTCAGTGTTCTGGACAAGGGGATAGAGTACACGCCCAGGAAGTTCACAGATGATGCAAAATTGGCTGGTAGTGTTTTTTTCTTCTGGAGGACAGCAGGCTCTGCTTCTTCTTCCTCCTGTTCTGAGGTCGCTGCTCCCTCTTCATCCCTCATTAAGTGTGCTGATTTTGTCACTTGGATGAGAAAACAAACAATTTTAGCAACAATACTAGTGGCAGGGTACAAGAAAGGAAGAGTTCACACGAATCCCCCCCCCCCCCCCCCCCGCCCAACAACAGACAATACCTGATGGCTCCTCTGCCCAGCTTACTGACTACACCGGAACCCATTGTCCCCCAAAGATACTCCCTTCTCCCTTCCCCCAGCCATGATGTGAGATGGAATAGAATAACTAAGATTAAGATTCTCCCTATGGAACTCCATCATACTTCGATTCTGGGAAAAAAAAATTCTTGAAGTTCTATCATTTCAGATCATTTGAATTTGAATTTGCATACTAAAAAGTCTAGCCAGAAACTCATGACAATATTAATAGCCCATTCTAGAATGTCCGAGATGATAGACACTTCTTTCAAGAGAATGTGATACCTCACGTGACTTCTCCAGAATTTAAATGAACAGCGGGAGTAGTCTACAAGATTCTTGCTGCCATCTGGATTTCCTGGTATTTGGCTGGTCTATGTAAACCAACCAGCTATTCAGCAGAGGGAATATTAGTGTGATACTTGATGGTATGTGAGATGGAACACAGTAATTTATGGCTTTTTGCATAGTGATGAAGCTGTAAAGAAAGCTCCGTAATGCTCAGACAAGGAGGCTGCTGGACTTCAAGCAGCAAAGGCCCAAAACGAACCAGTGAAAAGGTGTCATTGAAAAAAAAAAAAAAAAGCCAGGTGGGGAGCAAAGTGATACTTAAGGGCAGTTTACTGAAAGAGGGAATCTAGTGAAAAAAAAAGTCCAAGAGTGAAGGAATAACAGAGAAAATGAAACTAAGGAAGGAAATCAATCTCAGCTAATCATTTCAGAAGCTAACAAGTTGTCATTGCAATGATGCATAAAGTGAGAAAAAATAAATATGTCTGCGCCAAAATCTGAAATATGAACTTTATTGCATTCTGTCTTCCACGGAATCATACAACAGTCTGTGATTAAAGATCATCTAGTCCAACTTCCTTGCCAGGTAGATCTTACAGTAGATCAAATTGCTCAAGACTAGCCAAACTGATAAGGAGCACTCTCAATGATGGGGCATCCACAACTTCTCTGGAACACCCGTTTGAGTGTCTCACCAGCTTCATTGTAGAAAAGTTTTTCCTTTTAGCCAATCTAAACCTAGTCTCAGTTTGAAAGCATGGCCCCTTATCCTGTCTCTGCAAACTTTCCTAAAAAGTCTTTCTCCATTTGTCTTATACCCTCTTTACATATTCAAAGGCCACAATACTGTCTCTCCAGAAACCTCTCTTCTCCAGGCTAAAAGATCCTACTTTTCACAAGAACCAGGTCATAAACTGAGATGGAAGACATCTCAGGAGATCAGATCATCCAACAGCTCAGCGTAAGAATAGCTCTGAAGTCAGATCAACTAGCTTAGGGCTGTGTCTGTTTGAATTTTGAAAATTAGCAGGACTTGAAATGCTTCAAGGAAGAGAACTCTGGGTGGCTCCAGAAACAGCCTGAGAAACTCGAGCAAACTCGAAACCTCAGAAACTACCACTGCTTTCTCTCCCTCAGCCCAAGCAGTCCCAAAGAAGAAGTGTTCCCAGCAGGCTGGGATAGCACACATATACACTACATATACGTGACAGGCATCGCCAGCAGCCACATCCTGCTCCTTTCTGTGGCTGGCAAGAGTGAGACTGGATGTTTACATGTGGGCAACCTGGGTCCCTCCAGCAGCTCACACACTCAGCCTGCCCAGTGACCCCACTGAATTCCAGTATTAGCAGTGTGCCAAGGCCACAGCACTATTCTGCTTGCTGGCACAGACCATCACACGCCTCCTAAATCAGTCAGGACTCCCCTGGTCCCACAGCCAGCACCCCACTTGCCCTCCGCCAGGCCACTGCCATTGTTCACCAACTTCTCCACTTTGATCTTTGCTGGTGCTCTCAACACTGGCACACCCAGATGTTCTGCAGCTGTTGTCTCCTGGTGGAAAGGACTTGTAAAGCCATGTTTCCTAACAGGACTTCCACAACCTTTCAAAGCAACCTTTACTGGAGTATGAACAATCTCATTCAAATGTCAACATTTCTTTTCCCGTATGTGAAATCAGAATTTCCTTCTTCCGGGCATGCCCAAAACAAGGCACAAACTACATTGTGCCTTCTGTTTCACATGCTGACTCGTTTGTAAACAATGCTAGGAGAATACCTGTTTTGATCCAAGCTAATCTCTGGCCCTTATAGTGCTTTCGGTAGTTAGTTTTGCTTTGTTATTTACTTGATGTCCCATTGAATTGTTGAATCATAAACAGACTACCTGTCTGTATAGCAGCATAGCAGTGATGAATAAATGCAAGAGAAGGAGCAAGGTGATTGTTTGCTAGACTCTTCCTAGAAACTGAGAAATCTGTTACTTAATGCTGACCACAGCAGATGGAGGAAGCATCCTACATGATGTCAAAGCAATGAAGCTGTAATCACTTTTATGATTACAGTCAAGGCACTGCTTTTGCCACCATAAGTGGAGTGCAGGGAATCTTAAAAGACGACACTCTAACTGTTGTCCATGCTCACTGAGAAAATAATGCTTTTACAGCAGAGCAGGTCTCACCGCAGCTAAATCATGGCTTCAACTGTACACCGCCTTCAAAAAGCCCACAAAAACACAAATGAAAGGATTTGGAACCCAAGGGAATCTCGGATTGTGACATCAGCTCACTCTGGATTCTTTCCAAATTCTCAATTCCATTTTCTTCCGAGCCAATTATCCCACCTAACTTGAGATGTAATTTATGGATTTCCAACACATCTAGTTACCTTAGAATTAGATTGCCACTAGCCAAAAAGACAGAAACAAGCAGTTAAGTGAAGACTGAAACCATGGGTGTTTAGAACAGCAAAACTTGGGCGAAACTATTCTTAAGAAAACCAAAACTTTTAGGACTTACCCATGTATTTTTGGAGGTGGAAAAAGTTTTACATCGAAAAGTCCCTAGGGAACTCTCTTCAGTGCCTGGAGAGCCGCTGTCGCTCGCCTTTCAAGGACCTATTCGTCACAGCAGAGGCAGCAGAGCACAAGATGGCCGACGAGAAGGGGCAGTGTAGAACTCTCTGTCTGTCTGTGTCTCTACTCAGTGTAGAACGTCTCTATCCTGGCACATTTTCGAGTGCGATACTTCCCTCCGGGTCTTCGGTCCTTGCGAAGCTCTATGTACTGCGAGCGCTGCTACTCGCAGCTGAGAAAGACCGTGGAGCTAGCGGCGAATTCGGAGAGCGCTGAGCACGTAGTCAAGAAGCGAGACGTGTCCCTGCAACGCGGTGCTAATAGCAGCTTCCTCGCGGCGGGGGCGAGCTCCGGCCACAAGGCATTCTCGTCCTGGCAACGGATCTCTGTGACGGGCGTAGGCGAAAAGCTTTCGTTTTCCATTCGAACTGCGAGAGAGGCAGACTGTTGCACGGAGCTCTGAGAACAAAGATGCACGCCCTAGGCGGGCTTGGGCAGAAGCAGCGTTCTCTAGCTCTTGGCTGCCGGCGCACTTGTGGTTGTGTGGCGCCCTTGCAGCGGCTTCTGGCCGCCGGCAAGTGAAAGCGGCTCCACGCTTGGGCGAGGGCGGTGAACGAAGCGGCACTAGTCCCGTGCTTGTGTGCACCACGTTACAGGCTACTAGGAGAGGAAGGTGGTTGACTCTCGCTTGCCTTCCCAAGTGCCCTTAGCAGTCGGAAGGAGCAAGCTGAAGCACTGCTGCTTGTGCTGCTCCTTGGTTCCCTTGCAGCCCGCTGTGAAAGCATTGGCGGTCGCTTCTAGGCGCCGAGTTGCACACAGCACCACTGTAAGTGCCTCGGAGAAGGGAAATCCAGAGTGCAGCGAGGAGCTGGACGTGGCTTACGTGCAGTAAGGAGAAGGTGAACCTAGGCACTGCCTCTTCAATCTGGCCGCCTCTGCTCTGGTAGCAACTTTTGCAAGTCGGCAGAGGGAGCCGCGAGTATGTAGAACGGAGGGCAGCGAGACGCCGTGTGTTATGCGCCTTTTCAGGGCTGCTGCCAGGGTGCTACTTTAAGAACGCCTTTTTCTTCCTCGCGTCCTTCTCGCTTCGCTCTAGCTGCATGGAGTACAGCACAGCGAAGGAGTGAGGAAGGGCTCTGCCCCAGCTTTTGCCCCGGCCTGCCTGTGCTGCGCCTTTAGCTGCACACGAGAACAACGGCATTTCTTACCCGCAAGGTAAAAAAGGCTTTAGTGTAGCCTTAGGAATGGCAAGTGCCTAGGCATTAAGTTGAGCGACCACGTATGAGGGAGTCTTTAGAGGTTTCCTCCCCCATGGCGCAGGTGTATTCTCATTCTCGTGCTGAACTGAAAAGTCCGGGCATGGCAAGACTGGCCTGCCTTGTGCAGAGACGAACACAAATGTGGGGCTATGATCCTCTGTGTTCGGAGCTCTGCTTCCGGGTGTGTGGGCCTCCATGAGCCCGCAGCAGCCGCCGAGGACAGTGTGGATTGTGGATGAGTCTGGGCTGGCCCCCCGCCCCCCCGTTGGTCTGACAGCGGCAGAAGTGGCGTAGGAGCGGCATCGCCTGAGGGCCCCATGGGGGGCGGGAAGAGAGCCGGGAGTGACCCCGAGCGACACCGGAAGCGATATCCATAGGGCCCGGAAGGCCAGCGTTGCCATCGAGTTTGGCCGGTAGGAGGCGTCTAAGGTGCTTTGAAAGGTGGAGCTTCTTTGCTCTAGGACAGTCTGGGAGAGCTGAAGGTGTCCAATCTGGAGAACAGAAGGCTCCAGGGAGATCTTCGAGCCCTTTGCAGTGCCTGCTGGGGCTCCAAGATAGCTGGGGAGGGACTTTGGAAAAGGGTCTGGACTCGCAGGACAAGGGGGAATAGCTTCAAACTGCCAGAGGGCTGGGATAGATGGGATATTGGAAAGGAATTCTTCCTTGGGTGGGTGCTGAGGCACATGTTGCTCAAAGAGGCTGTGTAGGAGCCCCATGGCAGGAAGCGTCCAGGGCCAGGCTGGAGCGGACATGGAGCAACCTGGACTAGTGGAAAAGTGTCCCTGCCCGTGTCAGGATGTGGGAAGAAGATAATTTGTCTCTAAGGTCGCTTCCAGTCCAAACCATTCTGGGATTCTAGGATTCATGGAAGGCCCTTTTCCAAGTGAAGTGTTGTATCTCTTGGCTCCCAGCTTGTAGTTGCCAGTTCTTCTGGAAGCAGGCGTGGCGAAGCAGCTGTGATGAGCCATGGGTTCTCAATAGGACGAGTGTGATATATTTGCAGAGAGGAAGGCTGCAGACAGATCTTCAAGGTCCAGGTAAAACAAGCAAAGGATTGAATAGAAGCCAAAGATTGGTTGTGTTAGTCAGTTTGCTGGCTGTTGAAATGGCCCCAGGTAATTTTCAACATTTCTAATTTGGATTTGTTTGAGTAAAAAATGAATGTGTTACCTCCAGCGTAGGCTCTCCAATGCATCTCCATGTGCTCCCATCTCTTTGTTGTATATCGGGTTCTATTAACTGAAGACAGAATCATAACACAGTAGTAAAACATTTAGAGGTGTAGTTAGCCAGCTTCAGGAGTTTTCAACTCAGCTGTTGACTTTTCTGGTAACTGTAGGCAAGGCAACACAATCCAGTTACTCCACTTTTCCTCTCTGAGGAAAAGATGATCTTTTTTTTTTTTTTTTCTCATTTTGAAAATAGCCTTGAATGAAGAGAGTTATGCACGTGGCATGTAGGATTCATTATTTTACCTTTCTCTTCTGTTGTCTTTCGCGTACTAGTCTTTTTAAAATTTTTTTGTCTCTGTTCTCCATTCAGTAGGTTTGAAAGAATTCTAATTGTTGAGATGATGGTTCTTTGAAGGCTCACTTAGCCCACCTTTTGGGTGAAGGAAAGAAGAAGACAAGGTCCTCTAGGAAGAGTAAAAAGCATACTTTCAAGAGACATTCAGAGATGTCTGCTGATGCCACGCAATTACCGTGTAATCAGCAGAAATGTGTTGGAAAAACACCCATCAGTGACTTCACAAGAAAGCCACACTCAAGACAGGTAAAGAACAGAAGCATAAAACCCCAAAGGTATGAAATGGACAGATTTTCATTGGGAATGAGCAACTCCTGAATTCTTGGTTCTAGAACTAGGGGCTTGTAATAAATAGACTGTCTCCTTGCCAAACGTAAACTTGGTGTCATGAACTGCTCACTGCCCGTTGAAGTGCAGGGCTAGTAGACTAATATTTGCCATGGCAGGCATATTGTATGGCTTTCCTGTTAAAAAGAAATTGGTTTTGCTCATAGCAATCTAGATATGTACCCAGTCTGACACCTATTTTTTAGGCTATATTTCCAAGTAAATGGCTTCCATGATGATGCAGTAAGTTTATGTCATGAACAGGAATGAAGTGATTGCATGCATCCTTTTTTACCCTAAGCCAGCTGCTGAGTAATGAGACAGAGACTCTCACTGACGCCAAGGAGTGCCCGTGCTTTTGGGAAAAGCACTGGGCAGATAAAGCCTATTTCCACATTTCTTGCTAGCGTCTCCTTCAAAGTTCATGGGTTTGTGCATCTTTTAGAGCTGTTCTAGATGTTCTTTGTAGTTTACATGTACTAAATGTAGCAGGTATTGCTTTCATGCCGTCCTACTAGATTTGAAGTTGGGATCTACTCAGGCTTCAATGTCTCAGAAGAAGCAACGTCGATTCTTTGAATTCTACTCTTGAACGTGAGAATGCTACTTATGTAGTTAATGAATTAATTAAATCGAATTCACTTGAATGGAAAAATTGTCTTGTTCATGTAGATTTTAACTTGGGAAATTGATATTTGAGTTCTACTTTTCATTGTTGTTGCTTTTCTGTATTCTTTGATTGCACAGATAGCAGATGTACTGACCAAGTATTGTGTGAAACTGGAGGAAATGTCCTTCCTCTTGGCAGCTGATGTTCACAAGCTCATTAACGCTAAGGCCATGGTAAATGTTTTACCTGGGGCAAGATAGCAGTCTGAATATTCCTAGAATGTCTTTCTTTCCCCAGATGAAATTCATTTTTTCTGCCTATCAATCACTGAAATATAGAAGAAATTTCTACTTGACGGGGTATTGGTTATCATTTGTGTTTTTTTCTCCCCTCATTTTCTGTAGAAGAGACAATTTTTGGTTTGTTTTTGCATGTTGTATGCTGCTTCTACTTCTGGTTTTGTTTTTTAATACACAGAATATAAACGGAGCACTGCTGGATAATGAGAGGGCAACTGCCAAGCTACTCTTGAATCGAATGAAATCAGAGCTTGAGAAAGAAAAATGGCATCAACTGAAATGGCAAGGGACTGGAAGCTCATGCAAAAGAAGTGTGGAGTTCAGAGTTTCAGGTCAGAAATTTGGCAGTCTTCTTTTGGACAATGAGCAACACCAAGAGGCTAGTGTTCACTTTTGGTTTCTGTTAAAGTAATACTTGATCATTTTTTCTTTCTACGTGATACCACGTATGATATCACATATATCATGTGATTCCATTCTACATATCTACTTTCCATCCTGCAGAGAATTTATGGCAAGTGAAGAAATACAGAATCCCCCAACTGTGAATATGGAAATGGAAAAGTTGATAAAGGAGCAGATGGTACTCAGTGAAGAGAGACTGAAGGTTTTGCAATATATCGGGTATGGCAAAAGAGGGTATAGCATAAAGGAAAACAATTGTTGCTGGAGTTAATGAAGGACTTGGCTACAAAATGCACTTTGCTTCCTGTCAATGTGTGATTGCTAAATGCAGCAGTAAGGCAGGGTCTACATCTATTTCTGTACAGCTCTTTTGAATGGAAAAAATGCATTCTTGATTTTCAGTGCCCCAGCTACACTTAATAGGTGGCGATCAGGCTCTAAAAATGGAGGAATGCAGAAGTAAATCTCGAAACATAGCAGAAATGGGCAAAGAGGGGTGGAGAGCTAGAACTTGGTGTTTTTGTCAAGGCATATTTTTCTCCATGGCGTGGGATTTTATTTGCGGAATAAATGAAGAGAGGAGTCTGGATAGAAATCTAACGTTGCTACGTTTGAATATCCATCCTGAACACAAGACACATTGGTGTGGGTGCAATGCATTACGATCTTTACAGGGAGGTTTTTTACGGTGGATGTAGGAACCAGGTAGATGACAGTTAGTTCCTTATCGGGCAGTAAACAGTTGGCCTTGAACAACAACAATCTCAGGTTTATTTTCATTGCCAAGATGGCTGTAAATAAAAGAACGCCCAGTAGTATGGATATTCGGATTCATAATTTTATATTTGAAGTACTGACTGGTTTGTATTTTAGGATACCTGACTCTTGTTTCCTGCTTTGATAGCACCCTGTTGCCTCCAACACGTGCCAAATCTGATGGAAACGAATGGTGCAGAACTCTGGAGAATTGAAACAAAAGTCTAGGTAGGTCGGGAAATCCTAAGAACAGTCTGGAATTCAAGCAATATTTTCTTTTCTCCTGGGCAACGATGAGGCAGACGGTTGCTTTGAGAGTGCATGTTTGCTCTATTCTTTGTTCCGTGTGTTGCCACATACCTTCTCAGTTGCTTGGAGGTGGCAGTAAGAGCCAAAGAAGCTGCCTGTGGCATGGCTTTCCTTTGGCCAGTACAAACACCTGTGCATGGGGAGATCTAGCAGGAACTGGCTCGGTTAGAATGAATCTGGGGGAAATCAAATGTTAATTTTGACGTGGATCCCTTCTCAGTCATACAAAAATACTCCTTTTTAACTCCTGGAGAAGAAGAGGGGAAGTATGAGAAGAAGAGGGGAAGTATTGGAGATACTTCCTTTCTCTGTGTCCTTGCAGCATGCCTTCCCGCTCTGTGTCTGCCTTCTCTTGCTCCAGAGCACATCCAGTTGGGATGTTTGTAGCCTGTATGGTAGCAAAGAAGTTGGTAGCGATTGTTAAGTACCTTGCTACTTTGAAGCATAATGAGAAACAGCTGTGTATGAAAATGTCTTGATTTCTTTGGCTGGTAATGTCTGGTGTCTGTAGGCACTGCTGGCATCTGTTCCGTGTGCTGAGATTCAGCACATGGCCTCTGTCATGTTTCCATGTCACACTGCACTGTGAAAGATGGGAATTTTGACTGTGGTCTGTTCCGTATCATTCAGACAGCCCTAATGTGGAGTGCGTGGAGAAAATGAGCATCCAGTATGAGCTGGTCGAGGGCAAATGTCAGGAGAAAGGGCAGATGTGCAAGTTGAGTGCCACAGCTTTTGGCTGTGATAGCCGTGGTCCAATGTGTCATTAGAGAGAGTAAAGATGCACCAGACAGTGAGATAACAAGTGGAATTCCTTTTTAACCTCCGCCTTACTCTGTTCAAAAAGTAAGCCATCCGTTTGGTTTCACAGTAGTAGTTGGTATTTGTGCTTGAAATGTGGAAAAGCCGTAACAAATGCCAGTAATGAAGGGAGTGCTGTCCTACATGAATGTGGAAGATGCAAGGAGCCTCAGCCCTTGTGCTAAATCTGTCTTATCTTGGGAAAGAAATTCCACCTCTGCCTCAATTTCTCCCTTTGTGTCCAACCAGATGGTATTGTTTAGTAATCTAATATGGCATGTGGGAGGCTGAATCTATCTCTGTCCATCACAAGAAAAGAAACACTACGTTTAGCCAGGCTCTCTGAAAGCCACACAGTATTTCTTCTGTGCATGTCAATAATTTGTTCTTCTTTTCCTTCAGATGACCCTGTTGGATGTGAACATTTGCACAGCAGAAGATGCTGAAGTTGTGCACTCCAACATGCTTCAGATGACTGAGAAACGAAAATGTAGGTTTGAAGAAGAAGTGGAGCACGTGGATGTACGTTTCTTTTATTTGATGACATATATCTTCATCACTCCTTGGGATTAGTCTGTTCTTCCTGTGCTCCCACCTGCAATGCCTTCTGCGTGGTAGGCTATTGATGTCACCTTAGAAAGAGGTCCATAGTGTGACAAAACACTCCAGAGAAACAGTTTGGTGTGGAAGAGTTTCATGTGGAAGTGTTCATAATTCTTGTGTTTATTATTTGTAATAGAAATAGATTGTATTTTTATGATCATTTCTATCTGAAATACATAGGATAGCGATGAATGACGTATGGCCCAGTCTGCTTAAGATCAGACTTCAGGAAGAGCTGGAAATGATCTCCCAAATGTCTTCCAATCTTTTCTATACATAAAAAAAGTCGGGCAGTTGTTTCTAAAGGGATAAATTATAGAATGTGATTTGGTGCTTTATGGTGCCAGAATAAACAGAAGTTTTGAGAATCCGCATTCTTACCAGTTTACTTGGAGACTGATTTTTTTTTACTCTCCAGATAGAAGACGCCATGTTGGATACCAGTCGTAAAATTCCAGGCAGCCTTTTATCATGTTACATATCCTCTTACTCATTCATTTCACCTTCCAGCAGTTTAGAAAGAACTTGTTCACTTGAATGTTTTTCTTTGGAGTGATTTGAAGGAGACGGCTAAATGGCCATAATCCAGGTAGAAACATAAAAACAAGGGTGTGCTATAAAGACAGGACTTCTTAACGCAAAGAGCCCTCTGAAATTCAAAATACCTGCTATAAAATTAAAAATGTAATCTTTGACTTTTAGATGGGAATTTCTCCTCTTCAGTTTCATTCTGTCAGGTGCATTTTTGCTAACTGCTTGATTCACGCTGAATGGACAGTCCTGTCTTATTGTTGGTATGGCAACAGCGATAGAGATCACTGCTGCTTTCTGTAGAAAGTGGCTGCAAGTTGCTATGACGAGATCTTGTGCAGGTCTAGAGTCTGATTGGATGTGAGGTTCTCATTGTTTCAGAACACCAACTTGGGGTGGCAGTGTCAGAGGTGTTCATTATCTAGGAAGATTTTCATAGGCGATGAGTTTTGCTGAGGTAGCTTTCTCTTCTGGGTGTAGAAGATATGTGCATAATTAACTTCCTTGAATCCTAAAGAGCTGGGGAGATTTTAGTATCTACGAAACCATTTTTACTAGCTTTTTTATGTGGCCTTAGATGATGAAAGTGATCTGGATACAATCTTAGAAAAAAGGCAAACGGTGAGCTGTGAGGAAGAGCTGAAGGAGTATTTGGAGAACACCCTTTCTTCTTGAGATCAACTTAGAACAAGGTATGAATTTGGTATGTTTTGTAAACTTAAAAGGTAGAGCATCTTTGAACATTGGTTGTACTACTTAGGCCTTGTTTTAATGCTGTTGTGTGAAGGTATGGAAAAAGAGTGCTTTTCACTTCATGTAAGAATATAGAATAATGTCCCTACTGAACAAGGTTAAGGCAAATAATGCCCACGGTTTAGGAATGGGACAAAGGAAGACTGCTATCATTCAAAAACCATAGCACATCAGTATTACTGTGCATACCATCACATCCATGCCTTATTCAGAAGGTAAAAGTAGTAGTGCAGATTCTTGGATCACCGGAATCAGAAGTTGGTCTGCACCATCATCTCTTCACTCATAGATTTGATCTCATTCAAAGTTCTAGGAACTCAGACGTTTAAGACAGCCAAGCACCGGCAACTTTAAAAACCATCTAAAAATGGGTACAATACCGCTCTCCTTCCTGAAGATCTTAGCAGCAGCTCTGAAGCCGTAGAGGAAGCAGCACTGTTCACACAGCCAGGAGGTCTTTCCTACCTGCTCGATCAGAGGCACATTAGAAGAGCAGTGTGGACCTGAGGGGCAGATGCACATACCTTCACACACCTCGCAGTGGGACTGTGGTTAGAGCTGGAGGTTTGATACTCTTCCTAATAATTTGAGCCGTTAAAACAAAGCCAGAGGTAACAGACCAAGTGAAAATACAATGCCAGGTTGCGGAAAGAGAATGTTACCTATCTGAACTCGTACAAAAATTCCCCATCATTCTCTTTGTTTAGGAGACCAAGCCAATGTCCGTGTAAAGGAAAACAAGTGTGAATATTGATTTTTCTTGAATCAAGACTCAGCTTTATGTCCAAGTCAAAGGCAAATAAACCAGAAAGGCTCCGCTGAGCACAGTGCAGAACTAACATGGAAGACAGTCATTTGACCTCTTATGTAAGCAGTGTTGGTGTGGTTCCCCATCCAAAAGGAAGGATGTCAAATGCTTCTTTGGAAATATTTTAACTTCTCTGCGTTTCTTTCTTTGTAATGAACTAATCTCTAACAAGCCAGGACGTGATTGTGTTCAGTAGAAACAGATCAATGGCAACATTTAGCCTAAAGGTTTTATGAGATTGATCAGGAAGTTCGATTTAGATTTAAAGGCACTGTAGTCATATTTAATTTTATTTCTCTCCGCACTTGAGTCTCTTAAACAGGGACCTTCAATTGGACAGGAACGGGACACTGAAGCAAATTGTAATGGATGACGTAATGGCTTACCCAGAAGCATTTTGTGGGAATTGATTTCTTCTAGGTATCCATCAGCCAGCATTTTAGTGTGAAGGGAATCTTCAAACAGGTAAAACAAAAATTCCCGTTGGTTTCAAACCTGACTGCTATATTAATTTTTCACTTTGGAGAAAATTTTCATGACCTTTAAAATTCAGACTGTATCAAGTATTGTTTCAGCCATTGAAGAAAGTGCTTTTGATGGAGATAGGAGAGGGAAACCAAAACATTTCTCAGAGCCACACTTTGAGCTCTGTCCTTGTTACAAACGGCACTTGAGCAAATGCATTTGCCTTTGGAACAGAAAACGACAAGGTAACAGGCTTATCATTACGGATTTGAGTGTTCCAGGTTCTTTAGGTAGTAAGTGATCTATTCAAGATGATCTCTTCCTGAAATAGATCCATTTTGAGAAGGGATATGGATTTCTTAGAAGAAGGCAAATCCCTATGTTAAAACGGTGTGGTGGGTGTTTTTTGTTGTTGTTGTTGTTTTGCAAGTTTTAGAACTTGCAAGGCACAATCGACTTCATAGTTGGAGATGCAGATAAGACCACGACATTCCAAACAGGTGTTTCTTTTTGGTTGTTTTTCAATCTGTCTATCTTTGGATTGTAACCAGTAGAACTGTGCTTGAACTGGAAAGAAGTAGCGGAGGTTTCAGAAGTGGAGCATGCGGTGGAACAGTAAGCTGAGAGCATTGTGCAAGGAGAGGAAAGAGGGGAAAATGGTAAGAGTTTCCTGAGTCGGAAGGGACCCCTAGGGATCGTCAAAGTCCAACTCCTGGCCCTGCACAGACACTCCAACAGTCCCACCCTCTGCATCCCTGAGAGCATTGGCCAAACGCTCCTGGATCTCTGGCAGCCTTGGGGCTGTGCCCATTGCCTGGAGAACCTATTCAGTGCCCGACCAGCCTCTGAGGAAAAAAACCTTTCCCTGATAGCCAGCCTAATCGTCCCCTGACACAGCTCCTGGCATTCCCTTGGCTCCTGTCCCTGGTCGCAGAGAGCAGAGAGCAAAGCTGTCCCTGTGCTGCCCTTGGGAGGAGCTGAGAGGTCCCAAGTGAGGTGTGAGCTCAGTGTCCTCTCTGCAGCTGAACCAAATGCCCTGAGCCACTCTTTGTATGGCTTTCCCTCCAGCCTCTTCGCTATCCCTGTGTCCCTCCTTTGGACATTTCTCCAATAGCCTGAGGTCTTTCTGACGCTGTGGCATCCAAAATTGCCCCCAGGGCTTGAAGAGAGCGCAGTCCCAGCCCAGAGCAGAGCGGGACAATCGCCTCTCTCGAGCGAGCGGTGCCAGAAGATAGGGACAGTTGTCAAAAAATCAGCTGGAGAAAGAAATCTAACAGAGAAACGGGTGATCTTGGCACAGGAAATGGAAGAAGCAGAGGAAGAAGAAGATGAGGAGAGGATTCCTTGTAAAAGTGAAGAAAATGAGCATGCAGAACAGGGACTAAGCATTATGCAGGTAAGTGAGCAAGAGAATAAGTTTGAAAGTGAAGGCAGTTTTGTCCAAAAGAAGGAGGAATAGGAAGTCTTTTTGCTGAGAATGAATAGAAAGTTTTTTTGCATTTAGTTTGTATACGAAGCGCACAGGGCTCTAGATCCTTTTGTGGGAAAATGGAGTGTGTAAAGTTGCCAATCATTTTGGAGCGAATTTGGAGGTTTTTGGGGTCCCAGGTGAATTTTGGGTTGAATTCTGGGGATTTGGGAGTGCCCAGGTGAATTGGGGGGGGCGGGGCGGGGCGGGGATTTGGGGAGATCCAGGTGAGTTTTGAGGGGTCCCAGGTTGATTTTGGGGGAGAATTTGTGGAATTTTGGGGGATCCCGGGTAGCGAGGTTTGGGGTGAATTTGTGGAATGTGGGGAGTCCCAGTTGAATTTTAGGGGGAATTTGTGGAATTCTAGGGATCTTAGGGGAATTTTGGGGTGAATTTGGTGAATTTTAGGGTATACGTGTGAATTTTAGGGTTCTCAGGTGAGTTTTGGGAATGCCAGACGTATTTTGGGGTGAATTCTGTCGATTTTGGGGTATCCAGGTGAGCATTTGGAAGTCGTGGGAGAATTTTGGGATGAATTTGGGGGGATGCAGGTGGATTTTCCGGGGAATTTTGGTGATTTTTGGGAGTCCCAGATGGGTCTGGGAGTGAATTTGGTGGATTTGGGGGTATCTGGGAGGGTTTTGAGGGGGATTGGAGACATTTTGGAGTGAATTTGGGAGGTGTTGGGGGGACTGGGTCTTGGGGGTGATTTGAGGGGTTTTGGGGGTTGCAGGTGGGATTTTGGGGTGAAGCCCTGGGATTTGGGGGTCCCCCGTGAATTTTGGGGTGAATTTGTGGGCTTTTGGGAGTTGCCAGGTGAGTGCTGAGCGTCCCAGGGGGGACTTCGGGGTGAATTTTGGGGATTTGGGGTTTCCCAGGTGAATTTCTGAGGTGGAAAGGTTCAAAAAGGGTTTTTTTTGAAAACAAGTTAAAGCCAGAAGGTTATTGAAAATTAATAGATGTGATGCAAGTAGGTAATATGCAGACAATACACAGCGAGACAAATCATGGGAAAAATACAGTGGTAACACATGAGTGTGTGAGGATGGGATCAGTATAGCTAAGGCTCAGTTGAAGCTGAATTTGGAAAAGCATGCCAAAACTAAGAATAATAAAGGCACCTACGGGTATTTCAGTGGGAAAAGGAAGATGAAAAGAAACCTATCACACCTCCCCTATTCCCCCCCCCACCCCCATAAGCCAGACAGGACTAGTGACAACAGACAAGGAGAAGGCTGAGGTACTCAACAAGTGTTGGTCTCAATTTTTACTGCCAGTCACTATTTCCACATCTCTCAGGTTATTGGACTGGTGGACTTGATTCTAACCCATAGTAGCAGGTCAGCTTTCAGACCACTTGAGGAACCTGAGCATGCAAGACCATGGGACCCACCCAGAGGCATGTCAGGGCCCTGAGAGAACTGGCAGCTGTAGTTGCTAAGGTGCTTTCTCCATCATATTTGAGAAATCAAGGTAACCAGCTGAAGTCTCCAGACACTGTGTTGTATTGACTCCAGTCCTCTTGGTCTTTTTTGTAAATCTTAGAGCTCTGAGTCAATTTCTGCAGAGGATTCCCAATGCAGTTTCAAAAATGGAATCTTTGTTACTGGTCCTCATGTTGATCTTGGATATTTCCATTTTCTGCACTCCTTTATTTTCGAAACATTTGTAATGACTGAAAAGAAAGCTGAGACGAGGCATTATGCTCTTTCCAGTGATAGAAATGGACCAGTATTCTTTTCAGACAAATATATTTTTGCTGTGTCTAAGCACATGTGCATACCTGTGTTTGATTTATGTGTCCAGGTTTTGGCAATGGGGCAGCCACAGGGCCGTCCTGAGACAATGGCCCAGGTGCTGCCCTGTCCCGCTTTCTTCCAACTGGCTCCACTTCAGGATGTCCTCCCTGCTGAGAGAAGAGGCTGGGACAGCACCTTTAGAAATGTGACTTTCTGGGGTTTTTTTAGTTTTGTTTTGTTTTGTTATTTTTAAAGTTACTAAAAACCTTCACCCTGATTTTTTGTGTTGGGTTTGGGGTTTTTTTTCAGTTTTGGGTGGGTTTTTTGGTGGGCTTTTTTGGGGGCTTTTTTTGTCTCTTTGGGGATTATTGGTTGGGGGGTTCTGTGTGTTTGTTTGGTCTGCTTTTTTTGTTTGTTTGTTTGTTTGTTTGTTTATTACGGTTTTGTAGAGTTTTTTAAGCAAATTGATTGGAAAACTGAATAGTCCTCCACTATAGTCTCCTGGATTCACCTGAGACTCTTCCTAGGCATCTCCCTGATCCTTTTTGCAATGAGTCTCACATCATTCTCCTGAAGAAACTGTCTGCTTATGGTTTGCATGGGTGGGCTGTTTGCTGGGTGACAAACTGGGTGATGGCCAGGCCCACAGAGTGGTGGGAAATAGAGTTCATCCAGCTGGTCCCCAAGGCTCAGTCTTGGGCCCAGTCCTGTTTAATATCTTGCTCAGTGTTCTGGACAAGGGGATAGAGTACACGCCCAGGAAGTTCACAGATGATGCAAAATTGGCTGGTAGTGTTTTTTTCTTCTGGAGGACAGCAGGCTCTGCTTCTTCTTCCTCCTGTTCTGAGGTCGCTGCTCCCTCTTCATCCCTCATTAAGTGTGCTGATTTTGTCACTTGGATGAGAAAACAAACAATTTTAGCAACAATACTAGTGGCAGGGTACAAGAAAGGAAGAGTTCACACGAATCCCCCCCCGCCCAACAACAGACAATACCTGATGGCTCCTCTGCCCAGCTTACTGACTACACCGGAACCCATTGTCCCCCAAAGATACTCCCTTCTCCCTTCCCCCAGCCATGATGTGAGATGGAATAGAATAACTAAGATTAAGATTCTCCCTATGGAACTCCATCATACTTCGATTCTGGGAAAAAAAATTCTTGAAGTTCTATCATTTCAGATCATTTGAATTTGAATTTGCATACTAAAAAGTCTAGCCAGAAACTCATGACAATATTAATAGCCCATTCTAGAATGTCCGAGATGATAGACACTTCTTTCAAGAGAATGTGATACCTCACGTGACTTCTCCAGAATTTAAATGAACAGCGGGAGTAGTCTACAAGATTCTTGCTGCCATCTGGATTTCCTGGTATTTGGCTGGTCTATGTAAACCAACCAGCTATTCAGCAGAGGGAATATTAGTGTGATACTTGATGGTATGTGAGATGGAACACAGTAATTTATGGCTTTTTGCATAGTGATGAAGCTGTAAAGAAAGCTCCGTAATGCTCAGACAAGGAGGCTGCTGGACTTCAAGCAGCAAAGGCCCAAAACGAACCAGTGAAAAGGTGTCATTGAAAAAAAAAAAAAAAAAAAGCCAGGTGGGGAGCAAAGTGATACTTAAGGGCAGTTTACTGAAAGAGGGAATCTAGTGAAAAAAAAAGTCCAAGAGTGAAGGAATAACAGAGAAAATGAAACTAAGGAAGGAAATCAATCTCAGCTAATCATTTCAGAAGCTAACAAGTTGTCATTGCAATGATGCATAAAGTGAGAAAAAATAAATATGTCTGCGCCAAAATCTGAAATATGAACTTTATTGCATTCTGTCTTCCACGGAATCATACAACAGTCTGTGATTAAAGATCATCTAGTCCAACTTCCTTGCCAGGTAGATCTTACAGTAGATCAAATTGCTCAAGACTAGCCAAACTGATAAGGAGCACTCTCAATGATGGGGCATCCACAACTTCTCTGGAACACCCGTTTGAGTGTCTCACCAGCTTCATTGTAGAAAAGTTTTTCCTTTTAGCCAATCTAAACCTAGTCTCAGTTTGAAAGCATGGCCCCTTATCCTGTCTCTGCAAACTTTCCTAAAAAGTCTTTCTCCATTTGTCTTATACCCTCTTTACATATTCAAAGGCCACAATACTGTCTCTCCAGAAACCTCTCTTCTCCAGGCTAAAAGATCCTACTTTTCACAAGAACCAGGTCATAAACTGAGATGGAAGACATCTCAGGAGATCAGATCATCCAACAGCTCAGCGTAAGAATAGCTCTGAAGTCAGATCAACTAGCTTAGGGCTGTGTCTGTTTGAATTTTGAAAATTAGCAGGACTTGAAATGCTTCAAGGAAGAGAACTCGGGGTGGCTCCAGAAACAGCCTGAGAAACTCGAGCAAACTCGAAACCTCAGAAACTACCACTGCTTTCTCTCCCTCAGCCCAAGCAGTCCCAAAGAAGAAGTGTTCCCAGCAGGCTGGGATAGCACACATATACACTACATATACGTGACAGGCATCGCCAGCAGCCACATCCTGCTCCTTTCTGTGGCTGGCAAGAGTGAGACTGGATGTTTACATGTGGGCAACCTGGGTCCCTCCAGCAGCTCACACACTCAGCCTGCCCAGTGACCCCACTGAATTCCAGTATTAGCAGTGTGCCAAGGCCACAGCACTATTCCGCTTGCTGGCACAGACCATCACACGCCTCCTAAATCAGTCAGGACTCCCCTGGTCCCACAGCCAGCACCCCACTTGCCGTCCGCCAGGCCACTGCCATTGTTCACCAACTTCTCCACTTTGATCTTTGCTGGTGCTCTCAACACTGGCACACCCAGATGTTCTGCAGCTGTTGTCTCCTGGTGGAAAGGACTTGTAAAGCCATGTTTCCTAACAGGACTTCCACAACCTTTCAAAGCAACCTTTACTGGAGTATGAACAATCTCATTCAAATGTCAACATTTCTTTTCCCGTATGTGAAATCAGAATTTCCTTCTTCCGGGCATGCCCAAAACAAGGCACAAACTACATTGTGCCTTCTGTTTCACATGCTGACTCGTTTGTAAACAATGCTAGGAGAATACCTGTTTTGATCCAAGCTAATCTCTGGCCCTTATAGTGCTTTCGGTAGTTAGTTTTGCTTTGTTATTTACTTGATGTCCCATTGAATTGTTGAATCATAAACAGACTACCTGTCTGTATAGCAGCATAGCAGTGATGAATAAATGCAAGAGAAGGAGCAAGGTGATTGTTTGCTAGACTCTTCCTAGAAACTGAGAAATCTGTTACTTAATGCTGACCACAGCAGATGGAGGAAGCATCCTACATGATGTCAAAGCAATGAAGCTGTAATCACTTTTATGATTACAGTCAAGGCACTGCTTTTGCCACCATAAGTGGAGTGCAGGGAATCTTAAAAGACGACACTCTAACTGTTGTCCATGCTCACTGAGAAAATAATGCTTTTACAGCAGAGCAGGTCTCACCGCAGCTAAATCATGGCTTCAACTGTACACCGCCTTCAAAAAAGCCCACAAAAACACAAATGAAAGGATTTGGAACCCAAGGGAATCTCGGATTGTGACATCAGCTCACTCTGGATTCTTTCCAAATTCTCAATTCCATTTTCTTCCGAGCCAATTATCCCACCTAACTTGAGATGTAATTTATGGATTTCCAACACATCTAGTTACCTTAGAATTAGATTGCCACTAGCCAAAAAGACAGAAACAAGCAGTTAAGTGAAGACTGAAACCATGGGTGTTTAGAACAGCAAAACATGGGCGAAACTATTCTTAAGAAAACCAAAACTTTTAGGACTTACCCATGTATTTTTGGAGGTGGAAAAAGTTTTACATCGAAAAGTCCCTAGGGAACTCTTTTCAGTGCCTGGAGAGCCGCTGTCGCTCGCCTTTCAAGGACCTATTCATCACAGCAGAGGCAGCAGAGCACAAGATGGCCGACGAGAAGGGGCAGTGTAGAACTCTCTGTCTGTCTGTGTCTCTACTCAGTGTAGAACGTCTCTATCCTGGCACATTTTCGTGTGCGATACTTCCCTCCGGGTCTTCAGTCCTTGCGAAGCTCTATGTACTGTGAGCGCTGCTACTCGCAGCTGAGAAAGACCGTGGAGCTAGCGGCGAATTCGGAGAGCGCTGAGCACGTAGTCAAGAAGCGAGACGTGTCCCTGCAACGCGGTGCTAATAGCAGCTTCCTCGCGGCGGGGGCGAGCTCCGGCCACAAGGCATTCTCGTCCTGGCAACGGATCTCTGTGAAGGGCGTAGGCGAAAAGCTTTCGTTTTCCATTCGAACTGCGAGAGAGGCAGACTGTTGCACGGAGCTCTGAGAACAAAGGTGCACGCCCTAGGCGGGCTTGGGCAGAAGCAGCGTTCTCGAGCTCTTGGCTGCCGGCACACTGCTGGCTGTGTGGCGCCCTTGCAGCGGCTTCTGGCCGCCGGCAAGTGAAAGCGGCTCCACGCTTGGGCGAGGGCGGTGAACGAAGCGGCACTAGTCCCGTGCTTGTGTGCACCACGTTACAGGCTACTAGGAGAGGAAGGTGGTTGACTCTCGCTTGCCCTCCCAAGTGCCCTTAGCAGTCGGAAGGAGCAAGCTGAAGCACTGCTGCTTGTGCTGCTCCTTGGTTCCCTTGCAGCCCGCTGTGAAAGCATTGGCGGTCACTTCTAGGCGCCGAGTTGCACACAGCACCACGGTAAGTGCCGCGGAGAAGGGAAATCCAGAGTGCAGCGAGGAGCTGGACGTGGCTTACGCGCAGTAAGGAGAAGGTGAACCTAGGCACTGCCTCTTCAATCTGGCCGCCTCTGCTCTGGTAACAACTTTCGCAAGTCGGCAGAGGGAGCTGCGGGTATGTAGAACGGAGGGCAGCGAGACGCCGTGTGTTATGCGCCTTTTCAGGGCTGCTGCCAGGGGGCTAGTTTAAGTACGCTTTTTTCTTCCTCGCGTCCTTCTCGCTTCGCTCTAGCTGCATGGAGTACAGCACAGCGAAGGAGTGAGGACGGGCACTGCCGCAGCTTTTGCCCTGGCGTGCAACGCCTGTGTGCTGCTTTTCCAAGCAGCAAGAGCACTGAGAAGTGAAAGCGATTGTGAAGGAGCTCTTTGGCTGCTCGTGTGCTCTTCGCTGCACTGCGCCGCTCGCAAGCGGCTTCGTTCTTCGCCTTCTGCCGTCCGGAGAGAGCTGAACTCCAGCGGTCAGTTTCAGCTCTGCCCAAAAGCGTGTTCTCAGTTCTGCGAACAAGCACGCCCTCTTGCCTTGGCTCCGAGTGCAAAGTCACTAGCAAGCACTCACTCTGTGCAATGCACCCAGAAAGACGCTCTCGCTCGTCTTTCAAGGAGTGATTCCTAACAGCAGAAGCAGCAGAAACACAAAGTGGATGACGAGAAGGGAAAATGTAGAACACGTCTCTGTCCTGCCACATTTTCGTGTGCGATACTTCCCTCCGGGTCTTCGGTCCTTGCGAAGCTCTATGTACTGCGAGCGCTGCTACTTGCAGCTGAGAAGGACCGTGGGGCTAGCAGCGAATTCGGAGAGCGCTAAGCACGTAGTCAAGAAGCGAGACGTGTCCCTGCAATGCGGTGCTAAGAGCAGCTTCCTCGCGGCGGAGGCGAGCTCCGGCTACAAGTCATTCTCGTCCTGGCAACGGATCTCTGTGAAGGGCGTAGGCGAAAAGCTTTCGTTTTCCATTCGAAGTGCGTGAGAGGCAGACTGTTGCACGGAGCTCTGAGAACAAAGGTGAACGCCCTAGGCGGGCTTGGGCAGAAGCAGCGTTCTCGAGCTCTTGGCTGTCAGCACACTGCTGGCGGTGGGGCGCCCCTGCGGCGGCTTCTGGCCGCCGGGAAGTGAAAGCGGCTCCAGGCGAGGGGGAGGGAGAGGGCGGTGAACGAAGCGGCACAAGAGCCGTGCTTGTGTGCACCACGATACAGGCTACTAGGAGAGGAAGGTGGTTGACTCTCGCTTTCCTTCGCAAGTGCCCTTAGCAGTCGGAAGGAGCTGAACTCCAGCGGTCAGTTTCAGCTCTGCCCAACAGCGTGTTCTCAGTTCAGCTGGCAAGCACGCCCTGTTGCCTTGGCTCCGAGTGCATAGTCACTAGCGAGCACTCACTCGTGTGCTCTTCGCTGCACAGCGCCGCTCGCAAGCGGCTTCGTTCTTCGCCTTCTGCCGTCCGGAGAGAGCTGAACTCCAGCGGTCAGTTTCAGCTCTGCCCAAAAGCGTGTTCTCAGTTCTGCGAGCAAGCACGCCCTCTTGCCTTGGCTCCGAGTGCAAAGTCCCGAGCGAGCACTCACTCAGTGCAGTGCACCCAGAAAGACGCTCTCGTTCGTCTTTCGAGGAGCGATTCCTAACAGCAAAGGAAGCAGATGTACAAACTGGATGACGAGAAAGGACAATGTAGAACACGTCTCTGTCCTCGTACATTTTCGTGTGCGATATGTCCCTCCGGGTCTTCGGTCCTTGCGAAGATCTATGTACTGCGAGCGCTGCTACTTGCAGCTGAGAAGGACCGTGGGGCTAGCAGCGAATTCGGAGAGCGCTAAGCACGTAGTCAAGAAGCGAGACGTGTCCTTGCAATGCGGTACTAAGAGCAGCTTCCTCGCGGCGGGGGCGAGCTCCGGCTACAAGTCATTCTCGTCCTGGCAACGGATCTCTGTGAAGGGCGTAGGCGAAAAGCTTTCGTTTTCCATTCGAAGTGCGTGAGAGGCAGACTATTGCACGGAGCTCTGAGAACAAAGGTGCACGCCCTAGGCGGGCTTGGGCAGAAGCAGCGTTCTCTAGCTCTTGGCTGCCGGCACACTGCTGGCTATGGGGCGCCCCTGCAGGGCCTTCTGGCCGCCGGCAAGTGAAAGCGGAGCCAGGCGTAGGTGTGGGCGAGGGCGGTGAACGAAGCGGCACAAGAGCCGTGTTTGTGTGCACCACGTTAGAGGCTACTAGGAGAGGAAGGTGGTTGACTCTCGCTTTCCCTCGCAAGTGCCCTTAGCAGTCGTAAGGAGCTGAACTCCAGCGGTCAGTTTCAGCTCTGCCCAAACAGCTTGTTCGCAGTTCAGCTGGCAAGCACGCCCTCTTGCCTTGGCTCCGAGTGCAAAGTTACTAGCGAGCACTCACTCGTGTGCTCTTCGCTGCACTGCTCCGCTCGCAAGCGGCTTCGTTCTTCGCCTTCTGCCGTCCGGAGAGAGCTGAACTCCAGCGGTCAGTTTCAGCTCTGCCCAAAAGCGTGTTCTCAGTTCTGCGAACAAGCACGCCCTCTTGCCTTGGCTCCGAGTGCAAAGTTACTAGCGAGCACTCACTCGTGTGCTCTTCGCTGCACTGCTCCGCTCGCAAGCGGCTTCGTTCTTCGCCTTCTGCCGTCCGGCGAGAGCTGAACTCCAGCGGTCAGTTGCAGCTCTGCCCAACAGCGTGTTCTCAGTTCTGCGGGCAAGCACGCCCTCTTGCCTTGGCCCCGAGTGCAAAGTCCCGAGCGAGCACTCGACTCAGTGCAATGCACCCGGAAGGACGCTCTCGCTCGCCTTTCAAGGAGCGATTCCTAACAGCAGAAGCAGCAGAGGCACAAACTGCATGACGAGAAGGGACAACGTAGAACACGTCTCTGTCCTGGCACATTTTCGTGTGCGATACTTCCCTCCGGGTCTTCGGGCCTTGCGAAGCTCTGTGTACTGCGAGCGCTGCTACTCGCAGCTGAGAAGGACCGTGGAGCTAGCGGCGAATTCGGAGAGCTCTTCGCTGCACTGCGCCGCTCGCAAGCGGCTTCGTTCTTCGCCTTCTGCCGTCCGGCGAGAGCTGAACTCCAGCGGTCAGGTGCAGCTCTGCCCAACAGCGTGTTCTCAGTTCTGCGGGCAAGCACGCCCTCTTGCCTTGGCCCCGAGAGCAAAGTCCCGAGCGAGCACTCGACTCATTGCAATGCACCCGGAAGGACGCTCTCGCTCGTCTTTCAAGGAGCGATTCCTAACAGCAGAAGCAGCAGAGGCACAAACTGCATGACGAGAAGGGACAACGTAGAACACGTCTCTGTCCTGGCACATTTTCGTGTGCGATACTTCCCTCCGGGTCTTCGGTCCTTGCGAAGCTCTGTGTACTGCGAGCGCTGCTACTCGCAGCTGAGAAGGACCGTGGAGCTAGCGGCGAATTCGGAGAGCTCTTCGCTGCACTGCGCCGCTCGCAAGCGGCTTCGTTCTTCGCCTTCTGCCGTCCGGCGAGAGCTGAACTCCAGCGGTCAGTTGCAGCTCTGCCCATCAGCGTGTTCTCAGTTCTGCGGGCAAGCACGCCCTCTTGCCTTGGCCCCGAGAGCAAAGTCCCGAGCGAGCACTCGACTCAGTGCAATGCACCCGGAAGGACGCTCTCGCTCGTCTTTCAAGGAGCGATTCCTAACAGCAGAAGCAGCAGAGGCACAAACTGCATGACGAGAAGGGACAACGTAGAACACGTCTCTGTCCTGGCACATTTTCGTGTGCGATACTTCCCTCCGGGTCTTCGGGCCTTGCGAAGCTCTGTGTACTGCGAGCGCTGCTACTCGCAGCTGAGAAGGACCGTGGAGCTAGCGGCGAATTCGGAGAGCTCTTCGCTGCACTGCGCCGCTCGCAAGCGGCTTCGTTCTTCGCCTTCTGCCGTCCGGCGAGAGCTGAACTCCAGCGGTCAGTTGCAGCTCTGCCCAACAGCGTGTTCTCAGTTCTGCGGGCAAGCACGCCCTCTTGCCTTGGCCCCGAGAGCAAAGTCCCGAGCGAGCACTCGACTCAGTGCAATGCACCCGGAAGGACGCTCTCGCTCGTCTTTCAAGGAGCGATTCCTAACAGCAGAAGCAGCAGAGGCACAAACTGCATGACGAGAAGGGACAACGTAGAACACGTCTCTGTCCTGGCACATTTTCGTGTGCGATACTTCCCTCCGGGTCTTCGGGCCTTGCGAAGCTCTGTGTACTGCGAGCGCTGCTACTCGCAGCTGAGAAGGACCGTGGAGCTAGCGGCGAATTCGGAGAGCTCTTCGCTGCACTGCGCCGCTCGCAAGCGGCTTCGTTCTTCGCCTTCTGCCGTCCGGCGAGAGCTGAACTCCAGCGGTCAGTTGCAGCTCTGCCCAACAGCGTGTTCTCAGTTCTGCGGGCAAGCACGCCCTCTTGCCTTGGCCCCGAGAGCAAAGTCCCGAGCGAGCACTCGACTCAGTGCAATGCACCCGGAAGGACGCTCTCGCTCGTCTTTCAAGGAGCGATTCCTAACAGCAGAAGCAGCAGAGGCACAAACTGCATGACGAGAAGGGACAACGTAGAACACGTCTCTGTCCTGGCACATTTTCGTGTGCGATACTTCCCTCCGGGTCTTCGGGCCTTGCGAAGCTCTGTGTACTGCGAGCGCTGCTACTCGCAGCTGAGAAGGACCGTGGAGCTAGCGGCGAATTCGGAGAGCTCTTCGCTGCACTGCGCCGCTCGCAAGCGGCTTCGTTCTTCGCCTTCTGCCGTCCGGAGAGAGCTGAACTCCAGCGGTCAGTTTCAGCTCTGCCCAAAAGCGTGTTCTCAGTTCTGCGAACAAGCACGCCCTCTTGCCTTGGCTCCGAGTGCAAAGTCACTAGCAAGCACTCACTCAGTGCAATGCACCCAGAAAGACGCTCTCGCTCGTCTTTCAAGGAGCGATTCCTAACAGCAGAAGCAGCAGAAACACAAAGTGGATGACGAGAAGGGAAAATGTAGAACACGTCTCTGTCCTGCCACATTTTCGTGTGCGATACTTCCCTCCGGGTCTTCGGTCCTTGCGAAGCTCTATGTACTGCGAGCGCTGCTACTTGCAGCTGAGAAGGACCGTGGGGCTAGCAGCGAATTCGGAGAGCGCTAAGCACGTAGTCAAGAAGCGAGACGTGTCCCTGCAATGCGGTACTAAGAGCAGCTTCCTCGCGGCGGAGGCGAGCTCCGGCTACAAGTCATTCTCGTCCTGGCAACGGATCTCTGTGAAGGGCGTAGGCGAAAAGCTTTCGTTTTCCATTCGAAGTGCGTGAGAGGCAGACTGTTGCACGGAGCTCTGAGAACAAAGGTGCACGCCCTAGGCGGGCTTGGGCAGAAGCAGCGTTCTCTAGCTCTTGGCTGCCGGCACACTGCTGGCTATGGGGCGCCCCTGCAGGGGCTTCTGGCCGCCGGCAAGTGAAAGCGGAGCCAGGCGTAGGTGTGGGCGAGGGCGGTGAACGAAGCGGCACAAGAGCCGTGTTTGTGTGCACCACGTTACAGGCTACTAGGAGAGGAAGGTGGTTGACTCTCGCTTTCCTTCGCAAGTGCCCTTAGCAGTCGTAAGGAGCTGAACTCCAGCGGTCAGTTTCAGCTCTGCCCAACAGCGTGTTCTCAGTTCTGCGAACAAGCACGCCCTCTTGCCTTGGCTCCGAGTGCAAAGTCACTAGCAAGCACTCACTCAGTGCAATGCACCCAGAAAGACGCTCTCGCTCGTCTTTCAAGGAGTGATTGCTAACAGCAGAAGCAGCAGAAACACAAAGTGGATGACGAGAAGGGAAAATGTAGAACACGTCTCTGTCCTGGCACATTTTCGTGTGCGATACTTCCCTCCGGGTCTTCGGTCCTTGCGAAGCTCTATGTACTGCGAGCGCTGCTACTTGCAGCTGAGAAGGACCGTGGGGCTAGCAGCGAATTCGGAGAGCGCTAAGCACGTAGTCAAGAAGCGAGACGTGTCCCTGCAATGCGGTGCTAAGAGCAGCTTCCTCGCGGCGGAGGCGAGCTCCGGCTACAAGTCATTCTCGTCCTGGCAACGGATCTCTGTGAAGGGCGTAGGCGAAAAGCTTTCGTTTTCCATTTGAAGTGCGTGAGAGGCAGACTGTTGCACGGAGCTCTGAGAACAAAGGTGAACGCCCTAGGCGGGCTTGGGCAGAAGCAGCGTTCTCGAGCTCTTGGCTGCCGGCACACTGCTGGCTATGGGGCGCCCCTGCGGCGGTTTCTCGCCGCCGGGAAGTGAAAGCGGCTCCAGGCGAGGGGGAGGGAGAGGGCGGTGAACGAAGCGGCACAAGAGCCGTGCTTGTGTGCACCACGATACAGGCTACTAGGAGAGGAAGGTGGTTGACTCTCGCTTTCCCTCGCAAGTGCCCTTAGCAGTCGTAAGGAGCTGAACTCCAGCGGTCAGTTTCAGCTCTGCCCAAACAGCTTGTTCTCAGTTCAGCTGGCAAGCACGCCCTCTTGCCTTGGCTCCGAGTGCAAAGTTACTAGCGAGCACTCACTCGTGTGCTCTTCGCTGCACTGCTCCTCTCGCAAGCGGCTTCGTTCTTCGCCTTCTGCCGTCCGGAGAGAGCTGAACTCCAGCGGTCAGTTGCAGCTCTGCCCAAAAGCGTGTTCTCAGTTCTGCGAACAAGCACGCCCTCTTGCCTTGGCCCCGAGTGCAAAGTCCCGAGCGAGCACTCGACTCAGTGCAATGCACCCGGAAGGACGCTCTCGCTCGTCTTTCAAGGAGCGATTCCTAACAGCAGAAGCAGCAGAGGCACAAACTGCATGACGAGAAGGGACAACGTAGAACACGTCTCTGTCCTGGCACATTTTCGTGTGCGATACTTCCCTCCGGGTCTTCGGGCCTTGCGAAGCTCTGTGTACTGCGAGCGCTGCTACTCGCAGCTGAGAAGGACCGTGGAGCTAGCGGCGAATTCGGAGAGCTCTTCGCTGCACTGCGCCGCTCGCAAGCGGCTTCGTTCTTCGCCTTCTGCCGTCCGGCGAGAGCTGAACTCCAGCGGTCAGTTGCAGCTCTGCCCAACAGCGTGTTCTCAGTTCTGCGGGCAAGCACGCCCTCTTGCCTTGGCCCCGAGAGCAAAGTCCCGAGCGAGCACTCGACTCAGTGCAATGCACCCGGAAGGACGCTCTCGCTCGTCTTTCAAGGAGCGATTCCTAACAGCAGAAGCAGCAGAGGCACAAACTGGATGACGAGAAAGGAAAATGTAGAACACGTCTCTGTCCTCGTACATTTTCGTGTGCGATATGTCCCTCCGGGTCTTCGGGCCTTGCGAAGCTCTGTGTACTGCGAGCGCTGCTACTCGCAGCTGAGAAGGACCGTGGAGTTAGCGGCGAATTCGGAGAGCTCTTCGCTGCACTGCGCCGCTCGCAAGCGGCTTCGTTCTTCGCCTTCTGCCGTCCGGCGAGAGCTGAACTCCAGCGGTCAGTTGCAGCTCTGCCCAACAGCGTGTTCTCAGTTCTGCGGGCAAGCACGCCCTCTTGCCTTGGCCCCGAGAGCAAAGTCCCGAGCGAGCACTCGACTCAGTGCAATGCACCCGGAAGGACGCTCTCGCTCGCCTTTCAAGGAGCGATTACCTACAGCAGAAGCAGCAGAGGCACAAACTGCATGACGAGAAGGGACAACGTAGAACACGTCTCTGTCCTGGCACATTTTCGTGTGCGATACTTCCCTCCGGGTCTTCGGGCCTTGCGAAGCTCTGTGTACTGCGAGCGCTGCTACTCGCAGCTGAGAAGGACCGTGGAGCTAGCGGCGAATTCGGAGAGCTCTTCGCTGCACTGCGCCGCTCGCAAGCGGCTTCGTTCTTCGCCTTCTGCCGTCCGGCGAGAGCTGAACTCCAGCGGTCAGTTGCAGCTCTGCCCATCAGCGTGTTCTCAGTTCTGCGGGCAAGCACGCCCTCTTGCCTTGGCCCCGAGTGCAAAGTCCCGAGCGAGCACTCGACTCAGTGCAATGCACCCGGAAGGACGCTCTCGCTCGTCTTTCAAGGAGCGATTACCTACAGCAGAAGCAGCAGAGGCACAAACTGCATGACGAGAAGGGACAACGTAGAACACGTCTCTGTCCTGGCACATTTTCGTGTGCGATACTTCCCTCCGGGTCTTCGGGCCTTGCGAAGCTCTGTGTACTGCGAGCGCTGCTACTCGCAGCTGAGAAGGACCGTGGAGCTAGCGGCGAATTCGGAGAGCTCTTCGCTGCACTGCGCCGCTCGCAAGCGGCTTCGTTCTTCGCCTTCTGCCGTCCGGCGAGAGCTGAACTCCAGCGGTCAGTTGCAGCTCTGCCCAACAGCGTGTTCTCAGTTCTGCGGGCAAGCACGCCCTCTTGCCTTGGCCCCGAGAGCAAAGTCCCGAGCGAGCACTCGACTCAGTGCAATGCACCCGGAAGGACGCTCTCGCTCGTCTTTCAAGGAGCGATTCCTAACAGCAGAAGCAGCAGAGGCACAAACTGCATGACGAGAAGGGACAACGTAGAACACGTCTCTGTCCTGGCACATTTTCGTGTGCGATACTTCCCTCCGGGTCTTCGGTCCTTGCGAAGCTCTGTGTACTGCGAGCGCTGCTACTCGCAGCTGAGAAGGACCGTGGAGCTAGCGGCGAATTCGGAGAGCTCTTCGCTGCACTGCGCCGCTCGCAAGCGGCTTCGTTCTTCGCCTTCTGCCGTCCGGCGAGAGCTGAACTCCAGCGGTCAGTTGCAGCTCTGCCCAACAGCGTGTTCTCAGTTCTGCGGGCAAGCACGCCCTCTTGCCTTGGCCCCGAGAGCAAAGTCCCGAGCGAGCACTCGACTCAGTGCAATGCACCCGGAAGGACGCTCTCGCTCGTCTTTCAAGGAGCGATTCCCTACAGCAGAAGCAGCAGAGGCACAAACTGCATGACGAGAAGGGACAACGTAGAACACGTCTCTGTCCTGGCACATTTTCCTGTGCGATACTTCCCTCCGGGTCTTCGGGCCTTGCGAAGCTCTGTGTACTGCGAGCGCTGCTACTCGCAGCTGAGAAGGACCGTGGAGCTAGCGGCGAATTCGGAGAGCTCTTCGCTGCACTGCGCCGCTCGCAAGCGGCTTCGTTCTTCGCCTTCTGCCGTCCGGCGAGAGCTGAACTCCAGCGGTCAGTTGCAGCTCTGCCCAACAGCGTGTTCTCAGTTCTGCGGGCAAGCACGCCCTCTTGCCTTGGCCCCGAGAGCAAAGTCCCGAGCGAGCACTCGACTCAGTGCAATGCACCCGGAAGGACGCTCTCGCTCGTCTTTCAAGGAGCGATTCCTAACAGCAGAAGCAGCAGAGGCACAAACTGCATGACGAGAAGGGACAACGTAGAACACGTCTCTGTCCTGGCACATTTTCCTGTGCGATACTTCCCTCCGGGTCTTCGGGCCTTGCGAAGCTCTGTGTACTGCGAGCGCTGCTACTCGCAGCTGAGAAGGACCGTGGAGCTAGCGGCGAATTCGGAGAGCTCTTCGCTGCACTGCGCCGCTCGCAAGCGGCTTCGTTCTTCGCCTTCTGCCGTCCGGCGAGAGCTGAACTCCAGCGGTCAGTTGCAGCTCTGCCCAACAGCGTGTTCTCAGTTCTGCGGGCAAGCACGCCCTCTTGCCTTGGCCCCGAGAGCAAAGTCCCGAGCGAGCACTCGACTCAGTGCAATGCACCCAGAAGGACGCTCTCGCTCGTCTTTCAAGGAGCGATTCCTAACAGCAGAAGCAGCAGAGGCACAAACTGCATGACGAGAAGGGACAACGTAGAACACGTCTCTGTCCTGGCACATTTTCGTGTGCGATACTTCCCTCCGGGTCTTCGGGCCTTGCGAAGCTCTGTGTACTGCGAGCGCTGCTACTCGCAGCTGAGAAGGACCGTGGAGCTAGCGGCGAATTCGGAGAGCTCTTCGCTGCACTGCGCCGCTCGCAAGCGGCTTCGTTCTTCGCCTTCTGCCGTCCGGAGAGAGCTGAACTCCAGCGGTCAGTTTCAGCTCTGCCCAAAAGCGTGTTCTCAGTTCTGCGAACAAGCACGCCCTCTTGCCTTGGCTCCGAGTGCAAAGTCACTAGCAAGCACTCACTCAGTGCAATGCACCCAGAAAGACGCTCTCGCTCGTCTTTCAAGGAGCGATTCCTAACAGCAGAAGCAGCAGAAACACAAAGTGGATGACGAGAAGGGAAAATGTAGAACACGTCTCTGTCCTGCCACATTTTCGTGTGCGATACTTCCCTCCGGGTCTTCGGTCCTTGCGAAGCTCTATGTACTGCGAGCGCTGCTACTTGCAGCTGAGAAGGACCGTGGGGCTAGCAGCGAATTCGGAGAGCGCTAAGCACGTAGTCAAGAAGCGAGACGTGTCCCTGCAATGCGGTACTAAGAGCAGCTTCCTCGCGGCGGGGGCGAGCTCCGGCTACAAGTCATTCTCGTCCTGGCAACGGATCTCTGTGAAGGGCGTAGGCGAAAATCTTTCGTTTTCCGTTCGAAGTGCGAGAGAGGCAGACTGTTGCACGGAGCTCTGAGAACAAAGGTGAACGCCCTAGGCGGGCTTGGGCAGAAGCAGCATTCTCGAGCTCTTGGCTGCCAGCACACTGCTGGCGGTAGGGCGCCCCTGCGGCGGCTTCTCGCCGCCGGGAAGTGAAAGCGGCTCCAGGCGAGGGGGAGGGAGAGGGCGGTGAACGAAGCGGCACAAGAGCCGTGCTTGTGTGCACCACGATACAGGCTACTAGGAGAGGAAGGTGGTTGACTCTCGCTTTCCTTCGCAAGTGCCCTTAGCATTCGGAAGGAGCTGAACTCCAGCGGTCAGTTTCAGCTCTGCCCAACAGCGTGTTCTCAGTTCAGCTGGCAAGCACGCCCTGTTGCCTTGGCTCCGAGTGCATAGTCACTAGCGAGCACTCACTCGTGTGCTCTTCGCTGCACAGCGCCGCTCGCAAGCGGCTTCGTTCTTCGCCTTCTGCCGTCCGGAGAGAGCTGAACTCCAGCGGTCAGTTTCAGCTCTGCCCAAAAGCGTGTTCTCAGTTCAGCTGGCAAGCACGCCCTCTTGCCTTGGCTCCGAGTGCAAAGACCCTAGCGAGCACTCAGTGCAGTGCACCCAGAAAGACGCTCTCGTTCGTCTTTCGAGGAGCGATTCCTAACAGCAAAGGAAGCAGATGTACAAACTGGATGACGAGAAAGGACAATGTAGAACACGTCTCTGTCCTCGTACATTTTCGTGTGCGATATGTCCCTCCGGGTCTTCGGTCCTTGCGAAGATCTATGTACTGCGAGCGCTGCTACTTGCAGCTGAGAAGGACCGTGGGGCTAGCAGCGAATTCGGAGAGCGCTAAGCACGTAGTCAAGAAGCGAGACGTGTCCTTGCAATGCGGTACTAAGAGCAGCTTCCTCGCGGCGGGGGCGAGCTCCGGCTACAAGTCATTCTCGTCCTGGCAACGGATCTCTGTGAAGGGCGTAGGCGAAAAGCTTTCGTTTTCCATTTGAAGTGCGTGAGAGGCAGACTGTTGCACGGAGCTCTGAGAACAAAGGTGCACGCCCTAGGCGGGCTTGGGCAGAAGCAGCGTTCTCTAGCTCTTGGCTGCCGGCACACTGCTGGCTATGGGGCGCCCCTGCAGGGCCTTCTGGCCGCCGGCAAGTGAAAGCGGAGCCAGGCGTAGGTGTGGGCGAGGGCGGTGAACGAAGCGGCACAAGAGCCGTGTTTGTGTGCACCACGTTACAGGCTACTAGGAGAGGAAGGTGGTTGACTCTCGCTTTCCCTCGCAAGTGCCCTTAGCAGTCGTAAGGAGCTGAACTCCAGCGGTCAGTTTCAGCTCTGCCCAAACAGCTTGTTCTCAGTTCAGCTGGCAAGCACGCCCTCTTGCCTTGGCTCCGAGTGCAAAGTTACTAGCGAGCACTCACTCGTGTGCTCTTCGCTGCACTGCTCCGCTCGCAAGCGGCTTCGTTCTTCGCCTTCTGCCGTCCGGAGAGAGCTGAACTCCAGCGGTCAGTTGCAGCTCTGCCCAAAAGCGTGTTCTCAGTTCTGCGAACAAGCACGCCCTCTTGCCTTGGCTCCGAGTGCAAAGTCACTAGCAAGCACTCACTCAGTGCAATGCACCCAGAAAGACGCTCTCGCTCGTCTTTCAAGGAGTGATTGCTAACAGCAGAAGCAGCAGAAACACAAAGTGGATGACGAGAAGGGAAAATGTAGAACACGTCTCTGTCCTGGCACATTTTCGTGTGCGATACTTCCCTCCGGGTCTTCGGTCCTTGCGAAGCTCTATGTACTGCGAGCGCTGCTACTTGCAGCTGAGAAGGACCGTGGGGCTAGCAGCGAATTCGGAGAGCGCTAAGCACGTAGTCAAGAAGCGAGACGTGTCCCTGCAATGCGGTGCTAAGAGCAGCTTCCTCGCGGCGGAGGCGAGCTCCGGCTACAAGTCATTCTCGTCCTGGCAACGGATCTCTGTGAAGGGCGTAGGCGAAAAGCTTTCGTTTTCCATTTGAAGTGCGTGAGAGGCAGACTGTTGCACGGAGCTCTGAGAACAAAGGTGAACGCCCTAGGCGGGCTTGGGCAGAAGCAGCGTTCTCGAGCTCTTGGCTGCCGGCACACTGCTGGCTATGGGGCGCCCCTGCGGCGGCTTCTCGCCGCCGGGAAGTGAAAGCGGCTCCAGGCGAGGGGGAGGGAGAGGGCGGTGAACGAAGCGGCACAAGAGCCGTGCTTGTGTGCACCACGATACAGGCTACTAGGAGAGGAAGGTGGTTGACTCTCGCTTTCCCTCGCAAGTGCCCTTAGCAGTCGTAAGGAGCTGAACTCCAGCGGTCAGTTTCAGCTCTGCCCAAACAGCTTGTTCTCAGTTCAGCTGGCAAGCACGCCCTCTTGCCTTGGCTCCGAGTGCAAAGTTACTAGCGAGCACTCACTCGTGTGCTCTTCGCTGCACTGCTCCGCTCGCAAGCGGCTTCGTTCTTCGCCTTCTGCCGTCCGGAGAGAGCTGAACTCCAGCGGTCAGTTTCAGCTCTGCCCAAAAGCGTGTTCTCAGTTCTGCGAACAAGCACGCCCTCTTGCCTTGGCCCCGAGTGCAAAGTCCCGAGCGAGCACTCGACTCAGTGCAATGCACCCGGAAGGACGCTCTCGCTCGTCTTTCAAGGAGCGATTCCTAACAGCAGAAGCAGCAGAAGCACAAACTGCATGACGAGAAGGGACAACGTAGAACACGTCTCTGTCCTGGCACATTTTCGTGTGCGATACTTCCCTCCGGCTCTTCGGGCCTTGCGAAGCTCTGTGTACTGCGAGCGCTGCTACTCGCAGCTGAGAAGGACCGTGGAGCTAGCGGCGAATTCGGAGAGCTCTTCGCTGCACTGCGCCGCTCGCAAGCGGCTTCGTTCTTCGCCTTCTGCCGTCCGGCGAGAGCTGAACTCCAGCGGTCAGTTGCAGCTCTGCCCAACAGCGTGTTCTCAGTTCTGCGGGCAAGCACGCCCTCTTGCCTTGGCCCCGAGTGCAAAGTCCCGAGCGAGCACTCGACTCAGTGCAATGCACCCGGAAGGACGCTCTCGCTCGTCTTTCAAGGAGCGATTCCTAACAGCAGAAGCAGCAGAGGCACAAACTGCATGACGAGAAGGGACAACGTAGAACACGTCTCTGTCCTGGCACATTTTCGTGTGCGATACTTCCCTCCGGGTCTTCGGGCCTTGCGAAGCTCTGTGTACTGCGAGCGCTGCTACTCGCAGCTGAGAAGGACCGTGGAGTTAGCGGCGAATTCGGAGAGCTCTTCGCTGCACTGCGCCGCTCGCAAGCGGCTTCGTTCTTCGCCTTCTGCCGTCCGGCGAGAGCTGAACTCCAGCGGTCAGTTGCAGCTCTGCCCAACAGCGTGTTCTCAGTTCTGCGGGCAAGCACGCCCTCTTGCCTTGGCCCCGAGAGCAAAGTCCCGAGCGAGCACTCGACTCAGTGCAATGCACCCAGAAGGGACGCTCTCGCTCGTCTTTCAAGGAGCGATTCCTAACAGCAGAAGCAGCAGAGGCACAAACTGCATGACGAGAAGGGACAACGTAGAACACGTCTCTGTCCTGGCACATTTTCCTGTGCGATACTTCCCTCCGGGTCTTCGGGCCTTGCGAAGCTCTGTGTACTGCGAGCGCTGCTACTCGCAGCTGAGAAGGACCGTGGAGCTAGCGGCGAATTCGGAGAGCTCTTCGCTGCACTGCGCCGCTCGCAAGCGGCTTCGTTCTTCGCCTTCTGCCGTCCGGCGAGAGCTGAACTCCAGCGGTCAGTTGCAGCTCTGCCCAACAGCGTGTTCTCAGTTCTGCGGGCAAGCACGCCCTCTTGCCTTGGCCCCGAGAGCAAAGTCCCGAGCGAGCACTCGACTCAGTGCAATGCACCCGGAAGGACGCTCTCGCTCGTCTTTCAAGGAGCGATTCCTAACAGCACAAGCAGCAGAGGCACAAACTGCATGACGAGAAGGGACAACGTAGAACACGTCTCTGTCCTGGCACATTTTCGTGTGCGATACTTCCCTCCGGGTCTTCGGGCCTTGCGAAGCTCTGTGTACTGCGAGCGCTGCTACTCGCAGCTGAGAAGGACCGTGGAGCTAGCGGCGAATTCGGAGAGCTCTTCGCTGCACTGCGCCGCTCGCAAGCGGCTTCGTTCTTCGCCTTCTGCCGTCCGGCGAGAGCTGAACTCCAGCGGTCAGTTGCAGCTCTGCCCAACAGCGTGTTCTCAGTTCTGCGGGCAAGCACGCCCTCTTGCCTTGGCCCCGAGAGCAAAGTCCCGAGCGAGCACTCGACTCAGTGCAATGCACCCGGAAGGACGCTCTCGCTCGTCTTTCAAGGAGCGATTCCCTACAGCAGAAGCAGCAGAGGCACAAACTGCATGACGAGAAGGGACAACGTAGAACACGTCTCTGTCCTGGCACATTTTCGTGTGCGATACTTCCCTCCGGGTCTTCGGTCCTTGCGAAGCTCTGTGTACTGCGAGCGCTGCTACTCGCAGCTGTGAAGGACGGTGGAGCTAGCGGCGAATTCGGAGAGCTCTTCGCTGCACTGCGCCGCTCGCAAGCGGCTTCGTTCTTCGCCTTCTGCCGTCCGGCGAGAGCTGAACTCCAGCGGTCAGTTGCAGCTCTGCCCAACAGCGTGTTCTCAGTTCTGCGGGCAAGCACGCCCTCTTGCCTTGGCCCCGAGTGCAAAGTCCCGAGCGAGCACTCGACTCAGTGCAATGCACCCGGAAGGACGCTCTCGCTCGTCTTTCAAGGAGCGATTCCTAACAGCAGAAGCAGCAGAGGCACAAACTGCATGACGAGAAGGGACAACGTAGAACACGTCTCTGTCCTGGCACATTTTCGTGTGCGATACTTCCCTCCGGGTCTTCGGGCCTTGCGAAGCTCTGTGTACTGCGAGCGCTGCTACTCGCAGCTGAGAAGGACCGTGGAGCTAGCGGCGAATTCGGAGAGCTCTTCGCTGCACTGCGCCGCTCGCAAGCGGCTTCGTTCTTCGCCTTCTGCCGTCCGGCGAGAGCTGAACTCCAGCGGTCAGTTGCAGCTCTGCCCAACAGCGTGTTCTCAGTTCTGCGGGCAAGCACGCCCTCTTGCCTTGGCCCCGAGTGCAAAGTCCCGAGCGAGCACTCGACTCAGTGCAATGCACCCGGAAGGACGCTCTCGCTCGTCTTTCAAGGAGCGATTACCTACAGCAGAAGCAGCAGAGGCACAAACTGCATGACGAGAAGGGACAACGTAGAACACGTCTCTGTCCTGGCACATTTTCGTGTGCGATACTTCCCTCCGGGTCTTCGGGCCTTGCGAAGCTCTGTGTACTGCGAGCGCTGCTACTCGCAGCTGAGAAGGACCGTGGAGCTAGCGGCGAATTCGGAGAGCTCTTCGCTGCACTGCGCCGCTCGCAAGCGGCTTCGTTCTTCGCCTTCTGCCGTCCGGCGAGAGCTGAACTCCAGCGGTCAGTTGCAGCTCTGCCCAACAGCGTGTTCTCAGTTCTGCGGGCAAGCACGCCCTCTTGCCTTGGCCCCGAGAGCAAAGTCCCGAGCGAGCACTCGACTCAGTGCAATGCACCCGGAAGGACGCTCTCGCTCGTCTTTCAAGGAGCGATTACCTACAGCAGAAGCAGCAGAGGCACAAACTGCATGACGAGAAGGGACAACGTAGAACACGTCTCTGTCCTGGCACATTTTCGTGTGCGATACTTCCCTCCGGGTCTTCGGGCCTTGCGAAGCTCTGTGTACTGCGAGCGCTGCTACTCGCAGCTGAGAAGGACCGTGGAGCTAGCGGCGAATTCGGAGAGCTCTTCGCTGCACTGCGCCGCTCGCAAGCGGCTTCGTTCTTCGCCTTCTGCCGTCCGGCGAGAGCTGAACTCCAGCGGTCAGTTGCAGCTCTGCCCAACAGCGTGTTCTCAGTTCTGCGGGCAAGCACGCCCTCTTGCCTTGGCCCCGAGAGCAAAGTCCCGAGCGAGCACTCGACTCAGTGCAATGCACCCGGAAGGACGCTCTCGCTCGTCTTTCAAGGAGCGATTCCTAACAGCAGAAGCAGCAGAGGCACAAACTGCATGACGAGAAGGGACAACGTAGAACACGTCTCTGTCCTGGCACATTTTCGTGTGCGATACTTCCCTCCGGCTCTTCGGGCCTTGCGAAGCTCTGTGTACTGCGAGCGCTGCTACTCGCAGCTGAGAAGGACCGTGGAGCTAGCGGCGAATTCGGAGAGCTCTTCGCTGCACTGCGCCGCTCGCAAGCGGCTTCGTTCTTCGCCTTCTGCCGTCCGGCGAGAGCTGAACTCCAGCGGTCAGTTGCAGCTCTGCCCAACAGCGTGTTCTCAGTTCTGCGGGCAAGCACGCCCTCTTGCCTTGGCCCCGAGAGCAAAGTCCCGAGCGAGCACTCGACTCAGTGCAATGCACCCGGAAGGACGCTCTCGCTCGTCTTTCAAGGAGCGATTCCTAACAGCAGAAGCAGCAGAGGCACAAACTGCATGACGAGAAGGGACAACGTAGAACACGTCTCTGTCCTGGCACATTTTCGTGTGCGATACTTCCCTCCGGGTCTTCGGGCCTTGCGATGCTCTGTGTACTGCGAGCGCTGCTACTCGCAGCTGAGAAAGACCGTGGAGCTAGCGGCGAATTCGGAGAGCGCTGAGCACGTAGTCAAGAAGCGAGACGTGTCCCTGCAACGCGGTGCTAATAGCAGCTTCCTCGCCGCCGGGGCGAGCTCCGGCCACAAGACATTCTCGTCCTGGCAACGGATCTCTGTGAAGGGCATAGGCGAAAAGCTTTCGTTTTCCATTCGAACTGCGAGAGAGGCAGACTGTTGCACGGAGCTCTGAGAACAAAGGTGCACGCCCTAGGCGGGCTTGGGCAGAAGCAGCGTTCTCTAGCTCTTGGCTGCCGGCGCACTTGTGGTTGTGTGGCGCCCTTGCAGTGGCTTCTGGCCGCCGGCAAGTGAAAGCGGCTCCACGCTTGGGCGAGGGCGGTGAACGAAGCGGCACTAGTCCCGTGCTTGTGTGCACCACGTTACAGGCTACTAGGAGAGGAAGGTGGTTGACTCTCGCTTGCCTTCCCAAGTGCCCTTAGCAGTCGGAAGGAGCAAGCTGAAGCACTGCTGCTTGTGCTGCTCCTTGGTTCCCTTGCAGCCCGCTGTGAAAGCATTGGCGGTCGCTTCTAGGCGCCGAGTTGCACACAGCACCACTGTAAGTGCCGCGGAGAAGGGAAATCCAGAGTGCAGCGAGGAGCTGGACGTGGCTTACGTGCAGTAAGGAGAAGGTGAACCTAGGCACTGCCTCTTCAATCTGGCCGCCTCTGCTCTGGTAGCAACTTTTGCAAGTCGGCAGAGGGAGCTGCGAGTATGTAGAACGGAGGGCAGCGAGACGCCGTGTGTTATGCGCCCTTTCAGGGCTGCTGCCAGGGTGCTACTTTAAGAACGCCTTCTTCTTCCTCGCGTCCTTCCTCCACTATAGTCTCCTGGATTCACCTGAGACTCTTCCTAGGCATCTCCCTGATCCTTTTTGCAATGAGTCTCACATCATTCTCCTGAAGAAACTGTCTGCTTATCGTTTGCATGGGTGGGCTGTTTGCTGGGTGACAAACTGGGTGATGGCCAGGCCCACAGAGTGGTGGGAAATAGAGTTCATCCAGCTGGTCCCCAAGGCTCGGTCTTGGGCCCAGTCCTGTTTAATATCTTGCTCAGTGTTCTGGACAAGGGGATAGAGTACACGCCCAGGAAGTTCACAGATGATGCAAAATTGGCTGGTAGTGTTTTTTTCTTCTGGAGGACAGCAGGCTCTGCTTCTTCTTCCTCCTGTTCTGAGGTCGCTGCTCCCTCTTCATCCCTCATTAAGTGTGCTGATTTTGTCACTTGGATGAGAAAACAAACAATTTTAGCAACAATACTAGTGGCAGGGTACAAGAAAGGAAGAGTTCACACGAATCCCCCCCCCCCCCCCCCCGCCCAACAACAGAAAATACCTGATGGCTCCTCTGCCCAGCTTACTGACTACACCGGAACCCATTGTCCCCCAAAGATACTCCCTTCTCCCTTCCCCCAGCCATGATGTGAGATGGAATAGAATAACTAAGATTAAGATTCTCCCTATGGAACTCCATCATACTTCGATTCTGGGAAAAAAAAATTCTTGAAGTTCTATCATTTCAGATCATTTGAATTTGAATTTGCATACTAAAAAGTCTAGCCAGAAACTCATGACAATATTAATAGCCCATTCTAGAATGTCCGAGATGATAGACACTTCTTTCAAGAGAATGTGATACCTCACGTGACTTCTCCAGAATTTAAATGAACAGCGGGAGTAGTCTACAAGATTCTTGCTGCCATCTGGATTTCCTGGTATTTGGCTGGTCTATGTAAACCAACCAGCTATTCAGCAGAGGGAATATTAGTGTGATACTTGATGGTATGTGAGATGGAACACAGTAATTTATGGCTTTTTGCATAGTGATGAAGCTGTAAAGAAAGCTCCGTAATGCTCAGACAAGGAGGCTGCTGGACTTCAAGCAGCAAAGGCCCAAAACGAACCAGTGAAAAGGTGTCATTGAAAAAAAAAAAAAAAAGCCAGGTGGGGAGCAAAGTGATACTTAAGGGCAGTTTACTGAAAGAGGGAATCTAGTGAAAAAAAAAGTCCAAGAGTGAAGGAATAACAGAGAAAATGAAACTAAGGAAGGAAATCAATCTCAGCTAATCATTTCAGAAGCTAACAAGTTGTCATTGCAATGATGCATAAAGTGAGAAAAAATAAATATGTCTGCGCCAAAATCTGAAATATGAACTTTATTGCATTCTGTCTTCCACGGAATCATACAACAGTCTGTGATTAAAGATCATCTAGTCCAACTTCCTTGCCAGGTAGATCTTACAGTAGATCAAATTGCTCAAGACTAGCCAAACTGATAAGGAGCACTCTCAATGATGGGGCATCCACAACTTCTCTGGAACACCCGTTTGAGTGTCTCACCAGCTTCATTGTAGAAAAGTTTTTCCTTTTAGCCAATCTAAACCTAGTCTCAGTTTGAAAGCATGGCCCCTTATCCTGTCTCTGCAAACTTTCCTAAAAAGTCTTTCTCCATTTGTCTTATACCCTCTTTACATATTCAAAGGCCACAATACTGTCTCTCCAGAAACCTCTCTTCTCCAGGCTAAAAGATCCTACTTTTCACAAGAACCAGGTCATAAACTGAGATGGAAGACATCTCAGGAGATCAGATCATCCAACAGCTCAGCGTAAGAATAGCTCTGAAGTCAGATCAACTAGCTTAGGGCTGTGTCTGTTTGAATTTTGAAAATTAGCAGGACTTGAAATGCTTCAAGGAAGAGAACTCTGGGTGGCTCCAGAAACAGCCTGAGAAACTCGAGCAAACTCGAAACCTCAGAAACTACCACTGCTTTCTCTCCCTCAGCCCAAGCAGTCCCAAAGAAGAAGTGTTCCCAGCAGGCTGGGATAGCACACATATACACTACATATACGTGACAGGCATCGCCAGCAGCCACATCCTGCTCCTTTCTGTGGCTGGCAAGAGTGAGACTGGATGTTTACATGTGGGCAACCTGGGTCCCTCCAGCAGCTCACACACTCAGCCTGCCCAGTGACCCCACTGAATTCCAGTATTAGCAGTGTGCCAAGGCCACAGCACTATTCTGCTTGCTGGCACAGACCATCACACGCCTCCTAAATCAGTCAGGACTCCCCTGGTCCCACAGCCAGCACCCCACTTGCCCTCCGCCAGGCCACTGCCATTGTTCACCAACTTCTCCACTTTGATCTTTGCTGGTGCTCTCAACACTGGCACACCCAGATGTTCTGCAGCTGTTGTCTCCTGGTGGAAAGGACTTGTAAAGCCATGTTTCCTAACAGGACTTCCACAACCTTTCAAAGCAACCTTTACTGGAGTATGAACAATCTCATTCAAATGTCAACATTTCTTTTCCCGTATGTGAAATCAGAATTTCCTTCTTCCGGGCATGCCCAAAACAAGGCACAAACTACATTGTGCCTTCTGTTTCACATGCTGACTCGTTTGTAAACAATGCTAGGAGAATACCTGTTTTGATCCAAGCTAATCTCTGGCCCTTATAGTGCTTTCGGTAGTTAGTTTTGCTTTGTTATTTACTTGATGTCCCATTGAATTGTTGAATCATAAACAGACTACCTGTCTGTATAGCAGCATAGCAGTGATGAATAAATGCAAGAGAAGGAGCAAGGTGATTGTTTGCTAGACTCTTCCTAGAAACTGAGAAATCTGTTACTTAATGCTGACCACAGCAGATGGAGGAAGCATCCTACATGATGTCAAAGCAATGAAGCTGTAATCACTTTTATGATTACAGTCAAGGCACTGCTTTTGCCACCATAAGTGGAGTGCAGGGAATCTTAAAAGACGACACTCTAACTGTTGTCCATGCTCACTGAGAAAATAATGCTTTTACAGCAGAGCAGGTCTCACCGCAGCTAAATCATGGCTTCAACTGTACACCGCCTTCAAAAAGCCCACAAAAACACAAATGAAAGGATTTGGAACCCAAGGGAATCTCGGATTGTGACATCAGCTCACTCTGGATTCTTTCCAAATTCTCAATTCCATTTTCTTCCGAGCCAATTATCCCACCTAACTTGAGATGTAATTTATGGATTTCCAACACATCTAGTTACCTTAGAATTAGATTGCCACTAGCCAAAAAGACAGAAACAAGCAGTTAAGTGAAGACTGAAACCATGGGTGTTTAGAACAGCAAAACTTGGGCGAAACTATTCTTAAGAAAACCAAAACTTTTAGGACTTACCCATGTATTTTTGGAGGTGGAAAAAGTTTTACATCGAAAAGTCCCTAGGGAACTCTCTTCAGTGCCTGGAGAGCCGCTGTCGCTCGCCTTTCAAGGACCTATTCGTCACAGCAGAGGCAGCAGAGCACAAGATGGCCGACGAGAAGGGGCAGTGTAGAACTCTCTGTCTGTCTGTGTCTCTACTCAGTGTAGAACGTCTCTATCCTGGCACATTTTCGAGTGCGATACTTCCCTCCGGGTCTTCGGTCCTTGCGAAGCTCTATGTACTGCGAGCGCTGCTACTCGCAGCTGAGAAAGACCGTGGAGCTAGCGGCGAATTCGGAGAGCGCTGAGCACGTAGTCAAGAAGCGAGACGTGTCCCTGCAACGCGGTGCTAATAGCAGCTTCCTCGCGGCGGGGGCGAGCTCCGGCCACAAGGCATTCTCGTCCTGGCAACGGATCTCTGTGACGGGCGTAGGCGAAAAGCTTTCGTTTTCCATTCGAACTGCGAGAGAGGCAGACTGTTGCACGGAGCTCTGAGAACAAAGATGCACGCCCTAGGCGGGCTTGGGCAGAAGCAGCGTTCTCTAGCTCTTGGCTGCCGGCGCACTTGTGGTTGTGTGGCGCCCTTGCAGCGGCTTCTGGCCGCCGGCAAGTGAAAGCGGCTCCACGCTTGGGCGAGGGCGGTGAACGAAGCGGCACTAGTCCCGTGCTTGTGTGCACCACGTTACAGGCTACTAGGAGAGGAAGGTGGTTGACTCTCGCTTGCCTTCCCAAGTGCCCTTAGCAGTCGGAAGGAGCAAGCTGAAGCACTGCTGCTTGTGCTGCTCCTTGGTTCCCTTGCAGCCCGCTGTGAAAGCATTGGCGGTCGCTTCTAGGCGCCGAGTTGCACACAGCACCACTGTAAGTGCCTCGGAGAAGGGAAATCCAGAGTGCAGCGAGGAGCTGGACGTGGCTTACGTGCAGTAAGGAGAAGGTGAACCTAGGCACTGCCTCTTCAATCTGGCCGCCTCTGCTCTGGTAGCAACTTTTGCAAGTCGGCAGAGGGAGCCGCGAGTATGTAGAACGGAGGGCAGCGAGACGCCGTGTGTTATGCGCCTTTTCAGGGCTGCTGCCAGGGTGCTACTTTAAGAACGCCTTTTTCTTCCTCGCGTCCTTCTCGCTTCGCTCTAGCTGCATGGAGTACAGCACAGCGAAGGAGTGAGGAAGGGCTCTGCCCCAGCTTTTGCCCCGGCCTGCCTGTGCTGCGCCTTTAGCTGCACACGAGAACAACGGCATTTCTTACCCGCAAGGTAAAAAAGGCTTTAGTGTAGCCTTAGGAATGGCAAGTGCCTAGGCATTAAGTTGAGCGACCACGTATGAGGGAGTCTTTAGAGGTTTCCTCCCCCATGGCGCAGGTGTATTCTCATTCTCGTGCTGAACTGAAAAGTCCGGGCATGGCAAGACTGGCCTGCCTTGTGCAGAGACGAACACAAATGTGGGGCTATGATCCTCTGTGTTCGGAGCTCTGCTTCCGGGTGTGTGGGCCTCCATGAGCCCGCAGCAGCCGCCGAGGACAGTGTGGATTGTGGATGAGTCTGGGCTGGCCCCCCGCCCCCCCGTTGGTCTGACAGCGGCAGAAGTGGCGTAGGAGCGGCATCGCCTGAGGGCCCCATGGGGGGCGGGAAGAGAGCCGGGAGTGACCCCGAGCGACACCGGAAGCGATATCCATAGGGCCCGGAAGGCCAGCGTTGCCATCGAGTTTGGCCGGTAGGAGGCGTCTAAGGTGCTTTGAAAGGTGGAGCTTCTTTGCTCTAGGACAGTCTGGGAGAGCTGAAGGTGTCCAATCTGGAGAACAGAAGGCTCCAGGGAGATCTTCGAGCCCTTTGCAGTGCCTGCTGGGGCTCCAAGATAGCTGGGGAGGGACTTTGGAAAAGGGTCTGGACTCGCAGGACAAGGGGGAATAGCTTCAAACTGCCAGAGGGCTGGGATAGATGGGATATTGGAAAGGAATTCTTCCTTGGGTGGGTGCTGAGGCACATGTTGCTCAAAGAGGCTGTGTAGGAGCCCCATGGCAGGAAGCGTCCAGGGCCAGGCTGGAGCGGACATGGAGCAACCTGGACTAGTGGAAAAGTGTCCCTGCCCGTGTCAGGATGTGGGAAGAAGATAATTTGTCTCTAAGGTCGCTTCCAGTCCAAACCATTCTGGGATTCTAGGATTCATGGAAGGCCCTTTTCCAAGTGAAGTGTTGTATCTCTTGGCTCCCAGCTTGTAGTTGCCAGTTCTTCTGGAAGCAGGCGTGGCAAAGCAGCTGTGATGAGCCATGGGTTCTCAATAGGACGAGTGTGATATATTTGCAGAGAGGAAGGCTGCAGACAGATCTTCAAGGTCCAGGTAAAACAAGCAAAGGATTGAATAGAAGCCAAAGATTGGTTGTGTTAGTCAGTTTGCTGGCTGTTGAAATGGCCCCAGGTAATTTTCAACATTTCTAATTTGGATTTGTTTGAGTAAAAAATGAATGTGTTACCTCCAGCGTAGGCTCTCCAATGCATCTCCATGTGCTCCCATCTCTTTGTTGTATATCGGGTTCTATTAACTGAAGACAGAATCATAACACAGTAGTAAAACATTTAGAGGCGTAGTTAGCCAGCTTCAGGAGTTTTCAACTCAGCTGTTGACTTTTCTGGTAACTGTAGGCAAGGCAACACAATCCAGTTACTCCACTTTTCCTCTCTGAGGAAAAGATGATCTTTTTTTTTTTTTTTTCTCATTTTGAAAATAGCCTTGAATGAAGAGAGTTATGCACGTGGCATGTAGGATTCATTATTTTACCTTTCTCTTCTGTTGTCTTTCGCGTACTAGTCTTTTTAAAATTTTTTTGTCTCTGTTCTCCATTCAGTAGGTTTGAAAGAATTCTAATTGTTGAGATGATGGTTCTTTGAAGGCTCACTTAGCCCACCTTTTGGGTGAAGGAAAGAAGAAGACAAGGTCCTCTAGGAAGAGTAAAAAGCATACTTTCAAGAGACATTCAGAGATGTCTGCTGATGCCACGCAATTACCGTGTAATCAGCAGAAATGTGTTGGAAAAACACCCATCAGTGACTTCACAAGAAAGCCACACTCAAGACAGGTAAAGAACAGAAGCATAAAACCCCAAAGGTATGAAATGGACAGATTTTCATTGGGAATGAGCAACTCCTGAATTCTTGGTTCTAGAACTAGGGGCTTGTAATAAATAGACTGTCTCCTTGCCAAACGTAAACTTGGTGTCATGAACTGCTCACTGCCCGTTGAAGTGCAGGGCTAGTAGACTAATATTTGCCATGGCAGGCATATTGTATGGCTTTCCTGTTAAAAAGAAATTGGTTTTGCTCATAGCAATCTAGATATGTACCCAGTCTGACACCTATTTTTTAGGCTATATTTCCAAGTAAATGGCTTCCATGATGATGCAGTAAGTTTATGTCATGAACAGGAATGAAGTGATTGCATGCATCCTTTTTTACCCTAAGCCAGCTGCTGAGTAATGAGACAGAGACTCTCACTGACGCCAAGGAGTGCCCGTGCTTTTGGGAAAAGCACTGGGCAGATAAAGCCTATTTCCACATTTCTTGCTAGCGTCTCCTTCAAAGTTCATGGGTTTGTGCATCTTTTAGAGCTGTTCTAGATGTTCTTTGTAGTTTACATGTACTAAATGTAGCAGGTATTGCTTTCATGCCGTCCTACTAGATTTGAAGTTGGGATCTACTCAGGCTTCAATGTCTCAGAAGAAGCAACGTCGATTCTTTGAATTCTACTCTTGAACGTGAGAATGCTACTTATGTAGTTAATGAATTAATTAAATCGAATTCACTTGAATGGAAAAATTGTCTTGTTCATGTAGATTTTAACTTGGGAAATTGATATTTGAGTTCTACTTTTCATTGTTGTTGCTTTTCTGTATTCTTTGATTGCACAGATAGCAGATGTACTGACCAAGTATTGTGTGAAACTGGAGGAAATGTCCTTCCTCTTGGCAGCTGATGTTCACAAGCTCATTAACGCTAAGGCCATGGTAAATGTTTTACCTGGGGCAAGATAGCAGTCTGAATATTCCTAGAATGTCTTTCTTTCCCCAGATGAAATTCATTTTTTCTGCCTATCAATCACTGAAATATAGAAGAAATTTCTACTTGACGGGGTATTGGTTATCATTTGTGTTTTTTTCTCCCCTCATTTTCTGTAGAAGAGACAATTTTTGGTTTGTTTTTGCATGTTGTATGCTGCTTCTACTTCTGGTTTTGTTTTTTAATACACAGAATATAAACGGAGCACTGCTGGATAATGAGAGGGCAACTGCCAAGCTACTCTTGAATCGAATGAAATCAGAGCTTGAGAAAGAAAAATGGCATCAACTGAAATGGCAAGGGACTGGAAGCTCATGCAAAAGAAGTGTGGAGTTCAGAGTTTCAGGTCAGAAATTTGGCAGTCTTCTTTTGGACAATGAGCAACACCAAGAGGCTAGTGTTCACTTTTGGTTTCTGTTAAAGTAATACTTGATCATTTTTTCTTTCTACGTGATACCACGTATGATATCACATATATCATGTGATTCCATTCTACATATCTACTTTCCATCCTGCAGAGAATTTATGGCAAGTGAAGAAATACAGAATCCCCCAACTGTGAATATGGAAATGGAAAAGTTGATAAAGGAGCAGATGGTACTCAGTGAAGAGAGACTGAAGGTTTTGCAATATATCGGGTATGGCAAAAGAGGGTATAGCATAAAGGAAAACAATTGTTGCTGGAGTTAATGAAGGACTTGGCTACAAAATGCACTTTGCTTCCTGTCAATGTGTGATTGCTAAATGCAGCAGTAAGGCAGGGTCTACATCTATTTCTGTACAGCTCTTTTGAATGGAAAAAATGCATTCTTGATTTTCAGTGCCCCAGCTACACTTAATAGGTGGCGATCAGGCTCTAAAAATGGAGGAATGCAGAAGTAAATCTCGAAACATAGCAGAAATGGGCAAAGAGGGGTGGAGAGCTAGAACTTGGTGTTTTTGTCAAGGCATATTTTTCTCCATGGCGTGGGATTTTATTTGCGGAATAAATGAAGAGAGGAGTCTGGATAGAAATCTAACGTTGCTACGTTTGAATATCCATCCTGAACACAAGACACATTGGTGTGGGTGCAATGCATTACGATCTTTACAGGGAGGTTTTTTACGGTGGATGTAGGAACCAGGTAGATGACAGTTAGTTCCTTATCGGGCAGTAAACAGTTGGCCTTGAACAACAACAATCTCAGGTTTATTTTCATTGCCAAGATGGCTGTAAATAAAAGAACGCCCAGTAGTATGGATATTCGGATTCATAATTTTATATTTGAAGTACTGACTGGTTTGTATTTTAGGATACCTGACTCTTGTTTCCTGCTTTGATAGCACCCTGTTGCCTCCAACACGTGCCAAATCTGATGGAAACGAATGGTGCAGAACTCTGGAGAATTGAAACAAAAGTCTAGGTAGGTCGGGAAATCCTAAGAACAGTCTGGAATTCAAGCAATATTTTCTTTTCTCCTGGGCAACGATGAGGCAGACGGTTGCTTTGAGAGTGCATGTTTGCTCTATTCTTTGTTCCGTGTGTTGCCACATACCTTCTCAGTTGCTTGGAGGTGGCAGTAAGAGCCAAAGAAGCTGCCTGTGGCATGGCTTTCCTTTGGCCAGTACAAACACCTGTGCATGGGGAGATCTAGCAGGAACTGGCTCGGTTAGAATGAATCTGGGGGAAATCAAATGTTAATTTTGACGTGGATCCCTTCTCAGTCATACAAAAATACTCCTTTTTAACTCCTGGAGAAGAAGAGGGGAAGTATGAGAAGAAGAGGGGAAGTATTGGAGATACTTCCTTTCTCTGTGTCCTTGCAGCATGCCTTCCCGCTCTGTGTCTGCCTTCTCTTGCTCCAGAGCACATCCAGTTGGGATGTTTGTAGCCTGTATGGTAGCAAAGAAGTTGGTAGCGATTGTTAAGTACCTTGCTACTTTGAAGCATAATGAGAAACAGCTGTGTATGAAAATGTCTTGATTTCTTTGGCTGGTAATGTCTGGTGTCTGTAGGCACTGCTGGCATCTGTTCCGTGTGCTGAGATTCAGCACATGGCCTCTGTCATGTTTCCATGTCACACTGCACTGTGAAAGATGGGAATTTTGACTGTGGTCTGTTCCGTATCATTCAGACAGCCCTAATGTGGAGTGCGTGGAGAAAATGAGCATCCAGTATGAGCTGGTCGAGGGCAAATGTCAGGAGAAAGGGCAGATGTGCAAGTTGAGTGCCACAGCTTTTGGCTGTGATAGCCGTGGTCCAATGTGTCATTAGAGAGAGTAAAGATGCACCAGACAGTGAGATAACAAGTGGAATTCCTTTTTAACCTCCGCCTTACTCTGTTCAAAAAGTAAGCCATCCGTTTGGTTTCACAGTAGTAGTTGGTATTTGTGCTTGAAATGTGGAAAAGCCGTAACAAATGCCAGTAATGAAGGGAGTGCTGTCCTACATGAATGTGGAAGATGCAAGGAGCCTCAGCCCTTGTGCTAAATCTGTCTTATCTTGGGAAAGAAATTCCACCTCTGCCTCAATTTCTCCCTTTGTGTCCAACCAGATGGTATTGTTTAGTAATCTAATATGGCATGTGGGAGGCTGAATCTATCTCTGTCCATCACAAGAAAAGAAACACTACGTTTAGCCAGGCTCTCTGAAAGCCACACAGTATTTCTTCTGTGCATGTCAATAATTTGTTCTTCTTTTCCTTCAGATGACCCTGTTGGATGTGAACATTTGCACAGCAGAAGATGCTGAAGTTGTGCACTCCAACATGCTTCAGATGACTGAGAAACGAAAATGTAGGTTTGAAGAAGAAGTGGAGCACGTGGATGTACGTTTCTTTTATTTGATGACATATATCTTCATCACTCCTTGGGATTAGTCTGTTCTTCCTGTGCTCCCACCTGCAATGCCTTCTGCGTGGTAGGCTATTGATGTCACCTTAGAAAGAGGTCCATAGTGTGACAAAACACTCCAGAGAAACAGTTTGGTGTGGAAGAGTTTCATGTGGAAGTGTTCATAATTCTTGTGTTTATTATTTGTAATAGAAATAGATTGTATTTTTATGATCATTTCTATCTGAAATACATAGGATAGCGATGAATGACGTATGGCCCAGTCTGCTTAAGATCAGACTTCAGGAAGAGCTGGAAATGATCTCCCAAATGTCTTCCAATCTTTTCTATACATAAAAAAAGTCGGGCAGTTGTTTCTAAAGGGATAAATTATAGAATGTGATTTGGTGCTTTATGGTGCCAGAATAAACAGAAGTTTTGAGAATCCGCATTCTTACCAGTTTACTTGGAGACTGATTTTTTTTTACTCTCCAGATAGAAGACGCCATGTTGGATACCAGTCGTAAAATTCCAGGCAGCCTTTTATCATGTTACATATCCTCTTACTCATTCATTTCACCTTCCAGCAGTTTAGAAAGAACTTGTTCACTTGAATGTTTTTCTTTGGAGTGATTTGAAGGAGACGGCTAAATGGCCATAATCCAGGTAGAAACATAAAAACAAGGGTGTGCTATAAAGACAGGACTTCTTAACGCAAAGAGCCCTCTGAAATTCAAAATACCTGCTATAAAATTAAAAATGTAATCTTTGACTTTTAGATGGGAATTTCTCCTCTTCAGTTTCATTCTGTCAGGTGCATTTTTGCTAACTGCTTGATTCACGCTGAATGGACAGTCCTGTCTTATTGTTGGTATGGCAACAGCGATAGAGATCACTGCTGCTTTCTGTAGAAAGTGGCTGCAAGTTGCTATGACGAGATCTTGTGCAGGTCTAGAGTCTGATTGGATGTGAGGTTCTCATTGTTTCAGAACACCAACTTGGGGTGGCAGTGTCAGAGGTGTTCATTATCTAGGAAGATTTTCATAGGCGATGAGTTTTGCTGAGGTAGCTTTCTCTTCTGGGTGTAGAAGATATGTGCATAATTAACTTCCTTGAATCCTAAAGAGCTGGGGAGATTTTAGTATCTACGAAACCATTTTTACTAGCTTTTTTATGTGGCCTTAGATGATGAAAGTGATCTGGATACAATCTTAGAAAAAAGGCAAACGGTGAGCTGTGAGGAAGAGCTGAAGGAGTATTTGGAGAACACCCTTTCTTCTTGAGATCAACTTAGAACAAGGTATGAATTTGGTATGTTTTGTAAACTTAAAAGGTAGAGCATCTTTGAACATTGGTTGTACTACTTAGGCCTTGTTTTAATGCTGTTGTGTGAAGGTATGGAAAAAGAGTGCTTTTCACTTCATGTAAGAATATAGAATAATGTCCCTACTGAACAAGGTTAAGGCAAATAATGCCCACGGTTTAGGAATGGGACAAAGGAAGACTGCTATCATTCAAAAACCATAGCACATCAGTATTACTGTGCATACCATCACATCCATGCCTTATTCAGAAGGTAAAAGTAGTAGTGCAGATTCTTGGATCACCGGAATCAGAAGTTGGTCTGCACCATCATCTCTTCACTCATAGATTTGATCTCATTCAAAGTTCTAGGAACTCAGACGTTTAAGACAGCCAAGCACCGGCAACTTTAAAAACCATCTAAAAATGGGTACAATACCGCTCTCCTTCCTGAAGATCTTAGCAGCAGCTCTGAAGCCGTAGAGGAAGCAGCACTGTTCACACAGCCAGGAGGTCTTTCCTACCTGCTCGATCAGAGGCACATTAGAAGAGCAGTGTGGACCTGAGGGGCAGATGCACATACCTTCACACACCTCGCAGTGGGACTGTGGTTAGAGCTGGAGGTTTGATACTCTTCCTAATAATTTGAGCCGTTAAAACAAAGCCAGAGGTAACAGACCAAGTGAAAATACAATGCCAGGTTGCGGAAAGAGAATGTTACCTATCTGAACTCGTACAAAAATTCCCCATCATTCTCTTTGTTTAGGAGACCAAGCCAATGTCCGTGTAAAGGAAAACAAGTGTGAATATTGATTTTTCTTGAATCAAGACTCAGCTTTATGTCCAAGTCAAAGGCAAATAAACCAGAAAGGCTCCGCTGAGCACAGTGCAGAACTAACATGGAAGACAGTCATTTGACCTCTTATGTAAGCAGTGTTGGTGTGGTTCCCCATCCAAAAGGAAGGATGTCAAATGCTTCTTTGGAAATATTTTAACTTCTCTGCGTTTCTTTCTTTGTAATGAACTAATCTCTAACAAGCCAGGACGTGATTGTGTTCAGTAGAAACAGATCAATGGCAACATTTAGCCTAAAGGTTTTATGAGATTGATCAGGAAGTTCGATTTAGATTTAAAGGCACTGTAGTCATATTTAATTTTATTTCTCTCCGCACTTGAGTCTCTTAAACAGGGACCTTCAATTGGACAGGAACGGGACACTGAAGCAAATTGTAATGGATGACGTAATGGCTTACCCAGAAGCATTTTGTGGGAATTGATTTCTTCTAGGTATCCATCAGCCAGCATTTTAGTGTGAAGGGAATCTTCAAACAGGTAAAACAAAAATTCCCGTTGGTTTCAAACCTGACTGCTATATTAATTTTTCACTTTGGAGAAAATTTTCATGACCTTTAAAATTCAGACTGTATCAAGTATTGTTTCAGCCATTGAAGAAAGTGCTTTTGATGGAGATAGGAGAGGGAAACCAAAACATTTCTCAGAGCCACACTTTGAGCTCTGTCCTTGTTACAAACGGCACTTGAGCAAATGCATTTGCCTTTGGAACAGAAAACGACAAGGTAACAGGCTTATCATTACGGATTTGAGTGTTCCAGGTTCTTTAGGTAGTAAGTGATCTATTCAAGATGATCTCTTCCTGAAATAGATCCATTTTGAGAAGGGATATGGATTTCTTAGAAGAAGGCAAATCCCTATGTTAAAACGGTGTGGTGGGTGTTTTTTGTTGTTGTTGTTGTTTTGCAAGTTTTAGAACTTGCAAGGCACAATCGACTTCATAGTTGGAGATGCAGATAAGACCACGACATTCCAAACAGGTGTTTCTTTTTGGTTGTTTTTCAATCTGTCTATCTTTGGATTGTAACCAGTAGAACTGTGCTTGAACTGGAAAGAAGTAGCGGAGGTTTCAGAAGTGGAGCATGCGGTGGAACAGTAAGCTGAGAGCATTGTGCAAGGAGAGGAAAGAGGGGAAAATGGTAAGAGTTTCCTGAGTCGGAAGGGACCCCTAGGGATCGTCAAAGTCCAACTCCTGGCCCTGCACAGACACTCCAACAGTCCCACCCTCTGCATCCCTGAGAGCATTGGCCAAACGCTCCTGGATCTCTGGCAGCCTTGGGGCTGTGCCCATTGCCTGGAGAACCTATTCAGTGCCCGACCAGCCTCTGAGGAAAAAAACCTTTCCCTGATAGCCAGCCTAATCGTCCCCTGACACAGCTCCTGGCATTCCCTTGGCTCCTGTCCCTGGTCGCAGAGAGCAGAGAGCAAAGCTGTCCCTGTGCTGCCCTTGGGAGGAGCTGAGAGGTCCCAAGTGAGGTGTGAGCTCAGTGTCCTCTCTGCAGCTGAACCAAATGCCCTGAGCCACTCTTTGTATGGCTTTCCCTCCAGCCTCTTCGCTATCCCTGTGTCCCTCCTTTGGACATTTCTCCAATAGCCTGAGGTCTTTCTGACGCTGTGGCATCCAAAATTGCCCCCAGGGCTTGAAGAGAGCGCAGTCCCAGCCCAGAGCAGAGCGGGACAATCGCCTCTCTCGAGCGAGCGGTGCCAGAAGATAGGGACAGTTGTCAAAAAATCAGCTGGAGAAAGAAATCTAACAGAGAAACGGGTGATCTTGGCACAGGAAATGGAAGAAGCAGAGGAAGAAGAAGATGAGGAGAGGATTCCTTGTAAAAGTGAAGAAAATGAGCATGCAGAACAGGGACTAAGCATTATGCAGGTAAGTGAGCAAGAGAATAAGTTTGAAAGTGAAGGCAGTTTTGTCCAAAAGAAGGAGGAATAGGAAGTCTTTTTGCTGAGAATGAATAGAAAGTTTTTTTGCATTTAGTTTGTATACGAAGCGCACAGGGCTCTAGATCCTTTTGTGGGAAAATGGAGTGTGTAAAGTTGCCAATCATTTTGGAGCGAATTTGGAGGTTTTTGGGGTCCCAGGTGAATTTTGGGTTGAATTCTGGGGATTTGGGAGTGCCCAGGTGAATTGGGGGGGGCGGGGCGGGGCGGGGATTTGGGGAGATCCAGGTGAGTTTTGAGGGGTCCCAGGTTGATTTTGGGGGAGAATTTGTGGAATTTTGGGGGATCCCGGGTAGCGAGGTTTGGGGTGAATTTGTGGAATGTGGGGAGTCCCAGTTGAATTTTAGGGGGAATTTGTGGAATTCTAGGGATCTTAGGGGAATTTTGGGGTGAATTTGGTGAATTTTAGGGTATACGTGTGAATTTTAGGGTTCTCAGGTGAGTTTTGGGAATGCCAGACGTATTTTGGGGTGAATTCTGTCGATTTTGGGGTATCCAGGTGAGCATTTGGAAGTCGTGGGAGAATTTTGGGATGAATTTGGGGGGATGCAGGTGGATTTTCCGGGGAATTTTGGTGATTTTTGGGAGTCCCAGATGGGTCTGGGAGTGAATTTGGTGGATTTGGGGGTATCTGGGAGGGTTTTGAGGGGGATTGGAGACATTTTGGAGTGAATTTGGGAGGTGTTGGGGGGACTGGGTCTTGGGGGTGATTTGAGGGGTTTTGGGGGTTGCAGGTGGGATTTTGGGGTGAAGCCCTGGGATTTGGGGGTCCCCCGTGAATTTTGGGGTGAATTTGTGGGCTTTTGGGAGTTGCCAGGTGAGTGCTGAGCGTCCCAGGGGGGACTTCGGGGTGAATTTTGGGGATTTGGGGTTTCCCAGGTGAATTTCTGAGGTGGAAAGGTTCAAAAAGGGTTTTTTTTGAAAACAAGTTAAAGCCAGAAGGTTATTGAAAATTAATAGATGTGATGCAAGTAGGTAATATGCAGACAATACACAGCGAGACAAATCATGGGAAAAATACAGTGGTAACACATGAGTGTGTGAGGATGGGATCAGTATAGCTAAGGCTCAGTTGAAGCTGAATTTGGAAAAGCATGCCAAAACTAAGAATAATAAAGGCACCTACGGGTATTTCAGTGGGAAAAGGAAGATGAAAAGAAACCTATCACACCTCCCCTATTCCCCCCCCCACCCCCATAAGCCAGACAGGACTAGTGACAACAGACAAGGAGAAGGCTGAGGTACTCAACAAGTGTTGGTCTCAATTTTTACTGCCAGTCACTATTTCCACATCTCTCAGGTTATTGGACTGGTGGACTTGATTCTAACCCATAGTAGCAGGTCAGCTTTCAGACCACTTGAGGAACCTGAGCATGCAAGACCATGGGACCCACCCAGAGGCATGTCAGGGCCCTGAGAGAACTGGCAGCTGTAGTTGCTAAGGTGCTTTCTCCATCATATTTGAGAAATCAAGGTAACCAGCTGAAGTCTCCAGACACTGTGTTGTATTGACTCCAGTCCTCTTGGTCTTTTTTGTAAATCTTAGAGCTCTGAGTCAATTTCTGCAGAGGATTCCCAATGCAGTTTCAAAAATGGAATCTTTGTTACTGGTCCTCATGTTGATCTTGGATATTTCCATTTTCTGCACTCCTTTATTTTCGAAACATTTGTAATGACTGAAAAGAAAGCTGAGACGAGGCATTATGCTCTTTCCAGTGATAGAAATGGACCAGTATTCTTTTCAGACAAATATATTTTTGCTGTGTCTAAGCACATGTGCATACCTGTGTTTGATTTATGTGTCCAGGTTTTGGCAATGGGGCAGCCACAGGGCCGTCCTGAGACAATGGCCCAGGTGCTGCCCTGTCCCGCTTTCTTCCAACTGGCTCCACTTCAGGATGTCCTCCCTGCTGAGAGAAGAGGCTGGGACAGCACCTTTAGAAATGTGACTTTCTGGGGTTTTTTTAGTTTTGTTTTGTTTTGTTATTTTTAAAGTTACTAAAAACCTTCACCCTGATTTTTTGTGTTGGGTTTGGGGTTTTTTTTCAGTTTTGGGTGGGTTTTTTGGTGGGCTTTTTTGGGGGCTTTTTTTGTCTCTTTGGGGATTATTGGTTGGGGGGTTCTGTGTGTTTGTTTGGTCTGCTTTTTTTGTTTGTTTGTTTGTTTGTTTGTTTATTACGGTTTTGTAGAGTTTTTTAAGCAAATTGATTGGAAAACTGAATAGTCCTCCACTATAGTCTCCTGGATTCACCTGAGACTCTTCCTAGGCATCTCCCTGATCCTTTTTGCAATGAGTCTCACATCATTCTCCTGAAGAAACTGTCTGCTTATGGTTTGCATGGGTGGGCTGTTTGCTGGGTGACAAACTGGGTGATGGCCAGGCCCACAGAGTGGTGGGAAATAGAGTTCATCCAGCTGGTCCCCAAGGCTCAGTCTTGGGCCCAGTCCTGTTTAATATCTTGCTCAGTGTTCTGGACAAGGGGATAGAGTACACGCCCAGGAAGTTCACAGATGATGCAAAATTGGCTGGTAGTGTTTTTTTCTTCTGGAGGACAGCAGGCTCTGCTTCTTCTTCCTCCTGTTCTGAGGTCGCTGCTCCCTCTTCATCCCTCATTAAGTGTGCTGATTTTGTCACTTGGATGAGAAAACAAACAATTTTAGCAACAATACTAGTGGCAGGGTACAAGAAAGGAAGAGTTCACACGAATCCCCCCCCGCCCAACAACAGACAATACCTGATGGCTCCTCTGCCCAGCTTACTGACTACACCGGAACCCATTGTCCCCCAAAGATACTCCCTTCTCCCTTCCCCCAGCCATGATGTGAGATGGAATAGAATAACTAAGATTAAGATTCTCCCTATGGAACTCCATCATACTTCGATTCTGGGAAAAAAAATTCTTGAAGTTCTATCATTTCAGATCATTTGAATTTGAATTTGCATACTAAAAAGTCTAGCCAGAAACTCATGACAATATTAATAGCCCATTCTAGAATGTCCGAGATGATAGACACTTCTTTCAAGAGAATGTGATACCTCACGTGACTTCTCCAGAATTTAAATGAACAGCGGGAGTAGTCTACAAGATTCTTGCTGCCATCTGGATTTCCTGGTATTTGGCTGGTCTATGTAAACCAACCAGCTATTCAGCAGAGGGAATATTAGTGTGATACTTGATGGTATGTGAGATGGAACACAGTAATTTATGGCTTTTTGCATAGTGATGAAGCTGTAAAGAAAGCTCCGTAATGCTCAGACAAGGAGGCTGCTGGACTTCAAGCAGCAAAGGCCCAAAACGAACCAGTGAAAAGGTGTCATTGAAAAAAAAAAAAAAAAAAAGCCAGGTGGGGAGCAAAGTGATACTTAAGGGCAGTTTACTGAAAGAGGGAATCTAGTGAAAAAAAAAGTCCAAGAGTGAAGGAATAACAGAGAAAATGAAACTAAGGAAGGAAATCAATCTCAGCTAATCATTTCAGAAGCTAACAAGTTGTCATTGCAATGATGCATAAAGTGAGAAAAAATAAATATGTCTGCGCCAAAATCTGAAATATGAACTTTATTGCATTCTGTCTTCCACGGAATCATACAACAGTCTGTGATTAAAGATCATCTAGTCCAACTTCCTTGCCAGGTAGATCTTACAGTAGATCAAATTGCTCAAGACTAGCCAAACTGATAAGGAGCACTCTCAATGATGGGGCATCCACAACTTCTCTGGAACACCCGTTTGAGTGTCTCACCAGCTTCATTGTAGAAAAGTTTTTCCTTTTAGCCAATCTAAACCTAGTCTCAGTTTGAAAGCATGGCCCCTTATCCTGTCTCTGCAAACTTTCCTAAAAAGTCTTTCTCCATTTGTCTTATACCCTCTTTACATATTCAAAGGCCACAATACTGTCTCTCCAGAAACCTCTCTTCTCCAGGCTAAAAGATCCTACTTTTCACAAGAACCAGGTCATAAACTGAGATGGAAGACATCTCAGGAGATCAGATCATCCAACAGCTCAGCGTAAGAATAGCTCTGAAGTCAGATCAACTAGCTTAGGGCTGTGTCTGTTTGAATTTTGAAAATTAGCAGGACTTGAAATGCTTCAAGGAAGAGAACTCGGGGTGGCTCCAGAAACAGCCTGAGAAACTCGAGCAAACTCGAAACCTCAGAAACTACCACTGCTTTCTCTCCCTCAGCCCAAGCAGTCCCAAAGAAGAAGTGTTCCCAGCAGGCTGGGATAGCACACATATACACTACATATACGTGACAGGCATCGCCAGCAGCCACATCCTGCTCCTTTCTGTGGCTGGCAAGAGGGAGACTGGATGTTTACATGTGGGCAACCTGGGTCCCTCCAGCAGCTCACACACTCAGCCTGCCCAGTGACCCCACTGAATTCCAGTATTAGCAGTGTGCCAAGGCCACAGCACTATTCCGCTTGCTGGCACAGACCATCACACGCCTCCTAAATCAGTCAGGACTCCCCTGGTCCCACAGCCAGCACCCCACTTGCCCTCCGCCAGGCCACCGCCATTGTTCACCAACTTCTCCACTTTGATCTTTGCTGGTGCTCTCAACACTGGCACACCCAGATGTTCTGCAGCTGTTGTCTCCTGGTGGAAAGGACTTGTAAAGCCATGTTTCCTAACAGGACTTCCACAACCTTTCAAAGCAACCTTTACTGGAGTATGAACAATCTCATTCAAATGTCAACATTTCTTTTCCCGTATGTGAAATCAGAATTTCCTTCTTCCGGGCATGCCCAAAACAAGGCACAAACTACATTGTGCCTTCTGTTTCACATGCTGACTCGTTTGTAAACAATGCTAGGAGAATACCTGTTTTGATCCAAGCTAATCTCTGGCCCTTATAGTGCTTTCGGTAGTTAGTTTTGCTTTGTTATTTACTTGATGTCCCATTGAATTGTTGAATCATAAACAGACTACCTGTCTGTATAGCAGCATAGCAGTGATGAATAAATGCAAGAGAAGGAGCAAGGTGATTGTTTGCTAGACTCTTCCTAGAAACTGAGAAATCTGTTACTTAATGCTGACCACAGCAGATGGAGGAAGCATCCTACATGATGTCAAAGCAATGAAGCTGTAATCACTTTTATGATTACAGTCAAGGCACTGCTTTTGCCACCATAAGTGGAGTGCAGGGAATCTTAAAAGACGACACTCTAACTGTTGTCCATGCTCACTGAGAAAATAATGCTTTTACAGCAGAGCAGGTCTCACCGCAGCTAAATCATGGCTTCAACTGTACACCGCCTTCAAAAAAGCCCACAAAAACACAAATGAAAGGATTTGGAACCCAAGGGAATCTCGGATTGTGACATCAGCTCACTCTGGATTCTTTCCAAATTCTCAATTCCATTTTCTTCCGAGCCAATTATCCCACCTAACTTGAGATGTAATTTATGGATTTCCAACACATCTAGTTACCTTAGAATTAGATTGCCACTAGCCAAAAAGACAGAAACAAGCAGTTAAGTGAAGACTGAAACCATGGGTGTTTAGAACAGCAAAACATGGGCGAAACTATTCTTAAGAAAACCAAAACTTTTAGGACTTACCCATGTATTTTTGGAGGTGGAAAAAGTTTTACATCGAAAAGTCCCTAGGGAACTCTTTTCAGTGCCTGGAGAGCCGCTGTCGCTCGCCTTTCAAGGACCTATTCATCACAGCAGAGGCAGCAGAGCACAAGATGGCCGACGAGAAGGGGCAGTGTAGAACTCTCTGTCTGTCTGTGTCTCTACTCAGTGTAGAACGTCTCTATCCTGGCACATTTTCGTGTGCGATACTTCCCTCCGGGTCTTCAGTCCTTGCGAAGCTCTATGTACTGTGAGCGCTGCTACTCGCAGCTGAGAAAGACCGTGGAGCTAGCGGCGAATTCGGAGAGCGCTGAGCACGTAGTCAAGAAGCGAGACGTGTCCCTGCAACGCGGTGCTAATAGCAGCTTCCTCGCGGCGGGGGCGAGCTCCGGCCACAAGGCATTCTCGTCCTGGCAACGGATCTCTGTGAAGGGCGTAGGCGAAAAGCTTTCGTTTTCCATTCGAACTGCGAGAGAGGCAGACTGTTGCACGGAGCTCTGAGAACAAAGGTGCACGCCCTAGGCGGGCTTGGGCAGAAGCAGCGTTCTCGAGCTCTTGGCTGCCGGCACACTGCTGGCTGTGTGGCGCCCTTGCAGCGGCTTCTGGCCGCCGGCAAGTGAAAGCAGCGCCAGGCGTGGGCGAGGGCGGTGAACGAAGCAGCACTCGTCCCGTGCTTGTGTGCACCACGTTACAGGCTACTAGGAGAGGAAGGTGGTTGACTCTCGCTTGCCCTCCCAAGTGCCCTTAGCAGTCGGAAGGAGCAAGCTGAAGCACTGCTGCTTGTGCTGCTCCTTGGTTCCCTTGCAGCCCGCTGTGAAAGCATTGGCGGTCACTTCTAGGCGCCGAGTTGCACACAGCACCACGGTAAGTGCCGCGGAGAAGGGAAATCCAGAGTGCAGCGAGGAGCTGGACGTGGCTTACGCGCAGTAAGGAGAAGGTGAACCTAGGCACTGCCTCTTCAATCTGGCCGCCTCTGCTCTGGTAACAACTTTCGCAAGTCGGCAGAGGGAGCTGCGGGTATGTAGAACGGAGGGCAGCGAGACGCCGTGTGTTATGCGCCTTTTCAGGGCTGCTGCCAGGGGGCTAGTTTAAGTACGCTTTTTTCTTCCTCGCGTCCTTCTCGCTTCGCTCTAGCTGCATGGAGTACAGCACAGCGAAGGAGTGAGGACGGGCACTGCCGCAGCTTTTGCCCTGGCGTGCAACGCCTGTGTGCTGCTTTTCCAAGCAGCAAGAGCACTGAGAAGTGAAAGCGATTGTGAAGGAGCTCTTTGGCTGCTCGTGTGCTCTTCGCTGCACTGCGCCGCTCGCAAGCGGCTTCGTTCTTCGCCTTCTGCCGTCCGGAGAGAGCTGAACTCCAGCGGTCAGTTTCAGCTCTGCCCAAAAGCGTGTTCTCAGTTCTGCGAACAAGCACGCCCTCTTGCCTTGGCTCCGAGTGCAAAGTCACTAGCAAGCACTCACTCTGTGCAATGCACCCAGAAAGACGCTCTCGCTCGTCTTTCAAGGAGTGATTCCTAACAGCAGAAGCAGCAGAAACACAAAGTGGATGACGAGAAGGGAAAATGTAGAACACGTCTCTGTCCTCGTACATTTTCGTGTGCGATACTTCCCTCCGGGTCTTCGGTCCTTGCGAAGCTCTATGTACTGCGAGCGCTGCTACTTGCAGCTGAGAAGGACCGTGGGGCTAGCAGCGAATTCGGAGAGCGCTAAGCACGTAGTCAAGAAGCGAGACGTGTCCCTGCAATGCGGTGCTAAGAGCAGCTTCCTCGCGGCGGAGGCGAGCTCCGGCTACAAGTCATTCTCGTCCTGGCAACGGATCTCTGTGAAGGGCGTAGGCGAAAAGCTTTCGTTTTCCATTTGAAGTGCGTGAGAGGCAGACTGTTGCACGGAGCTCTGAGAACAAAGGTGAACGCCCTAGGCGGGCTTGGGCAGAAGCAGCGTTCTCGAGCTCTTGGCTGCCGGCACACTGCTGGCTATGGGGCGCCCCTGCGGCGGTTTCTCGCCGCCGGGAAGTGAAAGCGGCTCCAGGCGAGGGGGAGGGAGAGGGCGGTGAACGAAGCGGCACAAGAGCCGTGCTTGTGTGCACCACGATACAGGCTACTAGGAGAGGAAGGTGGTTGACTCTCGCTTTCCCTCGCAAGTGCCCTTAGCAGTCGTAAGGAGCTGAACTCCAGCGGTCAGTTTCAGCTCTGCCCAAACAGCTTGTTCTCAGTTCAGCTGGCAAGCACGCCCTGTTGCCTTGGCTCCGAGTGCATAGTCACTAGCGAGCACTCACTCGTGTGCTCTTCGCTGCACAGCGCCGCTCGCAAGCGGCTTCGTTCTTCGCCTTCTGCCGTCCGGAGAGAGCTGAACTCCAGCGGTCAGTTTCAGCTCTGCCCAAAAGCGTGTTCTCAGTTCTGCGAGCAAGCACGCCCTCTTGCCTTGGCTCCGAGTGCAAAGACCCTAGCGAGCACTCACTCAGTGCAGTGCACCCAGAAAGACGCTCTCGTTCGTCTTTCGAGGAGCGATTCCTAACAGCAAAGGAACCAGATGTACAAACTGGATGACGAGAAAGGACAATGTAGAACACGTCTCTGTCCTCGTACATTTTCGTGTGCGATATGTCCCTCCGGGTCTTCGGTCCTTGCGAAGATCTATGTACTGCGAGCGCTGCTACTTGCAGCTGAGAAGGACCGTGGGGCTAGCAGCGAATTCGGAGAGCGCTAAGCACGTAGTCAAGAAGCGAGACGTGTCCTTGCAATGCGGTACTAAGAGCAGCTTCCTCGCGGCGGGGGCGAGCTCCGGCTACAAGTCATTCTCGTCCTGGCAACGGATCTCTGTGAAGGGCGTAGGCGAAAAGCTTTCGTTTTCCATTCGAAGTGCGTGAGAGGCAGACTGTTGCACGGAGCTCTGAGAACAAAGGTGCACGCCCTAGGCGGGCTTGGGCAGAAGCAGCGTTCTCTAGCTCTTGGCTGCCGGCACACTGCTGGCTATGGGGCGCCCCTGCAGGGCCTTCTGGCCGCCGGCAAGTGAAAGCGGAGCCAGGCGTAGGTGTGGGCGAGGGCGGTGAACGAAGCGGCACAAGAGCCGTGTTTGTGTGCACCACGTTAGAGGCTACTAGGAGAGGAAGGTGGTTGACTCTCGCTTTCCCTCGCAAGTGCCCTTAGCAGTCGTAAGGAGCTGAACTCCAGCGGTCAGTTTCAGCTCTGCCCAAACAGCTTGTTCTCAGTTCAGCTGGCAAGCACGCCCTCTTGCCTTGGCTCCGAGTGCAAAGTTACTAGCGAGCACTCACTCGTGTGCTCTTCGCTGCACTGCTCCGCTCGCAAGCGGCTTCGTTCTTCGCCTTCTGCCGTCCGGAGAGAGCTGAACTCCAGCGGTCAGTTTCAGCTCTGCCCAAAAGCGTGTTCTCAGTTCTGCGAACAAGCACGCCCTCTTGCCTTGGCTCCGAGTGCAAAGTTACTAGCGAGCACTCACTCGTGTGCTCTTCGCTGCACTGCTCCGCTCGCAAGCGGCTTCGTTCTTCGCCTTCTGCCGTCCGGAGAGAGCTGAACTCCAGCGGTCAGTTTCAGCTCTGCCCAAAAGCGTGTTCTCAGTTCTGCGAACAAGCACGCCCTCTTGCCTTGGCCCCGAGTGCAAAGTCCCGAGCGAGCACTCGACTCAGTGCAATGCACCCGGAAGGACGCTCTCGCTCGTCTTTCAAGGAGCGATTACCTACAGCAGAAGCAGCAGAGGCACAAACTGCATGACGAGAAGGGACAACGTAGAACACGTCTCTGTCCTGGCACATTTTCGTGTGCGATACTTCCCTCCGGGTCTTCGGGCCTTGCGAAGCTCTGTGTACTGCGAGCGCTGCTACTCGCAGCTGAGAAGGACCGTGGAGCTAGCGGCGAATTCGGAGAGCTCTTCGCTGCACTGCGCCGCTCGCAAGCGGCTTCGTTCTTCGCCTTCTGCCGTCCGGCGAGAGCTGAACTCCAGCGGTCAGTTGCAGCTCTGCCCAACAGCGTGTTCTCAGTTCTGCGGGCAAGCACGCCCTCTTGCCTTGGCCCCGAGAGCAAAGTCCCGAGCGAGCACTCGACTCAGTGCAATGCACCCGGAAGGACGCTCTCGCTCGTCTTTCAAGGAGCGATTCCTAACAGCAGAAGCAGCAGAGGCACAAACTGCATGACGAGAAGGGACAACGTAGAACACGTCTCTGTCCTGGCACATTTTCGTGTGCGATACTTCCCTCCGGGTCTTCGGGCCTTGCGAAGCTCTGTGTACTGCGAGCGCTGCTACTCGCAGCTGAGAAGGACCGTGGAGCTAGCGGCGAATTCGGAGAGCTCTTCGCTGCACTGCGCCGCTCGCAAGCGGCTTCGTTCTTCGCCTTCTGCCGTCCGGAGAGAGCTGAACTCCAGCGGTCAGTTTCAGCTCTGCCCAAAAGCGTGTTCTCAGTTCTGCGAACAAGCACGCCCTCTTGCCTTGGCTCCGAGTGCAAAGTCACTAGCAAGCACTCACTCAGTGCAATGCACCCAGAAAGACGCTCTCGCTCGTCTTTCAAGGAGCGATTCCTAACAGCAGAAGCAGCAGAAACACAAAGTGGATGACGAGAAGGGAAAATGTAGAACACGTCTCTGTCCTGCCACATTTTCGTGTGCGATACTTCCCTCCGGGTCTTCGGTCCTTGCGAAGCTCTATGTACTGCGAGCGCTGCTACTTGCAGCTGAGAAGGACCGTGGGGCTAGCAGCGAATTCGGAGAGCGCTAAGCACGTAGTCAAGAAGCGAGACGTGTCCCTGCAATGCGGTACTAAGAGCAGCTTCCTCGCGGCGGAGGCGAGCTCCGGCTACAAGTCATTCTCGTCCTGGCAACGGATCTCTGTGAAGGGCGTAGGCGAAAAGCTTTCGTTTTCCATTCGAAGTGCGTGAGAGGCAGACTGTTGCACGGAGCTCTGAGAACAAAGGTGCACGCCCTAGGCGGGCTTGGGCAGAAGCAGCGTTCTCTAGCTCTTGGCTGCCGGCACACTGCTGGCTATGGGGCGCCCCTGCAGGGGCTTCTGGCCGCCGGCAAGTGAAAGCGGAGCCAGGCGTAGGTGTGGGCGAGGGCGGTGAACGAAGCGGCACAAGAGCCGTGTTTGTGTGCACCACGTTACAGGCTACTAGGAGAGGAAGGTGGTTGACTCTCGCTTTCCTTCGCAAGTGCCCTTAGCAGTCGTAAGGAGCTGAACTCCAGCGGTCAGTTTCAGCTCTGCCCAACAGCGTGTTCTCAGTTCTGCGAACAAGCACGCCCTCTTGCCTTGGCTCCGAGTGCAAAGTCACTAGCAAGCACTCACTCAGTGCAATGCACCCAGAAAGACGCTCTCGCTCGTCTTTCAAGGAGTGATTGCTAACAGCAGAAGCAGCAGAAACACAAAGTGGATGACGAGAAGGGAAAATGTAGAACACGTCTCTGTCCTGCCACATTTTCGTGTGCGATACTTCCCTCCGGGTCTTCGGTCCTTGCGAAGCTCTGTGTACTGCGAGCGCTGCTACTCGCAGCTGAGAAGGACCGTGGGGCTAGCAGCGAATTCGGAGAGCGCTAAGCACGTAGTCAAGAAGCGAGACGTGTCCCTGCAATGCGGTGCTAATAGCAGCTTCCTCGCGGCGGAGGCGAGCTCCGGCTACAAGTCATTCTCGTCCTGGCAACGGATCTCTGTGAAGGGCGTAGGCGAAAAGCTTTCGTTTTCCATTTGAAGTGCGTCAGAGGCAGACTGTTGCACGGAGCTCTGAGAACAAAGGTGAACGCCCTAGGCGGGCTTGGGCAGAAGCAGCGTTCTCGAGCTCTTGGCTGCCGGCACACTGCTGGCTATGGGGCGCCCCTGCGGCGGCTTCTCGCCGCCGGGAAGTGAAAGCGGCTCCAGGCGAGGGGGAGGGAGAGGGCGGTGAACGAAGCGGCACAAGAGCCGTGCTTGTGTGCACCACGATACAGGCTACTAGGAGAGGAAGGTGGTTGACTCTCGCTTTCCCTCGCAAGTGCCCTTAGCAGTCGTAAGGAGCTGAACTCCAGCGGTCAGTTTCAGCTCTGCCCAAACAGCTTGTTCTCAGTTCAGCTGGCAAGCACGCCCTCTTGCCTTGGCTCCGAGTGCAAAGTTACTAGCGAGCACTCACTCGTGTGCTCTTCGCTGCACTGCTCCGCTCGCAAGCGGCTTCGTTCTTCGCCTTCTGCCGTCCGGAGAGAGCTGAACTCCAGCGGTCAGTTGCAGCTCTGCCCAAAAGCGTGTTCCCAGTTCTGCGAACAAGCACGCCCTCTTGCCTTGGCCCCGAGTGCAAAGTCCCGAGCGAGCACTCGACTCAGTGCAATGCACCCGGAAGGACGCTCTCGCTCGTCTTTCAAGGAGCGATTCCTAACAGCAGAAGCAGCAGAAGCACAAACTGCATGACGAGAAGGGACAACGTAGAACACGTCTCTGTCCTGGCACATTTTCGTGTGCGATACTTCCCTCCGGGTCTTCGGGCCTTGCGAAGCTCTGTGTACTGCGAGCGCTGCTACTCGCAGCTGAGAAGGACCGTGGAGTTAGCGGCGAATTCGGAGAGCTCTTCGCTGCACTGCGCCGCTCGCAAGCGGCTTCGTTCTTCGCCTTCTGCCGTCCGGCGAGAGCTGAACTCCAGCGGTCAGTTGCAGCTCTGCCCAACAGCGTGTTCTCAGTTCTGCGGGCAAGCACGCCCTCTTGCCTTGGCCCCGAGAGCAAAGTCCCGAGCGAGCACTCGACTCAGTGCAATGCACCCAGAAGGGACGCTCTCGCTCGTCTTTCAAGGAGCGATTCCTAACAGCAGAAGCAGCAGAGGCACAAACTGCATGACGAGAAGGGACAACGTAGAACACGTCTCTGTCCTGGCACATTTTCGTGTGCGATACTTCCCTCCGGGTCTTCGGGCCTTGCGAAGCTCTGTGTACTGCGAGCGCTGCTACTCGCAGCTGAGAAGGACCGTGGAGCTAGCGGCGAATTCGGAGAGCTCTTCGCTGCACTGCGCCGCTCGCAAGCGGCTTCGTTCTTCGCCTTCTGCCGTCCGGCGAGAGCTGAACTCCAGCGGTCAGTTGCAGCTCTGCCCAACAGCGTGTTCTCAGTTCTGCGGGCAAGCACGCCCTCTTGCCTTGGCCCCGAGAGCAAAGTCCCGAGCGAGCACTCGACTCAGTGCAATGCACCCGGAAGGACGCTCTCGCTCGTCTTTCAAGGAGCGATTCCTAACAGCAGAAGCAGCAGAGGCACAAACTGCATGACGAGAAGGGACAACGTAGAACACGTCTCTGTCCTGGCACATTTTCGTGTGCGATACTTCCCTCCGGGTCTTCGGGCCTTGCGAAGCTCTGTGTACTGCGAGCGCTGCTACTCGCAGCTGAGAAGGACCGTGGAGCTAGCGGCGAATTCGGAGAGCTCTTCGCTGCACTGCGCCGCTCGCAAGCGGCTTCGTTCTTCGCCTTCTGCCGTCCGGCGAGAGCTGAACTCCAGCGGTCAGTTGCAGCTCTGCCCAACAGCGTGTTCTCAGTTCTGCGGGCAAGCACGCCCTCTTGCCTTGGCCCCGAGAGCAAAGTCCCGAGCGAGCACTCGACTCAGTGCAATGCACCCGGAAGGACGCTCTCGCTCGCCTTTCAAGGAGCGATTACCTACAGCAGAAGCAGCAGAGGCACAAACTGCATGACGAGAAGGGACAACGTAGAACACGTCTCTGTCCTGGCACATTTTCGTGTGCGATACTTCCCTCCGGGTCTTCGGGCCTTGCGAAGCTCTGTGTACTGCGAGCGCTGCTACTCGCAGCTGAGAAGGACCGTGGAGCTAGCGGCGAATTCGGAGAGCTCTTCGCTGCACTGCGCCGCTCGCAAGCGGCTTCGTTCTTCGCCTTCTGCCGTCCGGCGAGAGCTGAACTCCAGCGGTCAGTTGCAGCTCTGCCCATCAGCGTGTTCTCAGTTCTGCGGGCAAGCACGCCCTCTTGCCTTGGCCCCGAGAGCAAAGTCCCGAGCGAGCACTCGACGCAGTGCAATGCACCCGGAAGGACGCTCTCGCTCGTCTTTCAAGGAGCGATTACCTACAGCAGAAGCAGCAGAGGCACAAACTGCATGACGAGAAGGGACAACGTAGAACACGTCTCTGTCCTGGCACATTTTCGTGTGCGATACTTCCCTCCGGGTCTTCGGGCCTTGCGAAGCTCTGTGTACTGCGAGCGCTGCTACTCGCAGCTGAGAAGGACCGTGGAGCTAGCGGCGAATTCGGAGAGCTCTTCGCTGCACTGCGCCGCTCGCAAGCGGCTTCGTTCTTCGCCTTCTGCCGTCCGGCGAGAGCTGAACTCCAGCGGTCAGTTGCAGCTCTGCCCAACAGCGTGTTCTCAGTTCTGCGGGCAAGCACGCCCTCTTGCCTTGGCCCCGAGAGCAAAGTCCCGAGCGAGCACTCGACTCAGTGCAATGCACCCGGAAGGACGCTCTCGCTCGTCTTTCAAGGAGCGATTCCCTACAGCAGAAGCAGCAGAGGCACAAACTGCATGACGAGAAGGGACAACGTAGAACACGTCTCTGTCCTGGCACATTTTCGTGTGCGATACTTCCCTCCGGGTCTTCGGGCCTTGCGAAGCTCTGTGTACTGCGAGCGCTGCTACTCGCAGCTGAGAAGGACCGTGGAGCTAGCGGCGAATTCGGAGAGCTCTTCGCTGCACTGCGCCGCTCGCAAGCGGCTTCGTTCTTCGCCTTCTGCCGTCCGGAGAGAGCTGAACTCCAGCGGTCCGGTTCAGCTCTGCCCAAAAGCGTGTTCTCAGTTCTGCGAACAAGCACGCCCTCTTGCCTTGGCTCCGAGTGCAAAGTCACTAGCAAGCACTCACTCTGTGCAATGCACCCAGAAAGACGCTCTCGCTCGTCTTTCAAGGAGTGATTGCTAACAGCAGAAGCAGCAGAAACACAAAGTGGATGACGAGAAGGGAAAATGTAGAACACGTCTCTGTCCTGCCACATTTTCGTGTGCGATACTTCCCTCCGGGTCTTCGGTCCTTGCGAAGCTCTATGTACTGCGAGCGCTGCTACTTGCAGCTGAGAAGGACCGTGGGGCTAGCAGCGAATTCGGAGAGCGCTAAGCACGTAGTCAAGAAGCGAGACGTGTCCCTGCAATGCGGTACTAAGAGCAGCTTCCTCGCGGCGGAGGCGAGCTCCGGCTACAAGTCATTCTCGTCCTGGCAACGGATCTCTGTGAAGGGCGTAGGCGAAAAGCTTTCGTTTTCCATTCGAAGTGCGTGAGAGGCAGACTGTTGCACGGAGCTCTGAGAACAAAGGTGCACGCCCTAGGCGGGCTTGGGCAGAAGCAGCGTTCTCTAGCTCTTGGCTGCCGGCACACTGCTGGCTATGGGGCGCCCCTGCAGGGGCTTCTGGCCGCCGGCAAGTGAAAGCGGAGCCAGGCGTAGGTGTGGGCGAGGGCGGTGAACGAAGCGGCACAAGAGCCGTGTTTGTGTGCACCACGTTACAGGCTACTAGGAGAGGAAGGTGGTTGACTCTCGCTTTCCTTCGCAAGTGCCCTTAGCAGTCGTAAGGAGCTGAACTCCAGCGGTCAGTTTCAGCTCTGCCCAAAAGCGTGTTCTCAGTTCTGCGAACAAGCACGCCCTCTTGCCTTGGCTCCGAGTGCAAAGTCACTAGCAAGCACTCACTCTGTGCAATGCACCCAGAAAGACGCTCTCGCTCGTCTTTCAAGGAGTGATTCCTAACAGCAGAAGCAGCAGAAACACAAAGTGGATGACGAGAAGGGAAAATGTAGAACACGTCTCTGTCCTGCCACATTTTCGTGTACGATACTTCCCTCCGGGTCTTCGGTCCTTGCGAAGCTCTATGTACTGCGAGCGCTGCTACTTGCAGCTGAGAAGGACCGTGGGGCTAGCAGCGAATTCGGAGAGCGCTAAGCACGTAGTCAAGAAGCGAGACGTGTCCCTGCAATGCGGTGCTAAGAGCAGCTTCCTCGCGGCGGAGGCGAGCTCCGGCTACAAGTCATTCTCGTCCTGGCAACGGATCTCTGTGAAGGGCGTAGGCGAAAAGCTTTCGTTTTCCATTTGAAGTGCGTGAGAGGCAGACTGTTGCACGGAGCTCTGAGAACAAAGGTGAACGCCCTAGGCGGGCTTGGGCAGAAGCAGCGTTCTCGAGCTCTTGGCTGCCGGCACACTGCTGGCTATGGGGCGCCCCTGCGGCGGTTTCTCGCCGCCGGGAAGTGAAAGCGGCTCCAGGCGAGGGGGAGGGAGAGGGCGGTGAACGAAGCGGCACAAGAGCCGTGCTTGTGTGCACCACGATACAGGCTACTAGGAGAGGAAGGTGGTTGACTCTCGCTTTCCCTCGCAAGTGCCCTTAGCAGTCGTAAGGAGCTGAACTCCAGCGGTCAGTTTCAGCTCTGCCCAAACAGCTTGTTCTCAGTTCAGCTGGCAAGCACGCCCTCTTGCCTTGGCTCCGAGTGCAAAGTTACTAGCGAGCACTCACTCGTGTGCTCTTCGCTGCACTGCTCCGCTCGCAAGCGGCTTCGTTCTTCGCCTTCTGCCGTCCGGAGAGAGCTGAACTCCAGCGGTCAGGTGCAGCTCTGCCCAAAAGCGTGTTCTCAGTTCTGCGAACAAGCACGCCCTCTTGCCTTGGCCCCGAGAGCAAAGTCCCGAGCGAGCACTCGACTCAGTGCAATGCACCCGGAAGGACGCTCTCGCTCGTCTTTCAAGGAGCGATTCCCTACAGCAGAAGCAGCAGAGGCACAAACTGCATGACGAGAAGGGACAACGTAGAACACGTCTCTGTCCTGGCACATTTTCGTGTGCGATACTTCCCTCCGGGTCTTCGGGCCTTGCGAAGCTCTGTGTACTGCGAGCGCTGCTACTCGCAGTTGAGAAGGACCGTGGAGCTAGCGGCGAATTCGGAGAGCTCTTCGCTGCACTGCGCCGCTCGCAAGCGGCTTCGTTCTTCGCCTTCTGCCGTCCGGAGAGAGCTGAACTCCAGCGGTCCGGTTCAGCTCTGCCCAAAAGCGTGTTCTCAGTTCTGCGAACAAGCACGCCCTCTTGCCTTGGCTCCGAGTGCAAAGTCACTAGCAAGCACTCACTCAGTGCAATGCACCCAGAAAGACGCTCTCGCTCGTCTTTCAAGGAGTGATTGCTAACAGCAGAAGCAGCAGAAACACAAAGTGGATGACGAGAAGGGAAAATGTAGAACACGTCTCTGTCCTGCCACATTTTCGTGTGCGATACTTCCCTCCGGGTCTTCGGTCCTTGCGAAGCTCTATGTACTGCGAGCGCTGCTACTTGCAGCTGAGAAGGACCGTGGGGCTAGCAGCGAATTCGGAGAGCGCTAAGCACGTAGTCAAGAAGCGAGACGTGTCCCTGCAATGCGGTACTAAGAGCAGCTTCCTCGCGGCGGAGGCGAGCTCCGGCTACAAGTCATTCTCGTCCTGGCAACGGATCTCTGTGAAGGGCGTAGGCGAAAAGCTTTCGTTTTCCATTCGAAGTGCGTGAGAGGCAGACTGTTGCACGGAGCTCTGAGAACAAAGGTGCACGCCCTAGGCGGGCTTGGGCAGAAGCAGCGTTCTCTAGCTCTTGGCTGCCGGCACACTGCTGGCTATGGGGCGCCCCTGCAGGGGCTTCTGGCCGCCGGCAAGTGAAAGCGGAGCCAGGCGTAGGTGTGGGCGAGGGCGGTGAACGAAGCGGCACAAGAGCCGTGTTTGTGTGCACCACGTTACAGGCTACTAGGAGAGGAAGGTGGTTGACTCTCGCTTTCCTTCGCAAGTGCCCTTAGCAGTCGTAAGGAGCTGAACTCCAGCGGTCAGTTTCAGCTCTGCCCAACAGCGTGTTCTCAGTTCTGCGAACAAGCACGCCCTCTTGCCTTGGCTCCGAGTGCAAAGTCACTAGCAAGCACTCACTCAGTGCAATGCACCCAGAAAGACGCTCTCGCTCGTCTTTCAAGGAGTGATTGCTAACAGCAGAAGCAGCAGAAACACAAAGTGGATGACGAGAAGGGAAAATGTAGAACACGTCTCTGTCCTGCCACATTTTCGTGTGCGATACTTCCCTCCGGGTCTTCGGTCCTTGCGAAGCTCTGTGTACTGCGAGCGCTGCTACTCGCAGCTGAGAAGGACCGTGGGGCTAGCAGCGAATTCGGAGAGCGCTAAGCACGTAGTCAAGAAGCGAGACGTGTCCCTGCAATGCGGTGCTAATAGCAGCTTCCTCGCGGCGGAGGCGAGCTCCGGCTACAAGTCATTCTCGTCCTGGCAACGGATCTCTGTGAAGGGCGTAGGCGAAAAGCTTTCGTTTTCCATTTGAAGTGCGTCAGAGGCAGACTGTTGCACGGAGCTCTGAGAACAAAGGTGAACGCCCTAGGCGGGCTTGGGCAGAAGCAGCGTTCTCGAGCTCTTGGCTGCCGGCACACTGCTGGCTATGGGGCGCCCCTGCGGCGGTTTCTCGCCGCCGGGAAGTGAAAGCGGCTCCAGGCGAGGGGGAGGGAGAGGGCGGTGAACGAAGCGGCACAAGAGCCGTGCTTGTGTGCACCACGATACAGGCTACTAGGAGAGGAAGGTGGTTGACTCTCGCTTTCCCTCGCAAGTGCCCTTAGCAGTCGTAAGGAGCTGAACTCCAGCGGTCAGTTTCAGCTCTGCCCAAACAGCTTGTTCTCAGTTCAGCTGGCAAGCACGCCCTCTTGCCTTGGCTCCGAGTGCAAAGTTACTAGCGAGCACTCACTCGTGTGCTCTTCGCTGCACTGCTCCGCTCGCAAGCGGCTTCGTTCTTCGCCTTCTGCCGTCCGGAGAGAGCTGAACTCCAGCGGTCAGGTGCAGCTCTGCCCAAAAGCGTGTTCTCAGTTCTGCGAACAAGCACGCCCTCTTGCCTTGGCCCCGAGAGCAAAGTCCCGAGCGAGCACTCGACTCAGTGCAATGCACCCGGAAGGACGCTCTCGCTCGTCTTTCAAGGAGCGATTCCCTACAGCAGAAGCAGCAGAGGCACAAACTGCATGACGAGAAGGGACAACGTAGAACACGTCTCTGTCCTGGCACATTTTCGTGTGCGATACTTCCCTCCGGGTCTTCGGGCCTTGCGAAGCTCTGTGTACTGCGAGCGCTGCTACTCGCAGTTGAGAAGGACCGTGGAGCTAGCGGCGAATTCGGAGAGCTCTTCGCTGCACTGCGCCGCTCGCAAGCGGCTTCGTTCTTCGCCTTCTGCCGTCCGGAGAGAGCTGAACTCCAGCGGTCCGGTTCAGCTCTGCCCAAAAGCGTGTTCTCAGTTCTGCGAACAAGCACGCCCTCTTGCCTTGGCTCCGAGTGCAAAGTCACTAGCAAGCACTCACTCAGTGCAATGCACCCAGAAAGACGCTCTCGCTCGTCTTTCAAGGAGTGATTGCTAACAGCAGATGCAGCAGAAACACAAAGTGGATGACGAGAAGGGAAAATGTAGAACACGTCTCTGTCCTGCCACATTTTCGTGTGCGATACTTCCCTCCGGGTCTTCGGTCCTTGCGAAGCTCTATGTACTGCGAGCGCTGCTACTTGCAGCTGAGAAGGACCGTGGGGCTAGCAGCGAATTCGGAGAGCGCTAAGCACGTAGTCAAGAAGCGAGACGTGTCCCTGCAATGCGGTACTAAGAGCAGCTTCCTCGCGGCGGAGGCGAGCTCCGGCTACAAGTCATTCTCGTCCTGGCAACGGATCTCTGTGAAGGGCGTAGGCGAAAAGCTTTCGTTTTCCATTCGAAGTGCGTGAGAGGCAGACTGTTGCACGGAGCTCTGAGAACAAAGGTGCACGCCCTAGGCGGGCTTGGGCAGAAGCAGCGTTCTCTAGCTCTTGGCTGCCGGCACACTGCTGGCTATGGGGCGCCCCTGCAGGGGCTTCTGGCCGCCGGCAAGTGAAAGCGGAGCCAGGCGTAGGTGTGGGCGAGGGCGGTGAACGAAGCGGCACAAGAGCCGTGTTTGTGTGCACCACGTTACAGGCTACTAGGAGAGGAAGGTGGTTGACTCTCGCTTTCCTTCGCAAGTGCCCTTAGCAGTCGTAAGGAGCTGAACTCCAGCGGTCAGTTTCAGCTCTGCCCAAAAGCGTGTTCTCAGTTCTGCGAACAAGCACGCCCTCTTGCCTTGGCTCCGAGTGCAAAGTCACTAGCAAGCACTCACTCAGTGCAATGCACCCAGAAAGACGCTCTCGCTCGTCTTTCAAGGAGTGATTGCTAACAGCAGAAGCAGCAGAAACACAAAGTGGATGACGAGAAGGGAAAATGTAGAACACGTCTCTGTCCTGCCACATTTTCGTGTGCGATACTTCCCTCCGGGTCTTCGGTCCTTGCGAAGCTCTATGTACTGCGAGCGCTGCTACTTGCAGCTGAGAAGGACCGTGGGGCTAGCAGCGAATTCGGAGAGCGCTAAGCACGTAGTCAAGAAGCGAGACGTGTCCCTGCAATGCGGTGCTAAGAGCAGCTTCCTCGCGGCGGAGGCGAGCTCCGGCTACAAGTCATTCTCGTCCTGGCAACGGATCTCTGTGAAGGGCGTAGGCGAAAAGCTTTCGTTTTCCATTTGAAGTGCGTGAGAGGCAGACTGTTGCACGGAGCTCTGAGAACAAAGGTGAACGCCCTAGGCGGGCTTGGGCAGAAGCAGCGTTCTCGAGCTCTTGGCTGCCGGCACACTGCTGGCTATGGGGCGCCCCTGCGGCGGTTTCTCGCCGCCGGGAAGTGAAAGCGGCTCCAGGCGAGGGGGAGGGAGAGGGCGGTGAACGAAGCGGCACAAGAGCCGTGCTTGTGTGCACCACGATACAGGCTACTAGGAGAGGAAGGTGGTTGACTCTCGCTTTCCCTCGCAAGTGCCCTTAGCAGTCGTAAGGAGCTGAACTCCAGCGGTCAGTTTCAGCTCTGCCCAAACAGCTTGTTCTCAGTTCAGCTGGCAAGCACGCCCTCTTGCCTTGGCTCCGAGTGCAAAGTTACTAGCGAGCACTCACTCGTGTGCTCTTCGCTGCACTGCTCCGCTCGCAAGCGGCTTCGTTCTTCGCCTTCTGCCGTCCGGAGAGAGCTGAACTCCAGCGGTCAGGTGCAGCTCTGCCCAAAAGCGTGTTCTCAGTTCTGCGAACAAGCACGCCCTCTTGCCTTGGCCCCGAGAGCAAAGTCCCGAGCGAGCACTCGACTCAGTGCAATGCACCCGGAAGGACGCTCTCGCTCGTCTTTCAAGGAGCGATTCCCTACAGCAGAAGCAGCAGAGGCACAAACTGCATGACGAGAAGGGACAACGTAGAACACGTCTCTGTCCTGGCACATTTTCGTGTGCGATACTTCCCTCCGGGTCTTCGGGCCTTGCGAAGCTCTGTGTACTGCGAGCGCTGCTACTCGCAGTTGAGAAGGACCGTGGAGCTAGCGGCGAATTCGGAGAGCTCTTCGCTGCACTGCGCCGCTCGCAAGCGGCTTCGTTCTTCGCCTTCTGCCGTCCGGAGAGAGCTGAACTCCAGCGGTCCGGTTCAGCTCTGCCCAAAAGCGTGTTCTCAGTTCTGCGAACAAGCACGCCCTCTTGCCTTGGCTCCGAGTGCAAAGTCACTAGCAAGCACTCACTCAGTGCAATGCACCCAGAAAGACGCTCTCGCTCGTCTTTCAAGGAGTGATTGCTAACAGCAGATGCAGCAGAAACACAAAGTGGATGACGAGAAGGGAAAATGTAGAACACGTCTCTGTCCTGCCACATTTTCGTGTGCGATACTTCCCTCCGGGTCTTCGGTCCTTGCGAAGCTCTATGTACTGCGAGCGCTGCTACTTGCAGCTGAGAAGGACCGTGGGGCTAGCAGCGAATTCGGAGAGCGCTAAGCACGTAGTCAAGAAGCGAGACGTGTCCCTGCAATGCGGTACTAAGAGCAGCTTCCTCGCGGCGGAGGCGAGCTCCGGCTACAAGTCATTCTCGTCCTGGCAACGGATCTCTGTGAAGGGCGTAGGCGAAAAGCTTTCGTTTTCCATTCGAAGTGCGTGAGAGGCAGACTGTTGCACGGAGCTCTGAGAACAAAGGTGCACGCCCTAGGCGGGCTTGGGCAGAAGCAGCGTTCTCTAGCTCTTGGCTGCCGGCACACTGCTGGCTATGGGGCGCCCCTGCAGGGGCTTCTGGCCGCCGGCAAGTGAAAGCGGAGCCAGGCGTAGGTGTGGGCGAGGGCGGTGAACGAAGCGGCACAAGAGCCGTGTTTGTGTGCACCACGTTACAGGCTACTAGGAGAGGAAGGTGGTTGACTCTCGCTTTCCTTCGCAAGTGCCCTTAGCAGTCGTAAGGAGCTGAACTCCAGCGGTCAGTTTCAGCTCTGCCCAAAAGCGTGTTCTCAGTTCTGCGAACAAGCACGCCCTCTTGCCTTGGCTCCGAGTGCAAAGTCACTAGCAAGCACTCACTCAGTGCAATGCACCCAGAAAGACGCTCTCGCTCGTCTTTCAAGGAGTGATTGCTAACAGCAGAAGCAGCAGAAACACAAAGTGGATGACGAGAAGGGAAAATGTAGAACACGTCTCTGTCCTGCCACATTTTCGTGTGCGATACTTCCCTCCGGGTCTTCGGTCCTTGCGAAGCTCTATGTACTGCGAGCGCTGCTACTTGCAGCTGAGAAGGACCGTGGGGCTAGCAGCGAATTCGGAGAGCGCTAAGCACGTAGTCAAGAAGCGAGACGTGTCCCTGCAATGCGGTGCTAAGAGCAGCTTCCTCGCGGCGGAGGCGAGCTCCGGCTACAAGTCATTCTCGTCCTGGCAACGGATCTCTGTGAAGGGCGTAGGCGAAAAGCTTTCGTTTTCCATTTGAAGTGCGTGAGAGGCAGACTGTTGCACGGAGCTCTGAGAACAAAGGTGAACGCCCTAGGCGGGCTTGGGCAGAAGCAGCGTTCTCGAGCTCTTGGCTGCCGGCACACTGCTGGCTATGGGGCGCCCCTGCGGCGGTTTCTCGCCGCCGGGAAGTGAAAGCGGCTCCAGGCGAGGGGGAGGGAGAGGGCGGTGAACGAAGCGGCACAAGAGCCGTGCTTGTGTGCACCACGATACAGGCTACTAGGAGAGGAAGGTGGTTGACTCTCGCTTTCCCTCGCAAGTGCCCTTAGCAGTCGTAAGGAGCTGAACTCCAGCGGTCAGTTTCAGCTCTGCCCAAACAGCTTGTTCTCAGTTCAGCTGGCAAGCACGCCCTCTTGCCTTGGCTCCGAGTGCAAAGTTACTAGCGAGCACTCACTCGTGTGCTCTTCGCTGCACTGCTCCGCTCGCAAGCGGCTTCGTTCTTCGCCTTCTGCCGTCCGGAGAGAGCTGAACTCCAGCGGTCAGGTGCAGCTCTGCCCAAAAGCGTGTTCTCAGTTCTGCGAACAAGCACGCCCTCTTGCCTTGGCCCCGAGAGCAAAGTCCCGAGCGAGCACTCGACTCAGTGCAATGCACCCGGAAGGACGCTCTCGCTCGTCTTTCAAGGAGCGATTCCCTACAGCAGAAGCAGCAGAGGCACAAACTGCATGACGAGAAGGGACAACGTAGAACACGTCTCTGTCCTGGCACATTTTCGTGTGCGATACTTCCCTCCGGGTCTTCGGGCCTTGCGAAGCTCTGTGTACTGCGAGCGCTGCTACTCGCAGTTGAGAAGGACCGTGGAGCTAGCGGCGAATTCGGAGAGCTCTTCGCTGCACTGCGCCGCTCGCAAGCGGCTTCGTTCTTCGCCTTCTGCCGTCCGGAGAGAGCTGAACTCCAGCGGTCCGGTTCAGCTCTGCCCAAAAGCGTGTTCTCAGTTCTGCGAACAAGCACGCCCTCTTGCCTTGGCTCCGAGTGCAAAGTCACTAGCAAGCACTCACTCAGTGCAATGCACCCAGAAAGACGCTCTCGCTCGTCTTTCAAGGAGTGATTGCTAACAGCAGATGCAGCAGAAACACAAAGTGGATGACGAGAAGGGAAAATGTAGAACACGTCTCTGTCCTGCCACATTTTCGTGTGCGATACTTCCCTCCGGGTCTTCGGTCCTTGCGAAGCTCTATGTACTGCGAGCGCTGCTACTTGCAGCTGAGAAGGACCGTGGGGCTAGCAGCGAATTCGGAGAGCGCTAAGCACGTAGTCAAGAAGCGAGACGTGTCCCTGCAATGCGGTACTAAGAGCAGCTTCCTCGCGGCGGAGGCGAGCTCCGGCTACAAGTCATTCTCGTCCTGGCAACGGATCTCTGTGAAGGGCGTAGGCGAAAAGCTTTCGTTTTCCATTCGAAGTGCGTGAGAGGCAGACTGTTGCACGGAGCTCTGAGAACAAAGGTGCACGCCCTAGGCGGGCTTGGGCAGAAGCAGCGTTCTCTAGCTCTTGGCTGCCGGCACACTGCTGGCTATGGGGCGCCCCTGCAGGGGCTTCTGGCCGCCGGCAAGTGAAAGCGGAGCCAGGCGTAGGTGTGGGCGAGGGCGGTGAACGAAGCGGCACAAGAGCCGTGTTTGTGTGCACCACGTTACAGGCTACTAGGAGAGGAAGGTGGTTGACTCTCGCTTTCCTTCGCAAGTGCCCTTAGCAGTCGTAAGGAGCTGAACTCCAGCGGTCAGTTTCAGCTCTGCCCAAAAGCGTGTTCTCAGTTCTGCGAACAAGCACGCCCTCTTGCCTTGGCTCCGAGTGCAAAGTCACTAGCAAGCACTCACTCTGTGCAATGCACCCAGAAAGACGCTCTCGCTCGTCTTTCAAGGAGTGATTCCTAACAGCAGAAGCAGCAGAAACACAAAGTGGATGACGAGAAGGGAAAATGTAGAACACGTCTCTGTCCTGCCACATTTTCGTGTGCGATACTTCCCTCCGGGTCTTCGGTCCTTGCGAAGCTCTATGTACTGCGAGCGCTGCTACTTGCAGCTGAGAAGGACCGTGGGGCTAGCAGCGAATTCGGAGAGCGCTAAGCACGTAGTCAAGAAGCGAGACGTGTCCCTGCAATGCGGTGCTAAGAGCAGCTTCCTCGCGGCGGAGGCGAGCTCCGGCTACAAGTCATTCTCGTCCTGGCAACGGATCTCTGTGAAGGGCGTAGGCGAAAAGCTTTCGTTTTCCATTTGAAGTGCGTGAGAGGCAGACTGTTGCACGGAGCTCTGAGAACAAAGGTGAACGCCCTAGGCGGGCTTGGGCAGAAGCAGCGTTCTCGAGCTCTTGGCTGCCGGCACACTGCTGGCTATGGGGCGCCCCTGCGGCGGTTTCTCGCCGCCGGGAAGTGAAAGCGGCTCCAGGCGAGGGGGAGGGAGAGGGCGGTGAACGAAGCGGCACAAGAGCCGTGCTTGTGTGCACCACGATACAGGCTACTAGGAGAGGAAGGTGGTTGACTCTCGCTTTCCCTCGCAAGTGCCCTTAGCAGTCGTAAGGAGCTGAACTCCAGCGGTCAGTTTCAGCTCTGCCCAAACAGCTTGTTCTCAGTTCAGCTGGCAAGCACGCCCTCTTGCCTTGGCTCCGAGTGCAAAGTTACTAGCGAGCACTCACTCGTGTGCTCTTCGCTGCACTGCTCCGCTCGCAAGCGGCTTCGTTCTTCGCCTTCTGCCGTCCGGAGAGAGCTGAACTCCAGCGGTCAGGTGCAGCTCTGCCCAAAAGCGTGTTCTCAGTTCTGCGAACAAGCACGCCCTCTTGCCTTGGCCCCGAGAGCAAAGTCCCGAGCGAGCACTCGACTCAGTGCAATGCACCCGGAAGGACGCTCTCGCTCGTCTTTCAAGGAGCGATTCCCTACAGCAGAAGCAGCAGAGGCACAAACTGCATGACGAGAAGGGACAACGTAGAACACGTCTCTGTCCTGGCACATTTTCGTGTGCGATACTTCCCTCCGGGTCTTCGGGCCTTGCGAAGCTCTGTGTACTGCGAGCGCTGCTACTCGCAGCTGAGAAGGACCGTGGAGCTAGCGGCGAATTCGGAGAGCTCTTCGCTGCACTGCGCCGCTCGCAAGCGGCTTCGTTCTTCGCCTTCTGCCGTCCGGCGAGAGCTGAACTCCAGCGGTCAGTTGCAGCTCTGCCCAACAGCGTGTTCTCAGTTCTGCGGGCAAGCACGCCCTCTTGCCTTGGCCCCGAGAGCAAAGTCCCGAGCGAGCACTCGACTCAGTGAAATGCACCCGGAAGGACGCTCTCGCTCGTCTTTCAAGGAGCGATTCCCTACAGCAGAAGCAGCAGAGGCACAAACTGCATGACGAGAAGGGACAACGTAGAACACGTCTCTGTCCTGGCACATTTTCGTGTGCGATACTTCCCTCCGGGTCTTCGGGCCTTGCGAAGCTCTGTGTACTGCGAGCGCTGCTACTCGCAGCTGAGAAGGACCGTGGAGCTAGCGGCGAATTCGGAGAGCTCTTCGCTGCACTGCGCCGCTCGCAAGCGGCTTCGTTCTTCGCCTTCTGCCGTCCGGCGAGAGCTGAACTCCAGCGGTCAGTTGCAGCTCTGCCCAACAGCGTGTTCTCAGTTCTGCGGGCAAGCACGCCCTCTTGCCTTGGCCCCGAGAGCAAAGTCCCGAGCGAGCACTCGACTCAGTGCAATGCACCCGGAAGGACGCTCTCGCTCGTCTTTCAAGGAGCGATTCCTAACAGCAGAAGCAGCAGAGGCACAAACTGCATGACGAGAAGGGACAACGTAGAACACGTCTCTGTCCTGGCACATTTTCGTGTGCGATACTTCCCTCCGGGTCTTCGGGCCTTGCGAAGCTCTGTGTACTGCGAGCGCTGCTACTCGCAGCTGAGAAGGACCGTGGAGCTAGCGGCGAATTCGGAGAGCTCTTCGCTGCACTGCGCCGCTCGCAAGCGGCTTCGTTCTTCGCCTTCTGCCGTCCGGCGAGAGCTGAACTCCAGCGGTCAGTTGCAGCTCTGCCCAACAGCGTGTTCTCAGTTCTGCGGGCAAGCACGCCCTCTTGCCTTGGCCCCGAGAGCAAAGTCCCGAGCGAGCACTCGACTCAGTGCAATGCACCCGGAAGGACGCTCTCGCTCGTCTTTCAAGGAGCGATTCCCTACAGCAGAAGCAGCAGAGGCACAAACTGCATGACGAGAAGGGACAACGTAGAACACGTCTCTGTCCAGGCACATTTTCGTGTGCGATACTTCCCTCCGGGTCTTCGGGCCTTGCGAAGCTCTGTGTACTGCGAGCGCTGCTACTCGCAGCTGAGAAGGACCGTGGAGCTAGCGGCGAATTCGGAGAGCTCTTCGCTGCACTGCGCCGCTCGCAAGCGGCTTCGTTCTTCGCCTTCTGCCGTCCGGCGAGAGCTGAACTCCAGCGGTCAGGTGCAGCTCTGCCCAACAGCGTGTTCTCAGTTCTGCGGGCAAGCACGCCCTCTTGCCTTGGCCCCGAGAGCAAAGTCCCGAGCGAGCACTCGACTCAGTGCAATGCACCCGGAAGGAGGCTCTCGCTCGTCTTTCAAGGAGCGATTCCTAACAGCAGAAGCAGCAGAGGCACAAACTGCATGACGAGAAGGGACAACGTAGAACACGTCTCTGTCCTGGCACATTTTCCTGTGCGATACTTCCCTCCGGGTCTTCGGGCCTTGCGAAGCTCTGTGTACTGCGAGCGCTGCTACTCGCAGCTGAGAAGGACCGTGGAGCTAGCGGCGAATTCGGAGAGCTCTTCGCTGCACTGCGCCGCTCGCAAGCGGCTTCGTTCTTCGCCTTCTGCCGTCCGGAGAGAGCTGAACTCCAGCGGTCCGGTTCAGCTCTGCCCAAAAGCGTGTTCTCAGTTCTGCGAACAAGCACGCCCTCTTGCCTTGGCTCCGAGTGCAAAGTCACTAGCAAGCACTCACTCTGTGCAATGCACCCAGAAAGACGCTCTCGCTCGTCTTTCAAGGAGTGATTCCTAACAGCAGAAGCAGCAGAAACACAAAGTGGATGACGAGAAGGGAAAATGTAGAACACGTCTCTGTCCTGCCACATTTTCGTGTGCGATACTTCCCTCCGGGTCTTCGGTCCTTGCGAAGCTCTATGTACTGCGAGCGCTGCTACTTGCAGCTGAGAAGGACCGTGGGGCTAGCAGCGAATTCGGAGAGCGCTAAGCACGTAGTCAAGAAGCGAGACGTGTCCCTGCAATGCGGTACTAAGAGCAGCTTCCTCGCGGCGGAGGCGAGCTCCGGCTACAAGTCATTCTCGTCCTGGCAACGGATCTCTGTGAAGGGCGTAGGCGAAAAGCTTTCGTTTTCCATTCGAAGTGCGTGAGAGGCAGACTGTTGCACGGAGCTCTGAGAACAAAGGTGCACGCCCTAGGCGGGCTTGGGCAGAAGCAGCGTTCTCTAGCTCTTGGCTGCCGGCACACTGCTGGCTATGGGGCGCCCCTGCAGGGGCTTCTGGCCGCCGGCAAGTGAAAGCGGAGCCAGGCGTAGGTGTGGGCGAGGGCGGTGAACGAAGCGGCACAAGAGCCGTGTTTGTGTGCACCACGTTACAGGCTACTAGGAGAGGAAGGTGGTTGACTCTCGCTTTCCTTCGCAAGTGCCCTTAGCAGTCGTAAGGAGCTGAACTCCAGCGGTCAGTTTCAGCTCTGCCCAAAAGCGTGTTCTCAGTTCTGCGAACAAGCACGCCCTCTTGCCTTGGCTCCGAGTGCAAAGTCACTAGCAAGCACTCACTCTGTGCAATGCACCCAGAAAGACGCTCTCGCTCGTCTTTCAAGGAGTGATTCCTAACAGCAGAAGCAGCAGAAACACAAAGTGGATGACGAGAAGGGAAAATGTAGAACACGTCTCTGTCCTGCCACATTTTCGTGTGCGATACTTCCCTCCGGGTCTTCGGTCCTTGCGAAGCTCTATGTACTGCGAGCGCTGCTACTTGCAGCTGAGAAGGACCGTGGGGCTAGCAGCGAATTCGGAGAGCGCTAAGCACGTAGTCAAGAAGCGAGACGTGTCCCTGCAACGCGGTGCTAAGAGCAGCTTCCTCGCGGCGGAGGCGAGCTCCGGCTACAAGTCATTCTCGTCCTGGCAACGGATCTCTGTGAAGGGCGTAGGCGAAAAGCTTTCGTTTTCCATTTGAAGTGCGTCAGAGGCAGACTGTTGCACGGAGCTCTGAGAACAAAGGTGAACGCCCTAGGCGGGCTTGGGCAGAAGCAGCGTTCTCGAGCTCTTGGCTGCCGGCACACTGCTGGCTATGGGGCGCCCCTGCGGCGGTTTCTCGCCGCCGGGAAGTGAAAGCGGCTCCAGGCGAGGGGGAGGGAGAGGGCGGTGAACGAAGCGGCACAAGAGCCGTGCTTGTGTGCACCACGATACAGGCTACTAGGAGAGGAAGGTGGTTGACTCTCGCTTTCCCTCGCAAGTGCCCTTAGCAGTCGTAAGGAGCTGAACTCCAGCGGTCAGTTTCAGCTCTGCCCAAACAGCTTGTTCTCAGTTCAGCTGGCAAGCACGCCCTCTTGCCTTGGCTCCGAGTGCAAAGTTACTAGCGAGCACTCACTCGTGTGCTCTTCGCTGCACTGCTCCGCTCGCAAGCGGCTTCGTTCTTCGCCTTCTGCCGTCCGGAGAGAGCTGAACTCCAGCGGTCAGGTGCAGCTCTGCCCAAAAGCGTGTTCTCAGTTCTGCGAACAAGCACGCCCTCTTGCCTTGGCCCCGAGAGCAAAGTCCCGAGCGAGCACTCGACTCAGTGCAATGCACCCGGAAGGACGCTCTCGCTCGTCTTTCAAGGAGCGATTCCCTACAGCAGAAGCAGCAGAGGCACAAACTGCATGACGAGAAGGGACAACGTAGAACACGTCTCTGTCCTGGCACATTTTCGTGTGCGATACTTCCCTCCGGGTCTTCGGGCCTTGCGAAGCTCTGTGTACTGCGAGCGCTGCTACTCGCAGCTGAGAAGGACCGTGGAGCTAGCGGCGAATTCGGAGAGCTCTTCGCTGCACTGCGCCGCTCGCAAGCGGCTTCGTTCTTCGCCTTCTGCCGTCCGGCGAGAGCTGAACTCCAGCGGTCAGTTGCAGCTCTGCCCAACAGCGTGTTCTCAGTTCTGCGAACAAGCACGCCCTCTTGCCTTGGCCCCGAGAGCAAAGTCCCGAGCGAGCACTCGACTCAGTGCAATGCACCCGGAAGGACGCTCTCGCTCGTCTTTCAAGGAGCGATTCCCTACAGCAGAAGCAGCAGAGGCACAAACTGCATGACGAGAAGGGACAACGTAGAACACGTCTCTGTCCTGGCACATTTTCGTGTGCGATACTTCCCTCCGGGTCTTCGGGCCTTGCGAAGCTCTGTGTACTGCGAGCGCTGCTACTCGCAGCTGAGAAGGACCGTGGAGCTAGCGGCGAATTCGGAGAGCTCTTCGCTGCACTGCGCCGCTCGCAAGCGGCTTCGTTCTTCGCCTTCTGCCGTCCGGCGAGAGCTGAACTCCAGCGGTCAGTTGCAGCTCTGCCCAACAGCGTGTTCTCAGTTCTGCGGGCAAGCACGCCCTCTTGCCTTGGCCCCGAGAGCAAAGTCCCGAGCGAGCACTCGACTCAGTGCAATGCACCCGGAAGGACGCTCTCGCTCGTCTTTCAAGGAGCGATTCCTAACAGCAGAAGCAGCAGAGGCACAAACTGCATGACGAGAAGGGACAACGTAGAACACGTCTCTGTCCTGGCACATTTTCGTGTGCGATACTTCCCTCCGGGTCTTCGGGCCTTGCGAAGCTCTGTGTACTGCGAGCGCTGCTACTCGCAGCTGAGAAGGACCGTGGAGCTAGCGGCGAATTCGGAGAGCTCTTCGCTGCACTGCGCCGCTCGCAAGCGGCTTCGTTCTTCGCCTTCTGCCGTCCGGCGAGAGCTGAACTCCAGCGGTCAGTTGCAGCTCTGCCCAACAGCGTGTTCTCAGTTCTGCGGGCAAGCACGCCCTCTTGCCTTGGCCCCGAGAGCAAAGTCCCGAGCGAGCACTCGACTCAGTGCAATGCACCCGGAAGGACGCTCTCGCTCGTCTTTCAAGGAGCGATTCCTAACAGCAGAAGCAGCAGAGGCACAAACTGCATGACGAGAAGGGACAACGTAGAACACGTCTCTGTCCTGGCACATTTTCGTGTGCGATACTTCCCTCCGGGTCTTCGGGCCTTGCGAAGCTCTGTGTACTGCGAGCGCTGCTACTCGCAGCTGAGAAGGACCGTGGAGCTAGCGGCGAATTCGGAGAGCTCTTCGCTGCACTGCGCCGCTCGCAAGCGGCTTCGTTCTTCGCCTTCTGCCGTCCGGAGAGAGCTGAACTCCAGCGGTCCGGTTCAGCTCTGCCCAAAAGCGTGTTCTCAGTTCTGCGAACAAGCACGCCCTCTTGCCTTGGCTCCGAGTGCAAAGTCACTAGCAAGCACTCACTCAGTGCAATGCACCCAGAAAGACGCTCTCGCTCGTCTTTCAAGGAGTGATTGCTAACAGCAGAAGCAGCAGAAACACAAAGTGGATGACGAGAAGGGAAAATGTAGAACACGTCTCTGTCCTGCCACATTTTCGTGTGCGATACTTCCCTCCGGGTCTTCGGTCCTTGCGAAGCTCTATGTACTGCGAGCGCTGCTACTTGCAGCTGAGAAGGACCGTGGGGCTAGCAGCGAATTCGGAGAGCGCTAAGCACGTAGTCAAGAAGCGAGACGTGTCCCTGCAATGCGGTACTAAGAGCAGCTTCCTCGCGGCGGAGGCGAGCTCCGGCTACAAGTCATTCTCGTCCTGGCAACGGATCTCTGTGAAGGGCGTAGGCGAAAAGCTTTCGTTTTCCATTCGAAGTGCGTGAGAGGCAGACTGTTGCACGGAGCTCTGAGAACAAAGGTGCACGCCCTAGGCGGGCTTGGGCAGAAGCAGCGTTCTCTAGCTCTTGGCTGCCGGCACACTGCTGGCTATGGGGCGCCCCTGCAGGGGCTTCTGGCCGCCGGCAAGTGAAAGCGGAGCCAGGCGTAGGTGTGGGCGAGGGCGGTGAACGAAGCGGCACAAGAGCCGTGTTTGTGTGCACCACGTTACAGGCTACTAGGAGAGGAAGGTGGTTGACTCTCGCTTTCCTTCGCAAGTGCCCTTAGCAGTCGTAAGGAGCTGAACTCCAGCGGTCAGTTTCAGCTCTGCCCAAAAGCGTGTTCTCAGTTCTGCGAACAAGCACGCCCTCTTGCCTTGGCTCCGAGTGCAAAGTCACTAGCAAGCACTCACTCTGTGCAATGCACCCAGAAAGACGCTCTCGCTCGTCTTTCAAGGAGTGATTCCTAACAGCAGAAGCAGCAGAAACACAAAGTGGATGACGAGAAGGGAAAATGTAGAACACGTCTCTGTCCTGCCACATTTTCGTGTGCGATACTTCCCTCCGGGTCTTCGGTCCTTGCGAAGCTCTATGTACTGCGAGCGCTGCTACTTGCAGCTGAGAAGGACCGTGGGGCTAGCAGCGAATTCGGAGAGCGCTAAGCACGTAGTCAAGAAGCGAGACGTGTCCCTGCAACGCGGTGCTAAGAGCAGCTTCCTCGCGGCGGAGGCGAGCTCCGGCTACAAGTCATTCTCGTCCTGGCAACGGATCTCTGTGAAGGGCGTAGGCGAAAAGCTTTCGTTTTCCATTTGAAGTGCGTGAGAGGCAGACTGTTGCACGGAGCTCTGAGAACAAAGGTGAACGCCCTAGGCGGGCTTGGGCAGAAGCAGCGTTCTCGAGCTCTTGGCTGCCGGCACACTGCTGGCTATGGGGCGCCCCTGCGGCGGTTTCTCGCCGCCGGGAAGTGAAAGCGGCTCCAGGCGAGGGGGAGGGAGAGGGCGGTGAACGAAGCGGCACAAGAGCCGTGCTTGTGTGCACCACGATACAGGCTACTAGGAGAGGAAGGTGGTTGACTCTCGCTTTCCCTCGCAAGTGCCCTTAGCAGTCGTAAGGAGCTGAACTCCAGCGGTCAGTTTCAGCTCTGCCCAAACAGCTTGTTCTCAGTTCAGCTGGCAAGCACGCCCTCTTGCCTTGGCTCCGAGTGCAAAGTTACTAGCGAGCACTCACTCGTGTGCTCTTCGCTGCACTGCTCCGCTCGCAAGCGGCTTCGTTCTTCGCCTTCTGCCGTCCGGAGAGAGCTGAACTCCAGCGGTCAGGTGCAGCTCTGCCCAAAAGCGTGTTCTCAGTTCTGCGAACAAGCACGCCCTCTTGCCTTGGCCCCGAGAGCAAAGTCCCGAGCGAGCACTCGACTCAGTGCAATGCACCCGGAAGGACGCTCTCGCTCGTCTTTCAAGGAGCGATTCCCTACAGCAGAAGCAGCAGAGGCACAAACTGCATGACGAGAAGGGACAACGTAGAACACGTCTCTGTCCTGGCACATTTTCGTGTGCGATACTTCCCTCCGGGTCTTCGGGCCTTGCGAAGCTCTGTGTACTGCGAGCGCTGCTACTCGCAGCTGAGAAGGACCGTGGAGCTAGCGGCGAATTCGGAGAGCTCTTCGCTGCACTGCGCCGCTCGCAAGCGGCTTCGTTCTTCGCCTTCTGCCGTCCGGCGAGAGCTGAACTCCAGCGGTCAGTTGCAGCTCTGCCCAACAGCGTGTTCTCAGTTCTGCGGGCAAGCACGCCCTCTTGCCTTGGCCCCGAGAGCAAAGTCCCGAGCGAGCACTCGACTCAGTGCAATGCACCCGGAAGGACGCTCTCGCTCGTCTTTCAAGGAGCGATTCCCTACAGCAGAAGCAGCAGAGGCACAAACTGCATGACGAGAAGGGACAACGTAGAACACGTCTCTGTCCTGGCACATTTTCGTGTGCGATACTTCCCTCCGGGTCTTCGGGCCTTGCGAAGCTCTGTGTACTGCGAGCGCTGCTACTCGCAGCTGAGAAGGACCGTGGAGCTAGCGGCGAATTCGGAGAGCTCTTCGCTGCACTGCGCCGCTCGCAAGCGGCTTCGTTCTTCGCCTTCTGCCGTCCGGCGAGAGCTGAACTCCAGCGGTCAGTTGCAGCTCTGCCCAACAGCGTGTTCTCAGTTCTGCGGGCAAGCACGCCCTCTTGCCTTGGCCCCGAGAGCAAAGTCCCGAGCGAGCACTCGACTCAGTGCAATGCACCCGGAAGGACGCTCTCGCTCGTCTTTCAAGGAGCGATTCCTAACAGCAGAAGCAGCAGAGGCACAAACTGCATGACGAGAAGGGACAACGTAGAACACGTCTCTGTCCTGGCACATTTTCGTGTGCGATACTTCCCTCCGGGTCTTCGGGCCTTGCGAAGCTCTGTGTACTGCGAGCGCTGCTACTCGCAGCTGAGAAGGACCGTGGAGCTAGCGGCGAATTCGGAGAGCTCTTCGCTGCACTGCGCCGCTCGCAAGCGGCTTCGTTCTTCGCCTTCTGCCGTCCGGCGAGAGCTGAACTCCAGCGGTCAGTTGCAGCTCTGCCCAACAGCGTGTTCTCAGTTCTGCGGGCAAGCACGCCCTCTTGCCTTGGCCCCGAGAGCAAAGTCCCGAGCGAGCACTCGACTCAGTGCAATGCACCCGGAAGGACGCTCTCGCTCGTCTTTCAAGGAGCGATTCCCTACAGCAGAAGCAGCAGAGGCACAAACTGCATGACGAGAAGGGACAACGTAGAACACGTCTCTGTCCAGGCACATTTTCGTGTGCGATACTTCCCTCCGGGTCTTCGGGCCTTGCGAAGCTCTGTGTACTGCGAGCGCTGCTACTCGCAGCTGAGAAGGACCGTGGAGCTAGCGGCGAATTCGGAGAGCTCTTCGCTGCACTGCGCCGCTCGCAAGCGGCTTCGTTCTTCGCCTTCTGCCGTCCGGCGAGAGCTGAACTCCAGCGGTCAGGTGCAGCTCTGCCCAACAGCGTGTTCTCAGTTCTGCGGGCAAGCACGCCCTCTTGCCTTGGCCCCGAGAGCAAAGTCCCGAGCGAGCACTCGACTCAGTGCAATGCACCCGGAAGGAGGCTCTCGCTCGTCTTTCAAGGAGCGATTCCTAACAGCAGAAGCAGCAGAGGCACAAACTGCATGACGAGAAGGGACAACGTAGAACACGTCTCTGTCCTGGCACATTTTCCTGTGCGATACTTCCCTCCGGGTCTTCGGGCCTTGCGAAGCTCTGTGTACTGCGAGCGCTGCTACTCGCAGCTGAGAAGGACCGTGGAGCTAGCGGCGAATTCGGAGAGCTCTTCGCTGCACTGCGCCGCTCGCAAGCGGCTTCGTTCTTCGCCTTCTGCCGTCCGGAGAGAGCTGAACTCCAGCGGTCCGGTTCAGCTCTGCCCAAAAGCGTGTTCTCAGTTCTGCGAACAAGCACGCCCTCTTGCCTTGGCTCCGAGTGCAAAGTCACTAGCAAGCACTCACTCTGTGCAATGCACCCAGAAAGACGCTCTCGCTCGTCTTTCAAGGAGTGATTCCTAACAGCAGAAGCAGCAGAAACACAAAGTGGATGACGAGAAGGGAAAATGTAGAACACGTCTCTGTCCTGCCACATTTTCGTGTGCGATACTTCCCTCCGGGTCTTCGGTCCTTGCGAAGCTCTATGTACTGCGAGCGCTGCTACTTGCAGCTGAGAAGGACCGTGGGGCTAGCAGCGAATTCGGAGAGCGCTAAGCACGTAGTCAAGAAGCGAGACGTGTCCCTGCAATGCGGTACTAAGAGCAGCTTCCTCGCGGCGGAGGCGAGCTCCGGCTACAAGTCATTCTCGTCCTGGCAACGGATCTCTGTGAAGGGCGTAGGCGAAAAGCTTTCGTTTTCCATTCGAAGTGCGTGAGAGGCAGACTGTTGCACGGAGCTCTGAGAACAAAGGTGCACGCCCTAGGCGGGCTTGGGCAGAAGCAGCGTTCTCTAGCTCTTGGCTGCCGGCACACTGCTGGCTATGGGGCGCCCCTGCAGGGGCTTCTGGCCGCCGGCAAGTGAAAGCGGAGCCAGGCGTAGGTGTGGGCGAGGGCGGTGAACGAAGCGGCACAAGAGCCGTGTTTGTGTGCACCACGTTACAGGCTACTAGGAGAGGAAGGTGGTTGACTCTCGCTTTCCTTCGCAAGTGCCCTTAGCAGTCGTAAGGAGCTGAACTCCAGCGGTCAGTTTCAGCTCTGCCCAAAAGCGTGTTCTCAGTTCTGCGAACAAGCACGCCCTCTTGCCTTGGCTCCGAGTGCAAAGTCACTAGCAAGCACTCACTCTGTGCAATGCACCCAGAAAGACGCTCTCGCTCGTCTTTCAAGGAGTGATTCCTAACAGCAGAAGCAGCAGAAACACAAAGTGGATGACGAGAAGGGAAAATGTAGAACACGTCTCTGTCCTGCCACATTTTCGTGTGCGATACTTCCCTCCGGGTCTTCGGTCCTTGCGAAGCTCTATGTACTGCGAGCGCTGCTACTTGCAGCTGAGAAGGACCGTGGGGCTAGCAGCGAATTCGGAGAGCGCTAAGCACGTAGTCAAGAAGCGAGACGTGTCCCTGCAACGCGGTGCTAAGAGCAGCTTCCTCGCGGCGGAGGCGAGCTCCGGCTACAAGTCATTCTCGTCCTGGCAACGGATCTCTGTGAAGGGCGTAGGCGAAAAGCTTTCGTTTTCCATTTGAAGTGCGTCAGAGGCAGACTGTTGCACGGAGCTCTGAGAACAAAGGTGAACGCCCTAGGCGGGCTTGGGCAGAAGCAGCGTTCTCGAGCTCTTGGCTGCCGGCACACTGCTGGCTATGGGGCGCCCCTGCGGCGGTTTCTCGCCGCCGGGAAGTGAAAGCGGCTCCAGGCGAGGGGGAGGGAGAGGGCGGTGAACGAAGCGGCACAAGAGCCGTGCTTGTGTGCACCACGATACAGGCTACTAGGAGAGGAAGGTGGTTGACTCTCGCTTTCCCTCGCAAGTGCCCTTAGCAGTCGTAAGGAGCTGAACTCCAGCGGTCAGTTTCAGCTCTGCCCAAACAGCTTGTTCTCAGTTCAGCTGGCAAGCACGCCCTCTTGCCTTGGCTCCGAGTGCAAAGTTACTAGCGAGCACTCACTCGTGTGCTCTTCGCTGCACTGCTCCGCTCGCAAGCGGCTTCGTTCTTCGCCTTCTGCCGTCCGGAGAGAGCTGAACTCCAGCGGTCAGGTGCAGCTCTGCCCAAAAGCGTGTTCTCAGTTCTGCGAACAAGCACGCCCTCTTGCCTTGGCCCCGAGAGCAAAGTCCCGAGCGAGCACTCGACTCAGTGCAATGCACCCGGAAGGACGCTCTCGCTCGTCTTTCAAGGAGCGATTCCCTACAGCAGAAGCAGCAGAGGCACAAACTGCATGACGAGAAGGGACAACGTAGAACACGTCTCTGTCCTGGCACATTTTCGTGTGCGATACTTCCCTCCGGGTCTTCGGGCCTTGCGAAGCTCTGTGTACTGCGAGCGCTGCTACTCGCAGCTGAGAAGGACCGTGGAGCTAGCGGCGAATTCGGAGAGCTCTTCGCTGCACTGCGCCGCTCGCAAGCGGCTTCGTTCTTCGCCTTCTGCCGTCCGGCGAGAGCTGAACTCCAGCGGTCAGTTGCAGCTCTGCCCAACAGCGTGTTCTCAGTTCTGCGAACAAGCACGCCCTCTTGCCTTGGCCCCGAGAGCAAAGTCCCGAGCGAGCACTCGACTCAGTGCAATGCACCCGGAAGGACGCTCTCGCTCGTCTTTCAAGGAGCGATTCCCTACAGCAGAAGCAGCAGAGGCACAAACTGCATGACGAGAAGGGACAACGTAGAACACGTCTCTGTCCTGGCACATTTTCGTGTGCGATACTTCCCTCCGGGTCTTCGGGCCTTGCGAAGCTCTGTGTACTGCGAGCGCTGCTACTCGCAGCTGAGAAGGACCGTGGAGCTAGCGGCGAATTCGGAGAGCTCTTCGCTGCACTGCGCCGCTCGCAAGCGGCTTCGTTCTTCGCCTTCTGCCGTCCGGCGAGAGCTGAACTCCAGCGGTCAGTTGCAGCTCTGCCCAACAGCGTGTTCTCAGTTCTGCGGGCAAGCACGCCCTCTTGCCTTGGCCCCGAGAGCAAAGTCCCGAGCGAGCACTCGACTCAGTGCAATGCACCCGGAAGGACGCTCTCGCTCGTCTTTCAAGGAGCGATTCCTAACAGCAGAAGCAGCAGAGGCACAAACTGCATGACGAGAAGGGACAACGTAGAACACGTCTCTGTCCTGGCACATTTTCGTGTGCGATACTTCCCTCCGGGTCTTCGGGCCTTGCGAAGCTCTGTGTACTGCGAGCGCTGCTACTCGCAGCTGAGAAGGACCGTGGAGCTAGCGGCGAATTCGGAGAGCTCTTCGCTGCACTGCGCCGCTCGCAAGCGGCTTCGTTCTTCGCCTTCTGCCGTCCGGCGAGAGCTGAACTCCAGCGGTCAGTTGCAGCTCTGCCCAACAGCGTGTTCTCAGTTCTGCGGGCAAGCACGCCCTCTTGCCTTGGCCCCGAGAGCAAAGTCCCGAGCGAGCACTCGACTCAGTGCAATGCACCCGGAAGGACGCTCTCGCTCGTCTTTCAAGGAGCGATTCCTAACAGCAGAAGCAGCAGAGGCACAAACTGCATGACGAGAAGGGACAACGTAGAACACGTCTCTGTCCTGGCACATTTTCGTGTGCGATACTTCCCTCCGGGTCTTCGGGCCTTGCGAAGCTCTGTGTACTGCGAGCGCTGCTACTCGCAGCTGAGAAGGACCGTGGAGCTAGCGGCGAATTCGGAGAGCTCTTCGCTGCACTGCGCCGCTCGCAAGCGGCTTCGTTCTTCGCCTTCTGCCGTCCGGAGAGAGCTGAACTCCAGCGGTCCGGTTCAGCTCTGCCCAAAAGCGTGTTCTCAGTTCTGCGAACAAGCACGCCCTCTTGCCTTGGCTCCGAGTGCAAAGTCACTAGCAAGCACTCACTCAGTGCAATGCACCCAGAAAGACGCTCTCGCTCGTCTTTCAAGGAGTGATTGCTAACAGCAGAAGCAGCAGAAACACAAAGTGGATGACGAGAAGGGAAAATGTAGAACACGTCTCTGTCCTGCCACATTTTCGTGTGCGATACTTCCCTCCGGGTCTTCGGTCCTTGCGAAGCTCTATGTACTGCGAGCGCTGCTACTTGCAGCTGAGAAGGACCGTGGGGCTAGCAGCGAATTCGGAGAGCGCTAAGCACGTAGTCAAGAAGCGAGACGTGTCCCTGCAATGCGGTACTAAGAGCAGCTTCCTCGCGGCGGAGGCGAGCTCCGGCTACAAGTCATTCTCGTCCTGGCAACGGATCTCTGTGAAGGGCGTAGGCGAAAAGCTTTCGTTTTCCATTCGAAGTGCGTGAGAGGCAGACTGTTGCACGGAGCTCTGAGAACAAAGGTGCACGCCCTAGGCGGGCTTGGGCAGAAGCAGCGTTCTCTAGCTCTTGGCTGCCGGCACACTGCTGGCTATGGGGCGCCCCTGCAGGGGCTTCTGGCCGCCGGCAAGTGAAAGCGGAGCCAGGCGTAGGTGTGGGCGAGGGCGGTGAACGAAGCGGCACAAGAGCCGTGTTTGTGTGCACCACGTTACAGGCTACTAGGAGAGGAAGGTGGTTGACTCTCGCTTTCCTTCGCAAGTGCCCTTAGCAGTCGTAAGGAGCTGAACTCCAGCGGTCAGTTTCAGCTCTGCCCAAAAGCGTGTTCTCAGTTCTGCGAACAAGCACGCCCTCTTGCCTTGGCTCCGAGTGCAAAGTCACTAGCAAGCACTCACTCTGTGCAATGCACCCAGAAAGACGCTCTCGCTCGTCTTTCAAGGAGTGATTCCTAACAGCAGAAGCAGCAGAAACACAAAGTGGATGACGAGAAGGGAAAATGTAGAACACGTCTCTGTCCTGCCACATTTTCGTGTGCGATACTTCCCTCCGGGTCTTCGGTCCTTGCGAAGCTCTATGTACTGCGAGCGCTGCTACTTGCAGCTGAGAAGGACCGTGGGGCTAGCAGCGAATTCGGAGAGCGCTAAGCACGTAGTCAAGAAGCGAGACGTGTCCCTGCAACGCGGTGCTAAGAGCAGCTTCCTCGCGGCGGAGGCGAGCTCCGGCTACAAGTCATTCTCGTCCTGGCAACGGATCTCTGTGAAGGGCGTAGGCGAAAAGCTTTCGTTTTCCATTTGAAGTGCGTCAGAGGCAGACTGTTGCACGGAGCTCTGAGAACAAAGGTGAACGCCCTAGGCGGGCTTGGGCAGAAGCAGCGTTCTCGAGCTCTTGGCTGCCGGCACACTGCTGGCTATGGGGCGCCCCTGCGGCGGTTTCTCGCCGCCGGGAAGTGAAAGCGGCTCCAGGCGAGGGGGAGGGAGAGGGCGGTGAACGAAGCGGCACAAGAGCCGTGCTTGTGTGCACCACGATACAGGCTACTAGGAGAGGAAGGTGGTTGACTCTCGCTTTCCCTCGCAAGTGCCCTTAGCAGTCGTAAGGAGCTGAACTCCAGCGGTCAGTTTCAGCTCTGCCCAAACAGCTTGTTCTCAGTTCAGCTGGCAAGCACGCCCTCTTGCCTTGGCTCCGAGTGCAAAGTTACTAGCGAGCACTCACTCGTGTGCTCTTCGCTGCACTGCTCCGCTCGCAAGCGGCTTCGTTCTTCGCCTTCTGCCGTCCGGAGAGAGCTGAACTCCAGCGGTCAGGTGCAGCTCTGCCCAAAAGCGTGTTCTCAGTTCTGCGAACAAGCACGCCCTCTTGCCTTGGCCCCGAGAGCAAAGTCCCGAGCGAGCACTCGACTCAGTGCAATGCACCCGGAAGGACGCTCTCGCTCGTCTTTCAAGGAGCGATTCCCTACAGCAGAAGCAGCAGAGGCACAAACTGCATGACGAGAAGGGACAACGTAGAACACGTCTCTGTCCTGGCACATTTTCGTGTGCGATACTTCCCTCCGGGTCTTCGGGCCTTGCGAAGCTCTGTGTACTGCGAGCGCTGCTACTCGCAGCTGAGAAGGACCGTGGAGCTAGCGGCGAATTCGGAGAGCTCTTCGCTGCACTGCGCCGCTCGCAAGCGGCTTCGTTCTTCGCCTTCTGCCGTCCGGCGAGAGCTGAACTCCAGCGGTCAGTTGCAGCTCTGCCCAACAGCGTGTTCTCAGTTCTGCGGGCAAGCACGCCCTCTTGCCTTGGCCCCGAGAGCAAAGTCCCGAGCGAGCACTCGACTCAGTGCAATGCACCCGGAAGGACGCTCTCGCTCGTCTTTCAAGGAGCGATTCCCTACAGCAGAAGCAGCAGAGGCACAAACTGCATGACGAGAAGGGACAACGTAGAACACGTCTCTGTCCTGGCACATTTTCGTGTGCGATACTTCCCTCCGGGTCTTCGGGCCTTGCGAAGCTCTGTGTACTGCGAGCGCTGCTACTCGCAGCTGAGAAGGACCGTGGAGCTAGCGGCGAATTCGGAGAGCTCTTCGCTGCACTGCGCCGCTCGCAAGCGGCTTCGTTCTTCGCCTTCTGCCGTCCGGCGAGAGCTGAACTCCAGCGGTCAGTTGCAGCTCTGCCCAACAGCGTGTTCTCAGTTCTGCGGGCAAGCACGCCCTCTTGCCTTGGCCCCGAGAGCAAAGTCCCGAGCGAGCACTCGACTCAGTGCAATGCACCCGGAAGGACGCTCTCGCTCGTCTTTCAAGGAGCGATTCCCTACAGCAGAAGCAGCAGAGGCACAAACTGCATGACGAGAAGGGACAACGTAGAACACGTCTCTGTCCTGGCACATTTTCGTGTGCGATACTTCCCTCCGGGTCTTCGGGCCTTGCGAAGCTCTGTGTACTGCGAGCGCTGCTACTCGCAGCTGAGAAGGACCGTGGAGCTAGCGGCGAATTCGGAGAGCTCTTCGCTGCACTGCGCCGCTCGCAAGCGGCTTCGTTCTTCGCCTTCTGCCGTCCGGCGAGAGCTGAACTCCAGCGGTCAGTTGCAGCTCTGCCCAACAGCGTGTTCTCAGTTCTGCGGGCAAGCACGCCCTCTTGCCTTGGCCCCGAGAGCAAAGTCCCGAGCGAGCACTCGACTCAGTGCAATGCACCCGGAAGGACGCTCTCGCTCGTCTTTCAAGGAGCGATTCCTAACAGCAGAAGCAGCAGAGGCACAAACTGCATGACGAGAAGGGACAACGTAGAACACGTCTCTGTCCTGGCACATTTTCGTGTGCGATACTTCCCTCCGGGTCTTCGGGCCTTGCGAAGCTCTGTGTACTGCGAGCGCTGCTACTCGCAGCTGAGAAGGACCGTGGAGCTAGCGGCGAATTCGGAGAGCTCTTCGCTGCACTGCGCCGCTCGCAAGCGGCTTCGTTCTTCGCCTTCTGCCGTCCGGAGAGAGCTGAACTCCAGTGGTCCGGTTCAGCTCTGCCCAAAAGCGTGTTCTCAGTTCTGCGAACAAGCACGCCCTCTTGCCTTGGCTCCGAGTGCAAAGTCACTAGCAAGCACTCACTCAGTGCAATGCACCCAGAAAGACGCTCTCGCTCGTCTTTCAAGGAGTGATTGCTAACAGCAGAAGCAGCAGAAACACAAAGTGGATGACGAGAAGGGAAAATGTAGAACACGTCTCTGTCCTGCCACATTTTCGTTTGCGATACTTCCCTCCGGGTCTTCGGTCCTTGCGAAGCTCTATGTACTGCGAGCGCTGCTACTTGCAGCTGAGAAGGACCGTGGGGCTAGCAGCGAATTCGGAGAGCGCTAAGCACGTAGTCAAGAAGCGAGACGTGTCCCTGCAATGCGGTACTAAGAGCAGCTTCCTCGCGGCGGAGGCGAGCTCCGGCTACAAGTCATTCTCGTCCTGGCAACGGATCTCTGTGAAGGGCGTAGGCGAAAAGCTTTCGTTTTCCATTCGAAGTGCGTGAGAGGCAGACTGTTGCACGGAGCTCTGAGAACAAAGGTGCACGCCCTAGGCGGGCTTGGGCAGAAGCAGCGTTCTCTAGCTCTTGGCTGCCGGCACACTGCTGGCTATGGGGCGCCCCTGCAGGGGCTTCTGGCCGCCGGCAAGTGAAAGCGGAGCCAGGCGTAGGTGTGGGCGAGGGCGGTGAACGAAGCGGCACAAGAGCCGTGTTTGTGTGCACCACGTTACAGGCTACTAGGAGAGGAAGGTGGTTGACTCTCGCTTTCCTTCGCAAGTGCCCTTAGCAGTCGTAAGGAGCTGAACTCCAGCGGTCAGTTTCAGCTCTGCCCAAAAGCGTGTTCTCAGTTCTGCGAACAAGCACGCCCTCTTGCCTTGGCTCCGAGTGCAAAGTCACTAGCAAGCACTCACTCTGTGCAATGCACCCAGAAAGACGCTCTCGCTCGTCTTTCAAGGAGTGATTCCTAACAGCAGAAGCAGCAGAAACACAAAGTGGATGACGAGAAGGGAAAATGTAGAACACGTCTCTGTCCTGCCACATTTTCGTGTGCGATACTTCCCTCCGGGTCTTCGGTCCTTGCGAAGCTCTATGTACTGCGAGCGCTGCTACTTGCAGCTGAGAAGGACCGTGGGGCTAGCAGCGAATTCGGAGAGCGCTAAGCACGTAGTCAAGAAGCGAGACGTGTCCCTGCAATGCGGTGCTAAGAGCAGCTTCCTCGCGGCGGAGGCGAGCTCCGGCTACAAGTCATTCTCGTCCTGGCAACGGATCTCTGTGAAGGGCGTAGGCGAAAAGCTTTCGTTTTCCATTTGAAGTGCGTGAGAGGCAGACTGTTGCACGGAGCTCTGAGAACAAAGGTGAACGCCCTAGGCGGGCTTGGGCAGAAGCAGCGTTCTCGAGCTCTTGGCTGCCGGCACACTGCTGGCTATGGGGCGCCCCTGCGGCGGTTTCTCGCCGCCGGGAAGTGAAAGCGGCTCCAGGCGAGGGGGAGGGAGAGGGCGGTGAACGAAGCGGCACAAGAGCCGTGTTTGTGTGCACCACGTTACAGGCTACTAGGAGAGGAAGGTGGTTGACTCTCGCTTTCCTTCGCAAGTGCCCTTAGCAGTCGTAAGGAGCTGAACTCCAGCGGTCAGTTTCAGCTCTGCCCAAAAGCGTGTTCTCAGTTCTGCGAACAAGCACGCCCTCTTGCCTTGGCTCCGAGTGCAAAGTCACTAGCAAGCACTCACTCAGTGCAATGCACCCAGAAAGACGCTCTCGCTCGTCTTTCAAGGAGTGATTCCTAACAGCAGAAGCAGCAGAAACACAAAGTGGATGACGAGAAGGGAAAATGTAGAACACGTCTCTGTCCTGCCACATTTTCGTGTGCGATACTTCCCTCCGGGTCTTCGGTCCTTGCGAAGCTCTATGTACTGCGAGCGCTGCTACTTGCAGCTGAGAAGGACCGTGGGGCTAGCAGCGAATTCGGAGAGCGCTAAGCACGTAGTCAAGAAGCGAGACGTGTCCCTGCAATGCGGTGCTAAGAGCAGCTTCCTCGCGGCGGAGGCGAGCTCCGGCTACAAGTCATTCTCGTCCTGGCAACGGATCTCTGTGAAGGGCGTAGGCGAAAAGCTTTCGTTTTCCATTTGAAGTGCGTGAGAGGCAGACTGTTGCACGGAGCTCTGAGAACAAAGGTGAACGCCCTAGGCGGGCTTGGGCAGAAGCAGCGTTCTCGAGCTCTTGGCTGCCGGCACACTGCTGGCTATGGGGCGCCCCTGCGGCGGTTTCTCGCCGCCGGGAAGTGAAAGCGGCTCCAGGCGAGGGGGAGGGAGAGGGCGGTGAACGAAGCGGCACAAGAGCCGTGCTTGTGTGCACCACGATACAGGCTACTAGGAGAGGAAGGTGGTTGACTCTCGCTTTCCCTCGCAAGTGCCCTTAGCAGTCGTAAGGAGCTGAACTCCAGCGGTCAGTTTCAGCTCTGCCCAAAAGCGTGTTCTCAGTTCTGCGAACAAGCACGCCCTCTTGCCTTGGCTCCGAGTGCAAAGTCACTAGCAAGCACTCACTCTGTGCAATGCACCCAGAAAGACGCTCTCGCTCGTCTTTCAAGGAGTGATTCCTAACAGCAGAAGCAGCAGAAACACAAAGTGGATGACGAGAAGGGAAAATGTAGAACACGTCTCTGTCCTGCCACATTTTCGTGTGCGATACTTCCCTCCGGGTCTTCGGTCCTTGCGAAGCTCTATGTACTGCGAGCGCTGCTACTTGCAGCTGAGAAGGACCGTGGGGCTAGCAGCGAATTCGGAGAGCGCTAAGCACGTAGTCAAGAAGCGAGACGTGTCCCTGCAACGCGGTGCTAAGAGCAGCTTCCTCGCGGCGGAGGCGAGCTCCGGCTACAAGTCATTCTCGTCCTGGCAACGGATCTCTGTGAAGGGCGTAGGCGAAAAGCTTTCGTTTTCCATTTGAAGTGCGTGAGAGGCAGACTGTTGCACGGAGCTCTGAGAACAAAGGTGAACGCCCTAGGCGGGCTTGGGCAGAAGCAGCGTTCTCGAGCTCTTGGCTGCCGGCACACTGCTGGCTATGGGGCGCCCCTGCGGCGGTTTCTCGCCGCCGGGAAGTGAAAGCGGCTCCAGGCGAGGGGGAGGGAGAGGGCGGTGAACGAAGCGGCACAAGAGCCGTGCTTGTGTGCACCACGATACAGGCTACTAGGAGAGGAAGGTGGTTGACTCTCGCTTTCCCTCGCAAGTGCCCTTAGCAGTCGTAAGGAGCTGAACTCCAGCGGTCAGTTTCAGCTCTGCCCAAACAGCTTGTTCTCAGTTCAGCTGGCAAGCACGCCCTCTTGCCTTGGCTCCGAGTGCAAAGTTACTAGCGAGCACTCACTCGTGTGCTCTTCGCTGCACTGCTCCGCTCGCAAGCGGCTTCGTTCTTCGCCTTCTGCCGTCCGGAGAGAGCTGAACTCCAGCGGTCAGGTGCAGCTCTGCCCAAAAGCGTGTTCTCAGTTCTGCGAACAAGCACGCCCTCTTGCCTTGGCCCCGAGAGCAAAGTCCCGAGCGAGCACTCGACTCAGTGCAATGCACCCGGAAGGACGCTCTCGCTCGTCTTTCAAGGAGCGATTCCCTACAGCAGAAGCAGCAGAGGCACAAACTGCATGACGAGAAGGGACAACGTAGAACACGTCTCTGTCCTGGCACATTTTCGTGTGCGATACTTCCCTCCGGGTCTTCGGGCCTTGCGAAGCTCTGTGTACTGCGAGCGCTGCTACTCGCAGCTGAGAAGGACCGTGGAGCTAGCGGCGAATTCGGAGAGCTCTTCGCTGCACTGCGCCGCTCGCAAGCGGCTTCGTTCTTCGCCTTCTGCCGTCCGGCGAGAGCTGAACTCCAGCGGTCAGTTGCAGCTCTGCCCAACAGCGTGTTCTCAGTTCTGCGAACAAGCACGCCCTCTTGCCTTGGCCCCGAGAGCAAAGTCCCGAGCGAGCACTCGACTCAGTGCAATGCACCCGGAAGGACGCTCTCGCTCGTCTTTCAAGGAGCGATTCCCTACAGCAGAAGCAGCAGAGGCACAAACTGCATGACGAGAAGGGACAACGTAGAACACGTCTCTGTCCTGGCACATTTTCGTGTGCGATACTTCCCTCCGGGTCTTCGGGCCTTGCGAAGCTCTGTGTACTGCGAGCGCTGCTACTCGCAGCTGAGAAGGACCGTGGAGCTAGCGGCGAATTCGGAGAGCTCTTCGCTGCACTGCGCCGCTCGCAAGCGGCTTCGTTCTTCGCCTTCTGCCGTCCGGCGAGAGCTGAACTCCAGCGGTCAGTTGCAGCTCTGCCCAACAGCGTGTTCTCAGTTCTGCGGGCAAGCACGCCCTCTTGCCTTGGCCCCGAGAGCAAAGTCCCGAGCGAGCACTCGACTCAGTGCAATGCACCCGGAAGGACGCTCTCGCTCGTCTTTCAAGGAGCGATTCCTAACAGCAGAAGCAGCAGAGGCACAAACTGCATGACGAGAAGGGACAACGTAGAACACGTCTCTGTCCTGGCACATTTTCGTGTGCGATACTTCCCTCCGGGTCTTCGGGCCTTGCGAAGCTCTGTGTACTGCGAGCGCTGCTACTCGCAGCTGAGAAGGACCGTGGAGCTAGCGGCGAATTCGGAGAGCTCTTCGCTGCACTGCGCCGCTCGCAAGCGGCTTCGTTCTTCGCCTTCTGCCGTCCGGCGAGAGCTGAACTCCAGCGGTCAGTTGCAGCTCTGCCCAACAGCGTGTTCTCAGTTCTGCGGGCAAGCACGCCCTCTTGCCTTGGCCCCGAGAGCAAAGTCCCGAGCGAGCACTCGACTCAGTGCAATGCACCCGGAAGGACGCTCTCGCTCGTCTTTCAAGGAGCGATTCCCTACAGCAGAAGCAGCAGAGGCACAAACTGCATGACGAGAAGGGACAACGTAGAACACGTCTCTGTCCTGGCACATTTTCGTGTGCGATACTTCCCTCCGGGTCTTCGGGCCTTGCGAAGCTCTGTGTACTGCGAGCGCTGCTACTCGCAGCTGAGAAGGACCGTGGAGCTAGCGGCGAATTCGGAGAGCTCTTCGCTGCACTGCGCCGCTCGCAAGCGGCTTCGTTCTTCGCCTTCTGCCGTCCGGAGAGAGCTGAACTCCAGCGGTCCGGTTCAGCTCTGCCCAAAAGCGTGTTCTCAGTTCTGCGAACAAGCACGCCCTCTTGCCTTGGCTCCGAGTGCAAAGTCACTAGCAAGCACTCACTCTGTGCAATGCACCCAGAAAGACGCTCTCGCTCGTCTTTCAAGGAGTGATTCCTAACAGCAGAAGCAGCAGAAACACAAAGTGGATGACGAGAAGGGAAAATGTAGAACACGTCTCTGTCCTGCCACATTTTCGTGTGCGATACTTCCCTCCGGGTCTTCGGTCCTTGCGAAGCTCTATGTACTGCGAGCGCTGCTACTTGCAGCTGAGAAGGACCGTGGGGCTAGCAGCGAATTCGGAGAGCGCTAAGCACGTAGTCAAGAAGCGAGACGTGTCCCTGCAATGCGGTACTAAGAGCAGCTTCCTCGCGGCGGAGGCGAGCTCCGGCTACAAGTCATTCTCGTCCTGGCAACGGATCTCTGTGAAGGGCGTAGGCGAAAAGCTTTCGTTTTCCATTCGAAGTGCGTGAGAGGCAGACTGTTGCACGGAGCTCTGAGAACAAAGGTGCACGCCCTAGGCGGGCTTGGGCAGAAGCAGCGTTCTCTAGCTCTTGGCTGCCGGCACACTGCTGGCTATGGGGCGCCCCTGCAGGGGCTTCTGGCCGCCGGCAAGTGAAAGCGGAGCCAGGCGTAGGTGTGGGCGAGGGCGGTGAACGAAGCGGCACAAGAGCCGTGTTTGTGTGCACCACGTTACAGGCTACTAGGAGAGGAAGGTGGTTGACTCTCGCTTTCCTTCGCAAGTGCCCTTAGCAGTCGTAAGGAGCTGAACTCCAGCGGTCAGTTTCAGCTCTGCCCAAAAGCGTGTTCTCAGTTCTGCGAACAAGCACGCCCTCTTGCCTTGGCTCCGAGTGCAAAGTCACTAGCAAGCACTCACTCTGTGCAATGCACCCAGAAAGACGCTCTCGCTCGTCTTTCAAGGAGTGATTCCTAACAGCAGAAGCAGCAGAAACACAAAGTGGATGACGAGAAGGGAAAATGTAGAACACGTCTCTGTCCTGCCACATTTTCGTGTGCGATACTTCCCTCCGGGTCTTCGGTCCTTGCGAAGCTCTATGTACTGCGAGCGCTGCTACTTGCAGCTGAGAAGGACCGTGGGGCTAGCAGCGAATTCGGAGAGCGCTAAGCACGTAGTCAAGAAGCGAGACGTGTCCCTGCAACGCGGTGCTAAGAGCAGCTTCCTCGCGGCGGAGGCGAGCTCCGGCTACAAGTCATTCTCGTCCTGGCAACGGATCTCTGTGAAGGGCGTAGGCGAAAAGCTTTCGTTTTCCATTTGAAGTGCGTGAGAGGCAGACTGTTGCACGGAGCTCTGAGAACAAAGGTGAACGCCCTAGGCGGGCTTGGGCAGAAGCAGCGTTCTCGAGCTCTTGGCTGCCGGCACACTGCTGGCTATGGGGCGCCCCTGCGGCGGTTTCTCGCCGCCGGGAAGTGAAAGCGGCTCCAGGCGAGGGGGAGGGAGAGGGCGGTGAACGAAGCGGCACAAGAGCCGTGCTTGTGTGCACCACGATACAGGCTACTAGGAGAGGAAGGTGGTTGACTCTCGCTTTCCCTCGCAAGTGCCCTTAGCAGTCGTAAGGAGCTGAACTCCAGCGGTCAGTTTCAGCTCTGCCCAAACAGCTTGTTCTCAGTTCAGCTGGCAAGCACGCCCTCTTGCCTTGGCTCCGAGTGCAAAGTTACTAGCGAGCACTCACTCGTGTGCTCTTCGCTGCACTGCTCCGCTCGCAAGCGGCTTCGTTCTTCGCCTTCTGCCGTCCGGAGAGAGCTGAACTCCAGCGGTCAGGTGCAGCTCTGCCCAAAAGCGTGTTCTCAGTTCTGCGAACAAGCACGCCCTCTTGCCTTGGCCCCGAGAGCAAAGTCCCGAGCGAGCACTCGACTCAGTGCAATGCACCCGGAAGGACGCTCTCGCTCGTCTTTCAAGGAGCGATTCCCTACAGCAGAAGCAGCAGAGGCACAAACTGCATGACGAGAAGGGACAACGTAGAACACGTCTCTGTCCTGGCACATTTTCGTGTGCGATACTTCCCTCCGGGTCTTCGGGCCTTGCGAAGCTCTGTGTACTGCGAGCGCTGCTACTCGCAGCTGAGAAGGACCGTGGAGCTAGCGGCGAATTCGGAGAGCTCTTCGCTGCACTGCGCCGCTCGCAAGCGGCTTCGTTCTTCGCCTTCTGCCGTCCGGCGAGAGCTGAACTCCAGCGGTCAGTTGCAGCTCTGCCCAACAGCGTGTTCTCAGTTCTGCGAACAAGCACGCCCTCTTGCCTTGGCCCCGAGAGCAAAGTCCCGAGCGAGCACTCGACTCAGTGCAATGCACCCGGAAGGACGCTCTCGCTCGTCTTTCAAGGAGCGATTCCCTACAGCAGAAGCAGCAGAGGCACAAACTGCATGACGAGAAGGGACAACGTAGAACACGTCTCTGTCCTGGCACATTTTCGTGTGCGATACTTCCCTCCGGGTCTTCGGGCCTTGCGAAGCTCTGTGTACTGCGAGCGCTGCTACTCGCAGCTGAGAAGGACCGTGGAGCTAGCGGCGAATTCGGAGAGCTCTTCGCTGCACTGCGCCGCTCGCAAGCGGCTTCGTTCTTCGCCTTCTGCCGTCCGGCGAGAGCTGAACTCCAGCGGTCAGTTGCAGCTCTGCCCAACAGCGTGTTCTCAGTTCTGCGGGCAAGCACGCCCTCTTGCCTTGGCCCCGAGAGCAAAGTCCCGAGCGAGCACTCGACTCAGTGCAATGCACCCGGAAGGACGCTCTCGCTCGTCTTTCAAGGAGCGATTCCTAACAGCAGAAGCAGCAGAGGCACAAACTGCATGACGAGAAGGGACAACGTAGAACACGTCTCTGTCCTGGCACATTTTCGTGTGCGATACTTCCCTCCGGGTCTTCGGGCCTTGCGAAGCTCTGTGTACTGCGAGCGCTGCTACTCGCAGCTGAGAAGGACCGTGGAGCTAGCGGCGAATTCGGAGAGCTCTTCGCTGCACTGCGCCGCTCGCAAGCGGCTTCGTTCTTCGCCTTCTGCCGTCCGGCGAGAGCTGAACTCCAGCGGTCAGTTGCAGCTCTGCCCAACAGCGTGTTCTCAGTTCTGCGGGCAAGCACGCCCTCTTGCCTTGGCCCCGAGAGCAAAGTCCCGAGCGAGCACTCGACTCAGTGCAATGCACCCGGAAGGACGCTCTCGCTCGTCTTTCAAGGAGCGATTCCTAACAGCAGAAGCAGCAGAGGCACAAACTGCATGACGAGAAGGGACAACGTAGAACACGTCTCTGTCCTGGCACATTTTCGTGTGCGATACTTCCCTCCGGGTCTTCGGGCCTTGCGAAGCTCTGTGTACTGCGAGCGCTGCTACTCGCAGCTGAGAAGGACCGTGGAGCTAGCGGCGAATTCGGAGAGCTCTTCGCTGCACTGCGCCGCTCGCAAGCGGCTTCGTTCTTCGCCTTCTGCCGTCCGGAGAGAGCTGAACTCCAGCGGTCCGGTTCAGCTCTGCCCAAAAGCGTGTTCTCAGTTCTGCGAACAAGCACGCCCTCTTGCCTTGGCTCCGAGTGCAAAGTCACTAGCAAGCACTCACTCAGTGCAATGCACCCAGAAAGACGCTCTCGCTCGTCTTTCAAGGAGTGATTGCTAACAGCAGAAGCAGCAGAAACACAAAGTGGATGACGAGAAGGGAAAATGTAGAACACGTCTCTGTCCTGCCACATTTTCGTGTGCGATACTTCCCTCCGGGTCTTCGGTCCTTGCGAAGCTCTATGTACTGCGAGCGCTGCTACTTGCAGCTGAGAAGGACCGTGGGGCTAGCAGCGAATTCGGAGAGCGCTAAGCACGTAGTCAAGAAGCGAGACGTGTCCCTGCAATGCGGTACTAAGAGCAGCTTCCTCGCGGCGGAGGCGAGCTCCGGCTACAAGTCATTCTCGTCCTGGCAACGGATCTCTGTGAAGGGCGTAGGCGAAAAGCTTTCGTTTTCCATTCGAAGTGCGTGAGAGGCAGACTGTTGCACGGAGCTCTGAGAACAAAGGTGCACGCCCTAGGCGGGCTTGGGCAGAAGCAGCGTTCTCTAGCTCTTGGCTGCCGGCACACTGCTGGCTATGGGGCGCCCCTGCAGGGGCTTCTGGCCGCCGGCAAGTGAAAGCGGAGCCAGGCGTAGGTGTGGGCGAGGGCGGTGAACGAAGCGGCACAAGAGCCGTGTTTGTGTGCACCACGTTACAGGCTACTAGGAGAGGAAGGTGGTTGACTCTCGCTTTCCTTCGCAAGTGCCCTTAGCAGTCGTAAGGAGCTGAACTCCAGCGGTCAGTTTCAGCTCTGCCCAAAAGCGTGTTCTCAGTTCTGCGAACAAGCACGCCCTCTTGCCTTGGCTCCGAGTGCAAAGTCACTAGCAAGCACTCACTCTGTGCAATGCACCCAGAAAGACGCTCTCGCTCGTCTTTCAAGGAGTGATTCCTAACAGCAGAAGCAGCAGAAACACAAAGTGGATGACGAGAAGGGAAAATGTAGAACACGTCTCTGTCCTGCCACATTTTCGTGTGCGATACTTCCCTCCGGGTCTTCGGTCCTTGCGAAGCTCTATGTACTGCGAGCGCTGCTACTTGCAGCTGAGAAGGACCGTGGGGCTAGCAGCGAATTCGGAGAGCGCTAAGCACGTAGTCAAGAAGCGAGACGTGTCCCTGCAACGCGGTGCTAAGAGCAGCTTCCTCGCGGCGGAGGCGAGCTCCGGCTACAAGTCATTCTCGTCCTGGCAACGGATCTCTGTGAAGGGCGTAGGCGAAAAGCTTTCGTTTTCCATTTGAAGTGCGTCAGAGGCAGACTGTTGCACGGAGCTCTGAGAACAAAGGTGAACGCCCTAGGCGGGCTTGGGCAGAAGCAGCGTTCTCGAGCTCTTGGCTGCCGGCACACTGCTGGCTATGGGGCGCCCCTGCGGCGGTTTCTCGCCGCCGGGAAGTGAAAGCGGCTCCAGGCGAGGGGGAGGGAGAGGGCGGTGAACGAAGCGGCACAAGAGCCGTGCTTGTGTGCACCACGATACAGGCTACTAGGAGAGGAAGGTGGTTGACTCTCGCTTTCCCTCGCAAGTGCCCTTAGCAGTCGTAAGGAGCTGAACTCCAGCGGTCAGTTTCAGCTCTGCCCAAACAGCTTGTTCTCAGTTCAGCTGGCAAGCACGCCCTCTTGCCTTGGCTCCGAGTGCAAAGTTACTAGCGAGCACTCACTCGTGTGCTCTTCGCTGCACTGCTCCGCTCGCAAGCGGCTTCGTTCTTCGCCTTCTGCCGTCCGGAGAGAGCTGAACTCCAGCGGTCAGGTGCAGCTCTGCCCAAAAGCGTGTTCTCAGTTCTGCGAACAAGCACGCCCTCTTGCCTTGGCCCCGAGAGCAAAGTCCCGAGCGAGCACTCGACTCAGTGCAATGCACCCGGAAGGACGCTCTCGCTCGTCTTTCAAGGAGCGATTCCCTACAGCAGAAGCAGCAGAGGCACAAACTGCATGACGAGAAGGGACAACGTAGAACACGTCTCTGTCCTGGCACATTTTCGTGTGCGATACTTCCCTCCGGGTCTTCGGGCCTTGCGAAGCTCTGTGTACTGCGAGCGCTGCTACTCGCAGCTGAGAAGGACCGTGGAGCTAGCGGCGAATTCGGAGAGCTCTTCGCTGCACTGCGCCGCTCGCAAGCGGCTTCGTTCTTCGCCTTCTGCCGTCCGGCGAGAGCTGAACTCCAGCGGTCAGTTGCAGCTCTGCCCAACAGCGTGTTCTCAGTTCTGCGGGCAAGCACGCCCTCTTGCCTTGGCCCCGAGAGCAAAGTCCCGAGCGAGCACTCGACTCAGTGCAATGCACCCGGAAGGACGCTCTCGCTCGTCTTTCAAGGAGCGATTCCCTACAGCAGAAGCAGCAGAGGCACAAACTGCATGACGAGAAGGGACAACGTAGAACACGTCTCTGTCCTGGCACATTTTCGTGTGCGATACTTCCCTCCGGGTCTTCGGGCCTTGCGAAGCTCTGTGTACTGCGAGCGCTGCTACTCGCAGCTGAGAAGGACCGTGGAGCTAGCGGCGAATTCGGAGAGCTCTTCGCTGCACTGCGCCGCTCGCAAGCGGCTTCGTTCTTCGCCTTCTGCCGTCCGGCGAGAGCTGAACTCCAGCGGTCAGTTGCAGCTCTGCCCAACAGCGTGTTCTCAGTTCTGCGGGCAAGCACGCCCTCTTGCCTTGGCCCCGAGAGCAAAGTCCCGAGCGAGCACTCGACTCAGTGCAATGCACCCGGAAGGACGCTCTCGCTCGTCTTTCAAGGAGCGATTCCTAACAGCAGAAGCAGCAGAGGCACAAACTGCATGACGAGAAGGGACAACGTAGAACACGTCTCTGTCCTGGCACATTTTCGTGTGCGATACTTCCCTCCGGGTCTTCGGGCCTTGCGAAGCTCTGTGTACTGCGAGCGCTGCTACTCGCAGCTGAGAAGGACCGTGGAGCTAGCGGCGAATTCGGAGAGCTCTTCGCTGCACTGCGCCGCTCGCAAGCGGCTTCGTTCTTCGCCTTCTGCCGTCCGGCGAGAGCTGAACTCCAGCGGTCAGTTGCAGCTCTGCCCAACAGCGTGTTCTCAGTTCTGCGGGCAAGCACGCCCTCTTGCCTTGGCCCCGAGAGCAAAGTCCCGAGCGAGCACTCGACTCAGTGCAATGCACCCGGAAGGACGCTCTCGCTCGTCTTTCAAGGAGCGATTCCCTACAGCAGAAGCAGCAGAGGCACAAACTGCATGACGAGAAGGGACAACGTAGAACACGTCTCTGTCCAGGCACATTTTCGTGTGCGATACTTCCCTCCGGGTCTTCGGGCCTTGCGAAGCTCTGTGTACTGCGAGCGCTGCTACTCGCAGCTGAGAAGGACCGTGGAGCTAGCGGCGAATTCGGAGAGCTCTTCGCTGCACTGCGCCGCTCGCAAGCGGCTTCGTTCTTCGCCTTCTGCCGTCCGGCGAGAGCTGAACTCCAGCGGTCAGGTGCAGCTCTGCCCAACAGCGTGTTCTCAGTTCTGCGGGCAAGCACGCCCTCTTGCCTTGGCCCCGAGAGCAAAGTCCCGAGCGAGCACTCGACTCAGTGCAATGCACCCGGAAGGAGGCTCTCGCTCGTCTTTCAAGGAGCGATTCCTAACAGCAGAAGCAGCAGAGGCACAAACTGCATGACGAGAAGGGACAACGTAGAACACGTCTCTGTCCTGGCACATTTTCCTGTGCGATACTTCCCTCCGGGTCTTCGGGCCTTGCGAAGCTCTGTGTACTGCGAGCGCTGCTACTCGCAGCTGAGAAGGACCGTGGAGCTAGCGGCGAATTCGGAGAGCTCTTCGCTGCACTGCGCCGCTCGCAAGCGGCTTCGTTCTTCGCCTTCTGCCGTCCGGAGAGAGCTGAACTCCAGCGGTCCGGTTCAGCTCTGCCCAAAAGCGTGTTCTCAGTTCTGCGAACAAGCACGCCCTCTTGCCTTGGCTCCGAGTGCAAAGTCACTAGCAAGCACTCACTCTGTGCAATGCACCCAGAAAGACGCTCTCGCTCGTCTTTCAAGGAGTGATTCCTAACAGCAGAAGCAGCAGAAACACAAAGTGGATGACGAGAAGGGAAAATGTAGAACACGTCTCTGTCCTGCCACATTTTCGTGTGCGATACTTCCCTCCGGGTCTTCGGTCCTTGCGAAGCTCTATGTACTGCGAGCGCTGCTACTTGCAGCTGAGAAGGACCGTGGGGCTAGCAGCGAATTCGGAGAGCGCTAAGCACGTAGTCAAGAAGCGAGACGTGTCCCTGCAATGCGGTACTAAGAGCAGCTTCCTCGCGGCGGAGGCGAGCTCCGGCTACAAGTCATTCTCGTCCTGGCAACGGATCTCTGTGAAGGGCGTAGGCGAAAAGCTTTCGTTTTCCATTCGAAGTGCGTGAGAGGCAGACTGTTGCACGGAGCTCTGAGAACAAAGGTGCACGCCCTAGGCGGGCTTGGGCAGAAGCAGCGTTCTCTAGCTCTTGGCTGCCGGCACACTGCTGGCTATGGGGCGCCCCTGCAGGGGCTTCTGGCCGCCGGCAAGTGAAAGCGGAGCCAGGCGTAGGTGTGGGCGAGGGCGGTGAACGAAGCGGCACAAGAGCCGTGTTTGTGTGCACCACGTTACAGGCTACTAGGAGAGGAAGGTGGTTGACTCTCGCTTTCCTTCGCAAGTGCCCTTAGCAGTCGTAAGGAGCTGAACTCCAGCGGTCAGTTTCAGCTCTGCCCAAAAGCGTGTTCTCAGTTCTGCGAACAAGCACGCCCTCTTGCCTTGGCTCCGAGTGCAAAGTCACTAGCAAGCACTCACTCTGTGCAATGCACCCAGAAAGACGCTCTCGCTCGTCTTTCAAGGAGTGATTCCTAACAGCAGAAGCAGCAGAAACACAAAGTGGATGACGAGAAGGGAAAATGTAGAACACGTCTCTGTCCTGCCACATTTTCGTGTGCGATACTTCCCTCCGGGTCTTCGGTCCTTGCGAAGCTCTATGTACTGCGAGCGCTGCTACTTGCAGCTGAGAAGGACCGTGGGGCTAGCAGCGAATTCGGAGAGCGCTAAGCACGTAGTCAAGAAGCGAGACGTGTCCCTGCAACGCGGTGCTAAGAGCAGCTTCCTCGCGGCGGAGGCGAGCTCCGGCTACAAGTCATTCTCGTCCTGGCAACGGATCTCTGTGAAGGGCGTAGGCGAAAAGCTTTCGTTTTCCATTTGAAGTGCGTCAGAGGCAGACTGTTGCACGGAGCTCTGAGAACAAAGGTGAACGCCCTAGGCGGGCTTGGGCAGAAGCAGCGTTCTCGAGCTCTTGGCTGCCGGCACACTGCTGGCTATGGGGCGCCCCTGCGGCGGTTTCTCGCCGCCGGGAAGTGAAAGCGGCTCCAGGCGAGGGGGAGGGAGAGGGCGGTGAACGAAGCGGCACAAGAGCCGTGCTTGTGTGCACCACGATACAGGCTACTAGGAGAGGAAGGTGGTTGACTCTCGCTTTCCCTCGCAAGTGCCCTTAGCAGTCGTAAGGAGCTGAACTCCAGCGGTCAGTTTCAGCTCTGCCCAAACAGCTTGTTCTCAGTTCAGCTGGCAAGCACGCCCTCTTGCCTTGGCTCCGAGTGCAAAGTTACTAGCGAGCACTCACTCGTGTGCTCTTCGCTGCACTGCTCCGCTCGCAAGCGGCTTCGTTCTTCGCCTTCTGCCGTCCGGAGAGAGCTGAACTCCAGCGGTCAGGTGCAGCTCTGCCCAAAAGCGTGTTCTCAGTTCTGCGAACAAGCACGCCCTCTTGCCTTGGCCCCGAGAGCAAAGTCCCGAGCGAGCACTCGACTCAGTGCAATGCACCCGGAAGGACGCTCTCGCTCGTCTTTCAAGGAGCGATTCCCTACAGCAGAAGCAGCAGAGGCACAAACTGCATGACGAGAAGGGACAACGTAGAACACGTCTCTGTCCTGGCACATTTTCGTGTGCGATACTTCCCTCCGGGTCTTCGGGCCTTGCGAAGCTCTGTGTACTGCGAGCGCTGCTACTCGCAGCTGAGAAGGACCGTGGAGCTAGCGGCGAATTCGGAGAGCTCTTCGCTGCACTGCGCCGCTCGCAAGCGGCTTCGTTCTTCGCCTTCTGCCGTCCGGCGAGAGCTGAACTCCAGCGGTCAGTTGCAGCTCTGCCCAACAGCGTGTTCTCAGTTCTGCGAACAAGCACGCCCTCTTGCCTTGGCCCCGAGAGCAAAGTCCCGAGCGAGCACTCGACTCAGTGCAATGCACCCGGAAGGACGCTCTCGCTCGTCTTTCAAGGAGCGATTCCCTACAGCAGAAGCAGCAGAGGCACAAACTGCATGACGAGAAGGGACAACGTAGAACACGTCTCTGTCCTGGCACATTTTCGTGTGCGATACTTCCCTCCGGGTCTTCGGGCCTTGCGAAGCTCTGTGTACTGCGAGCGCTGCTACTCGCAGCTGAGAAGGACCGTGGAGCTAGCGGCGAATTCGGAGAGCTCTTCGCTGCACTGCGCCGCTCGCAAGCGGCTTCGTTCTTCGCCTTCTGCCGTCCGGCGAGAGCTGAACTCCAGCGGTCAGTTGCAGCTCTGCCCAACAGCGTGTTCTCAGTTCTGCGGGCAAGCACGCCCTCTTGCCTTGGCCCCGAGAGCAAAGTCCCGAGCGAGCACTCGACTCAGTGCAATGCACCCGGAAGGACGCTCTCGCTCGTCTTTCAAGGAGCGATTCCTAACAGCAGAAGCAGCAGAGGCACAAACTGCATGACGAGAAGGGACAACGTAGAACACGTCTCTGTCCTGGCACATTTTCGTGTGCGATACTTCCCTCCGGGTCTTCGGGCCTTGCGAAGCTCTGTGTACTGCGAGCGCTGCTACTCGCAGCTGAGAAGGACCGTGGAGCTAGCGGCGAATTCGGAGAGCTCTTCGCTGCACTGCGCCGCTCGCAAGCGGCTTCGTTCTTCGCCTTCTGCCGTCCGGCGAGAGCTGAACTCCAGCGGTCAGTTGCAGCTCTGCCCAACAGCGTGTTCTCAGTTCTGCGGGCAAGCACGCCCTCTTGCCTTGGCCCCGAGAGCAAAGTCCCGAGCGAGCACTCGACTCAGTGCAATGCACCCGGAAGGACGCTCTCGCTCGTCTTTCAAGGAGCGATTCCTAACAGCAGAAGCAGCAGAGGCACAAACTGCATGACGAGAAGGGACAACGTAGAACACGTCTCTGTCCTGGCACATTTTCGTGTGCGATACTTCCCTCCGGGTCTTCGGGCCTTGCGAAGCTCTGTGTACTGCGAGCGCTGCTACTCGCAGCTGAGAAGGACCGTGGAGCTAGCGGCGAATTCGGAGAGCTCTTCGCTGCACTGCGCCGCTCGCAAGCGGCTTCGTTCTTCGCCTTCTGCCGTCCGGAGAGAGCTGAACTCCAGCGGTCCGGTTCAGCTCTGCCCAAAAGCGTGTTCTCAGTTCTGCGAACAAGCACGCCCTCTTGCCTTGGCTCCGAGTGCAAAGTCACTAGCAAGCACTCACTCAGTGCAATGCACCCAGAAAGACGCTCTCGCTCGTCTTTCAAGGAGTGATTGCTAACAGCAGAAGCAGCAGAAACACAAAGTGGATGACGAGAAGGGAAAATGTAGAACACGTCTCTGTCCTGCCACATTTTCGTGTGCGATACTTCCCTCCGGGTCTTCGGTCCTTGCGAAGCTCTATGTACTGCGAGCGCTGCTACTTGCAGCTGAGAAGGACCGTGGGGCTAGCAGCGAATTCGGAGAGCGCTAAGCACGTAGTCAAGAAGCGAGACGTGTCCCTGCAATGCGGTACTAAGAGCAGCTTCCTCGCGGCGGAGGCGAGCTCCGGCTACAAGTCATTCTCGTCCTGGCAACGGATCTCTGTGAAGGGCGTAGGCGAAAAGCTTTCGTTTTCCATTCGAAGTGCGTGAGAGGCAGACTGTTGCACGGAGCTCTGAGAACAAAGGTGCACGCCCTAGGCGGGCTTGGGCAGAAGCAGCGTTCTCTAGCTCTTGGCTGCCGGCACACTGCTGGCTATGGGGCGCCCCTGCAGGGGCTTCTGGCCGCCGGCAAGTGAAAGCGGAGCCAGGCGTAGGTGTGGGCGAGGGCGGTGAACGAAGCGGCACAAGAGCCGTGTTTGTGTGCACCACGTTACAGGCTACTAGGAGAGGAAGGTGGTTGACTCTCGCTTTCCTTCGCAAGTGCCCTTAGCAGTCGTAAGGAGCTGAACTCCAGCGGTCAGTTTCAGCTCTGCCCAAAAGCGTGTTCTCAGTTCTGCGAACAAGCACGCCCTCTTGCCTTGGCTCCGAGTGCAAAGTCACTAGCAAGCACTCACTCTGTGCAATGCACCCAGAAAGACGCTCTCGCTCGTCTTTCAAGGAGTGATTCCTAACAGCAGAAGCAGCAGAGACACAAAGTGGATGACGAGAAGGGAAAATGTAGAACACGTCTCTGTCCTGCCACATTTTCGTGTGCGATACTTCCCTCCGGGTCTTCGGTCCTTGCGAAGCTCTATGTACTGCGAGCGCTGCTACTTGCAGCTGAGAAGGACCGTGGGGCTAGCAGCGAATTCGGAGAGCGCTAAGCACGTAGTCAAGAAGCGAGACGTGTCCCTGCAACGCGGTGCTAAGAGCAGCTTCCTCGCGGCGGAGGCGAGCTCCGGCTACAAGTCATTCTCGTCCTGGCAACGGATCTCTGTGAAGGGCGTAGGCGAAAAGCTTTCGTTTTCCATTTGAAGTGCGTGAGAGGCAGACTGTTGCACGGAGCTCTGAGAACAAAGGTGAACGCCCTAGGCGGGCTTGGGCAGAAGCAGCGTTCTCGAGCTCTTGGCTGCCGGCACACTGCTGGCTATGGGGCGCCCCTGCGGCGGTTTCTCGCCGCCGGGAAGTGAAAGCGGCTCCAGGCGAGGGGGAGGGAGAGGGCGGTGAACGAAGCGGCACAAGAGCCGTGCTTGTGTGCACCACGATACAGGCTACTAGGAGAGGAAGGTGGTTGACTCTCGCTTTCCCTCGCAAGTGCCCTTAGCAGTCGTAAGGAGCTGAACTCCAGCGGTCAGTTTCAGCTCTGCCCAAACAGCTTGTTCTCAGTTCAGCTGGCAAGCACGCCCTCTTGCCTTGGCTCCGAGTGCAAAGTTACTAGCGAGCACTCACTCGTGTGCTCTTCGCTGCACTGCTCCGCTCGCAAGCGGCTTCGTTCTTCGCCTTCTGCCGTCCGGAGAGAGCTGAACTCCAGCGGTCAGGTGCAGCTCTGCCCAAAAGCGTGTTCTCAGTTCTGCGAACAAGCACGCCCTCTTGCCTTGGCCCCGAGAGCAAAGTCCCGAGCGAGCACTCGACTCAGTGCAATGCACCCGGAAGGACGCTCTCGCTCGTCTTTCAAGGAGCGATTCCCTACAGCAGAAGCAGCAGAGGCACAAACTGCATGACGAGAAGGGACAACGTAGAACACGTCTCTGTCCTGGCACATTTTCGTGTGCGATACTTCCCTCCGGGTCTTCGGGCCTTGCGAAGCTCTGTGTACTGCGAGCGCTGCTACTCGCAGCTGAGAAGGACCGTGGAGCTAGCGGCGAATTCGGAGAGCTCTTCGCTGCACTGCGCCGCTCGCAAGCGGCTTCGTTCTTCGCCTTCTGCCGTCCGGCGAGAGCTGAACTCCAGCGGTCAGTTGCAGCTCTGCCCAACAGCGTGTTCTCAGTTCTGCGGGCAAGCACGCCCTCTTGCCTTGGCCCCGAGAGCAAAGTCCCGAGCGAGCACTCGACTCAGTGCAATGCACCCGGAAGGACGCTCTCGCTCGTCTTTCAAGGAGCGATTCCCTACAGCAGAAGCAGCAGAGGCACAAACTGCATGACGAGAAGGGACAACGTAGAACACGTCTCTGTCCTGGCACATTTTCGTGTGCGATACTTCCCTCCGGGTCTTCGGGCCTTGCGAAGCTCTGTGTACTGCGAGCGCTGCTACTCGCAGCTGAGAAGGACCGTGGAGCTAGCGGCGAATTCGGAGAGCTCTTCGCTGCACTGCGCCGCTCGCAAGCGGCTTCGTTCTTCGCCTTCTGCCGTCCGGCGAGAGCTGAACTCCAGCGGTCAGTTGCAGCTCTGCCCAACAGCGTGTTCTCAGTTCTGCGGGCAAGCACGCCCTCTTGCCTTGGCCCCGAGAGCAAAGTCCCGAGCGAGCACTCGACTCAGTGCAATGCACCCGGAAGGACGCTCTCGCTCGTCTTTCAAGGAGCGATTCCCTACAGCAGAAGCAGCAGAGGCACAAACTGCATGACGAGAAGGGACAACGTAGAACACGTCTCTGTCCTGGCACATTTTCGTGTGCGATACTTCCCTCCGGGTCTTCGGGCCTTGCGAAGCTCTGTGTACTGCGAGCGCTGCTACTCGCAGCTGAGAAGGACCGTGGAGCTAGCGGCGAATTCGGAGAGCTCTTCGCTGCACTGCGCCGCTCGCAAGCGGCTTCGTTCTTCGCCTTCTGCCGTCCGGCGAGAGCTGAACTCCAGCGGTCAGTTGCAGCTCTGCCCAACAGCGTGTTCTCAGTTCTGCGGGCAAGCACGCCCTCTTGCCTTGGCCCCGAGAGCAAAGTCCCGAGCGAGCACTCGACTCAGTGCAATGCACCCGGAAGGACGCTCTCGCTCGTCTTTCAAGGAGCGATTCCTAACAGCAGAAGCAGCAGAGGCACAAACTGCATGACGAGAAGGGACAACGTAGAACACGTCTCTGTCCTGGCACATTTTCGTGTGCGATACTTCCCTCCGGGTCTTCGGGCCTTGCGAAGCTCTGTGTACTGCGAGCGCTGCTACTCGCAGCTGAGAAGGACCGTGGAGCTAGCGGCGAATTCGGAGAGCTCTTCGCTGCACTGCGCCGCTCGCAAGCGGCTTCGTTCTTCGCCTTCTGCCGTCCGGCGAGAGCTGAACTCCAGCGGTCAGTTGCAGCTCTGCCCAACAGCGTGTTCTCAGTTCTGCGGGCAAGCACGCCCTCTTGCCTTGGCCCCGAGAGCAAAGTCCCGAGCGAGCACTCGACTCAGTGCAATGCACCCGGAAGGACGCTCTCGCTCGTCTTTCAAGGAGCGATTCCTAACAGCAGAAGCAGCAGAGGCACAAACTGCATGACGAGAAGGGACAACGTAGAACACGTCTCTGTCCTGGCACATTTTCGTGTGCGATACTTCCCTCCGGGTCTTCGGGCCTTGCGAAGCTCTGTGTACTGCGAGCGCTGCTACTCGCAGCTGAGAAGGACCGTGGAGCTAGCGGCGAATTCGGAGAGCTCTTCGCTGCACTGCGCCGCTCGCAAGCGGCTTCGTTCTTCGCCTTCTGCCGTCCGGAGAGAGCTGAACTCCAGCGGTCCGGTTCAGCTCTGCCCAAAAGCGTGTTCTCAGTTCTGCGAACAAGCACGCCCTCTTGCCTTGGCTCCGAGTGCAAAGTCACTAGCAAGCACTCACTCAGTGCAATGCACCCAGAAAGACGCTCTCGCTCGTCTTTCAAGGAGTGATTGCTAACAGCAGAAGCAGCAGAAACACAAAGTGGATGACGAGAAGGGAAAATGTAGAACACGTCTCTGTCCTGCCACATTTTCGTGTGCGATACTTCCCTCCGGGTCTTCGGTCCTTGCGAAGCTCTATGTACTGCGAGCGCTGCTACTTGCAGCTGAGAAGGACCGTGGGGCTAGCAGCGAATTCGGAGAGCGCTAAGCACGTAGTCAAGAAGCGAGACGTGTCCCTGCAATGCGGTACTAAGAGCAGCTTCCTCGCGGCGGAGGCGAGCTCCGGCTACAAGTCATTCTCGTCCTGGCAACGGATCTCTGTGAAGGGCGTAGGCGAAAAGCTTTCGTTTTCCATTCGAAGTGCGTGAGAGGCAGACTGTTGCACGGAGCTCTGAGAACAAAGGTGCACGCCCTAGGCGGGCTTGGGCAGAAGCAGCGTTCTCTAGCTCTTGGCTGCCGGCACACTGCTGGCTATGGGGCGCCCCTGCAGGGGCTTCTGGCCGCCGGCAAGTGAAAGCGGAGCCAGGCGTAGGTGTGGGCGAGGGCGGTGAACGAAGCGGCACAAGAGCCGTGTTTGTGTGCACCACGTTACAGGCTACTAGGAGAGGAAGGTGGTTGACTCTCGCTTTCCTTCGCAAGTGCCCTTAGCAGTCGTAAGGAGCTGAACTCCAGCGGTCAGTTTCAGCTCTGCCCAAAAGCGTGTTCTCAGTTCTGCGAACAAGCACGCCCTCTTGCCTTGGCTCCGAGTGCAAAGTCACTAGCAAGCACTCACTCTGTGCAATGCACCCAGAAAGACGCTCTCGCTCGTCTTTCAAGGAGTGATTCCTAACAGCAGAAGCAGCAGAAACACAAAGTGGATGACGAGAAGGGAAAATGTAGAACACGTCTCTGTCCTGCCACATTTTCGTGTGCGATACTTCCCTCCGGGTCTTCGGTCCTTGCGAAGCTCTATGTACTGCGAGCGCTGCTACTTGCAGCTGAGAAGGACCGTGGGGCTAGCAGCGAATTCGGAGAGCGCTAAGCACGTAGTCAAGAAGCGAGACGTGTCCCTGCAACGCGGTGCTAAGAGCAGCTTCCTCGCGGCGGAGGCGAGCTCCGGCTACAAGTCATTCTCGTCCTGGCAACGGATCTCTGTGAAGGGCGTAGGCGAAAAGCTTTCGTTTTCCATTTGAAGTGCGTGAGAGGCAGACTGTTGCACGGAGCTCTGAGAACAAAGGTGAACGCCCTAGGCGGGCTTGGGCAGAAGCAGCGTTCTCGAGCTCTTGGCTGCCGGCACACTGCTGGCTATGGGGCGCCCCTGCGGCGGTTTCTCGCCGCCGGGAAGTGAAAGCGGCTCCAGGCGAGGGGGAGGGAGAGGGCGGTGAACGAAGCGGCACAAGAGCCGTGCTTGTGTGCACCACGATACAGGCTACTAGGAGAGGAAGGTGGTTGACTCTCGCTTTCCCTCGCAAGTGCCCTTAGCAGTCGTAAGGAGCTGAACTCCAGCGGTCAGTTTCAGCTCTGCCCAAACAGCTTGTTCTCAGTTCAGCTGGCAAGCACGCCCTCTTGCCTTGGCTCCGAGTGCAAAGTTACTAGCGAGCACTCACTCGTGTGCTCTTCGCTGCACTGCTCCGCTCGCAAGCGGCTTCGTTCTTCGCCTTCTGCCGTCCGGAGAGAGCTGAACTCCAGCGGTCAGGTGCAGCTCTGCCCAAAAGCGTGTTCTCAGTTCTGCGAACAAGCACGCCCTCTTGCCTTGGCCCCGAGAGCAAAGTCCCGAGCGAGCACTCGACTCAGTGCAATGCACCCGGAAGGACGCTCTCGCTCGTCTTTCAAGGAGCGATTCCCTACAGCAGAAGCAGCAGAGGCACAAACTGCATGACGAGAAGGGACAACGTAGAACACGTCTCTGTCCTGGCACATTTTCGTGTGCGATACTTCCCTCCGGGTCTTCGGGCCTTGCGAAGCTCTGTGTACTGCGAGCGCTGCTACTCGCAGCTGAGAAGGACCGTGGAGCTAGCGGCGAATTCGGAGAGCTCTTCGCTGCACTGCGCCGCTCGCAAGCGGCTTCGTTCTTCGCCTTCTGCCGTCCGGCGAGAGCTGAACTCCAGCGGTCAGTTGCAGCTCTGCCCAACAGCGTGTTCTCAGTTCTGCGGGCAAGCACGCCCTCTTGCCTTGGCCCCGAGAGCAAAGTCCCGAGCGAGCACTCGACTCAGTGCAATGCACCCGGAAGGACGCTCTCGCTCGTCTTTCAAGGAGCGATTCCCTACAGCAGAAGCAGCAGAGGCACAAACTGCATGACGAGAAGGGACAACGTAGAACACGTCTCTGTCCTGGCACATTTTCGTGTGCGATACTTCCCTCCGGGTCTTCGGGCCTTGCGAAGCTCTGTGTACTGCGAGCGCTGCTACTCGCAGCTGAGAAGGACCGTGGAGCTAGCGGCGAATTCGGAGAGCTCTTCGCTGCACTGCGCCGCTCGCAAGCGGCTTCGTTCTTCGCCTTCTGCCGTCCGGCGAGAGCTGAACTCCAGCGGTCAGTTGCAGCTCTGCCCAACAGCGTGTTCTCAGTTCTGCGGGCAAGCACGCCCTCTTGCCTTGGCCCCGAGAGCAAAGTCCCGAGCGAGCACTCGACTCAGTGCAATGCACCCGGAAGGACGCTCTCGCTCGTCTTTCAAGGAGCGATTCCCTACAGCAGAAGCAGCAGAGGCACAAACTGCATGACGAGAAGGGACAACGTAGAACACGTCTCTGTCCTGGCACATTTTCGTGTGCGATACTTCCCTCCGGGTCTTCGGGCCTTGCGAAGCTCTGTGTACTGCGAGCGCTGCTACTCGCAGCTGAGAAGGACCGTGGAGCTAGCGGCGAATTCGGAGAGCTCTTCGCTGCACTGCGCCGCTCGCAAGCGGCTTCGTTCTTCGCCTTCTGCCGTCCGGCGAGAGCTGAACTCCAGCGGTCAGTTGCAGCTCTGCCCAACAGCGTGTTCTCAGTTCTGCGGGCAAGCACGCCCTCTTGCCTTGGCCCCGAGAGCAAAGTCCCGAGCGAGCACTCGACTCAGTGCAATGCACCCGGAAGGACGCTCTCGCTCGTCTTTCAAGGAGCGATTCCTAACAGCAGAAGCAGCAGAGGCACAAACTGCATGACGAGAAGGGACAACGTAGAACACGTCTCTGTCCTGGCACATTTTCGTGTGCGATACTTCCCTCCGGGTCTTCGGGCCTTGCGAAGCTCTGTGTACTGCGAGCGCTGCTACTCGCAGCTGAGAAGGACCGTGGAGCTAGCGGCGAATTCGGAGAGCTCTTCGCTGCACTGCGCCGCTCGCAAGCGGCTTCGTTCTTCGCCTTCTGCCGTCCGGAGAGAGCTGAACTCCAGCGGTCCGGTTCAGCTCTGCCCAAAAGCGTGTTCTCAGTTCTGCGAACAAGCACGCCCTCTTGCCTTGGCTCCGAGTGCAAAGTCACTAGCAAGCACTCACTCAGTGCAATGCACCCAGAAAGACGCTCTCGCTCGTCTTTCAAGGAGTGATTGCTAACAGCAGAAGCAGCAGAAACACAAAGTGGATGACGAGAAGGGAAAATGTAGAACACGTCTCTGTCCTGCCACATTTTCGTTTGCGATACTTCCCTCCGGGTCTTCGGTCCTTGCGAAGCTCTATGTACTGCGAGCGCTGCTACTTGCAGCTGAGAAGGACCGTGGGGCTAGCAGCGAATTCGGAGAGCGCTAAGCACGTAGTCAAGAAGCGAGACGTGTCCCTGCAATGCGGTACTAAGAGCAGCTTCCTCGCGGCGGAGGCGAGCTCCGGCTACAAGTCATTCTCGTCCTGGCAACGGATCTCTGTGAAGGGCGTAGGCGAAAAGCTTTCGTTTTCCATTCGAAGTGCGTGAGAGGCAGACTGTTGCACGGAGCTCTGAGAACAAAGGTGCACGCCCTAGGCGGGCTTGGGCAGAAGCAGCGTTCTCTAGCTCTTGGCTGCCGGCACACTGCTGGCTATGGGGCGCCCCTGCAGGGGCTTCTGGCCGCCGGCAAGTGAAAGCGGAGCCAGGCGTAGGTGTGGGCGAGGGCGGTGAACGAAGCGGCACAAGAGCCGTGTTTGTGTGCACCACGTTACAGGCTACTAGGAGAGGAAGGTGGTTGACTCTCGCTTTCCTTCGCAAGTGCCCTTAGCAGTCGTAAGGAGCTGAACTCCAGCGGTCAGTTTCAGCTCTGCCCAAAAGCGTGTTCTCAGTTCTGCGAACAAGCACGCCCTCTTGCCTTGGCTCCGAGTGCAAAGTCACTAGCAAGCACTCACTCAGTGCAATGCACCCAGAAAGACGCTCTCGCTCGTCTTTCAAGGAGTGATTCCTAACAGCAGAAGCAGCAGAAACACAAAGTGGATGACGAGAAGGGAAAATGTAGAACACGTCTCTGTCCTGCCACATTTTCGTGTGCGATACTTCCCTCCGGGTCTTCGGTCCTTGCGAAGCTCTATGTACTGCGAGCGCTGCTACTTGCAGCTGAGAAGGACCGTGGGGCTAGCAGCGAATTCGGAGAGCGCTAAGCACGTAGTCAAGAAGCGAGACGTGTCCCTGCAATGCGGTGCTAAGAGCAGCTTCCTCGCGGCGGAGGCGAGCTCCGGCTACAAGTCATTCTCGTCCTGGCAACGGATCTCTGTGAAGGGCGTAGGCGAAAAGCTTTCGTTTTCCATTTGAAGTGCGTGAGAGGCAGACTGTTGCACGGAGCTCTGAGAACAAAGGTGAACGCCCTAGGCGGGCTTGGGCAGAAGCAGCGTTCTCGAGCTCTTGGCTGCCGGCACACTGCTGGCTATGGGGCGCCCCTGCGGCGGTTTCTCGCCGCCGGGAAGTGAAAGCGGCTCCAGGCGAGGGGGAGGGAGAGGGCGGTGAACGAAGCGGCACAAGAGCCGTGTTTGTGTGCACCACGTTACAGGCTACTAGGAGAGGAAGGTGGTTGACTCTCGCTTTCCTTCGCAAGTGCCCTTAGCAGTCGTAAGGAGCTGAACTCCAGCGGTCAGTTTCAGCTCTGCCCAAAAGCGTGTTCTCAGTTCTGCGAACAAGCACGCCCTCTTGCCTTGGCTCCGAGTGCAAAGTCACTAGCAAGCACTCACTCAGTGCAATGCACCCAGAAAGACGCTCTCGCTCGTCTTTCAAGGAGTGATTCCTAACAGCAGAAGCAGCAGAAACACAAAGTGGATGACGAGAAGGGAAAATGTAGAACACGTCTCTGTCCTGCCACATTTTCGTGTGCGATACTTCCCTCCGGGTCTTCGGTCCTTGCGAAGCTCTATGTACTGCGAGCGCTGCTACTTGCAGCTGAGAAGGACCGTGGGGCTAGCAGCGAATTCGGAGAGCGCTAAGCACGTAGTCAAGAAGCGAGACGTGTCCCTGCAATGCGGTGCTAAGAGCAGCTTCCTCGCGGCGGAGGCGAGCTCCGGCTACAAGTCATTCTCGTCCTGGCAACGGATCTCTGTGAAGGGCGTAGGCGAAAAGCTTTCGTTTTCCATTTGAAGTGCGTGAGAGGCAGACTGTTGCACGGAGCTCTGAGAACAAAGGTGAACGCCCTAGGCGGGCTTGGGCAGAAGCAGCGTTCTCGAGCTCTTGGCTGCCGGCACACTGCTGGCTATGGGGCGCCCCTGCGGCGGTTTCTCGCCGCCGGGAAGTGAAAGCGGCTCCAGGCGAGGGGGAGGGAGAGGGCGGTGAACGAAGCGGCACAAGAGCCGTGCTTGTGTGCACCACGATACAGGCTACTAGGAGAGGAAGGTGGTTGACTCTCGCTTTCCCTCGCAAGTGCCCTTAGCAGTCGTAAGGAGCTGAACTCCAGCGGTCAGTTTCAGCTCTGCCCAAAAGCGTGTTCTCAGTTCTGCGAACAAGCACGCCCTCTTGCCTTGGCTCCGAGTGCAAAGTCACTAGCAAGCACTCACTCTGTGCAATGCACCCAGAAAGACGCTCTCGCTCGTCTTTCAAGGAGTGATTCCTAACAGCAGAAGCAGCAGAAACACAAAGTGGATGACGAGAAGGGAAAATGTAGAACACGTCTCTGTCCTGCCACATTTTCGTGTGCGATACTTCCCTCCGGGTCTTCGGTCCTTGCGAAGCTCTATGTACTGCGAGCGCTGCTACTTGCAGCTGAGAAGGACCGTGGGGCTAGCAGCGAATTCGGAGAGCGCTAAGCACGTAGTCAAGAAGCGAGACGTGTCCCTGCAACGCGGTGCTAAGAGCAGCTTCCTCGCGGCGGAGGCGAGCTCCGGCTACAAGTCATTCTCGTCCTGGCAACGGATCTCTGTGAAGGGCGTAGGCGAAAAGCTTTCGTTTTCCATTTGAAGTGCGTGAGAGGCAGACTGTTGCACGGAGCTCTGAGAACAAAGGTGAACGCCCTAGGCGGGCTTGGGCAGAAGCAGCGTTCTCGAGCTCTTGGCTGCCGGCACACTGCTGGCTATGGGGCGCCCCTGCGGCGGTTTCTCGCCGCCGGGAAGTGAAAGCGGCTCCAGGCGAGGGGGAGGGAGAGGGCGGTGAACGAAGCGGCACAAGAGCCGTGCTTGTGTGCACCACGATACAGGCTACTAGGAGAGGAAGGTGGTTGACTCTCGCTTTCCCTCGCAAGTGCCCTTAGCAGTCGTAAGGAGCTGAACTCCAGCGGTCAGTTTCAGCTCTGCCCAAACAGCTTGTTCTCAGTTCAGCTGGCAAGCACGCCCTCTTGCCTTGGCTCCGAGTGCAAAGTTACTAGCGAGCACTCACTCGTGTGCTCTTCGCTGCACTGCTCCGCTCGCAAGCGGCTTCGTTCTTCGCCTTCTGCCGTCCGGAGAGAGCTGAACTCCAGCGGTCAGGTGCAGCTCTGCCCAAAAGCGTGTTCTCAGTTCTGCGAACAAGCACGCCCTCTTGCCTTGGCCCCGAGAGCAAAGTCCCGAGCGAGCACTCGACTCAGTGCAATGCACCCGGAAGGACGCTCTCGCTCGTCTTTCAAGGAGCGATTCCCTACAGCAGAAGCAGCAGAGGCACAAACTGCATGACGAGAAGGGACAACGTAGAACACGTCTCTGTCCTGGCACATTTTCGTGTGCGATACTTCCCTCCGGGTCTTCGGGCCTTGCGAAGCTCTGTGTACTGCGAGCGCTGCTACTCGCAGCTGAGAAGGACCGTGGAGCTAGCGGCGAATTCGGAGAGCTCTTCGCTGCACTGCGCCGCTCGCAAGCGGCTTCGTTCTTCGCCTTCTGCCGTCCGGCGAGAGCTGAACTCCAGCGGTCAGTTGCAGCTCTGCCCAACAGCGTGTTCTCAGTTCTGCGAACAAGCACGCCCTCTTGCCTTGGCCCCGAGAGCAAAGTCCCGAGCGAGCACTCGACTCAGTGCAATGCACCCGGAAGGACGCTCTCGCTCGTCTTTCAAGGAGCGATTCCCTACAGCAGAAGCAGCAGAGGCACAAACTGCATGACGAGAAGGGACAACGTAGAACACGTCTCTGTCCTGGCACATTTTCGTGTGCGATACTTCCCTCCGGGTCTTCGGGCCTTGCGAAGCTCTGTGTACTGCGAGCGCTGCTACTCGCAGCTGAGAAGGACCGTGGAGCTAGCGGCGAATTCGGAGAGCTCTTCGCTGCACTGCGCCGCTCGCAAGCGGCTTCGTTCTTCGCCTTCTGCCGTCCGGCGAGAGCTGAACTCCAGCGGTCAGTTGCAGCTCTGCCCAACAGCGTGTTCTCAGTTCTGCGGGCAAGCACGCCCTCTTGCCTTGGCCCCGAGAGCAAAGTCCCGAGCGAGCACTCGACTCAGTGCAATGCACCCGGAAGGACGCTCTCGCTCGTCTTTCAAGGAGCGATTCCTAACAGCAGAAGCAGCAGAGGCACAAACTGCATGACGAGAAGGGACAACGTAGAACACGTCTCTGTCCTGGCACATTTTCGTGTGCGATACTTCCCTCCGGGTCTTCGGGCCTTGCGAAGCTCTGTGTACTGCGAGCGCTGCTACTCGCAGCTGAGAAGGACCGTGGAGCTAGCGGCGAATTCGGAGAGCTCTTCGCTGCACTGCGCCGCTCGCAAGCGGCTTCGTTCTTCGCCTTCTGCCGTCCGGCGAGAGCTGAACTCCAGCGGTCAGTTGCAGCTCTGCCCAACAGCGTGTTCTCAGTTCTGCGGGCAAGCACGCCCTCTTGCCTTGGCCCCGAGAGCAAAGTCCCGAGCGAGCACTCGACTCAGTGCAATGCACCCGGAAGGACGCTCTCGCTCGTCTTTCAAGGAGCGATTCCCTACAGCAGAAGCAGCAGAGGCACAAACTGCATGACGAGAAGGGACAACGTAGAACACGTCTCTGTCCTGGCACATTTTCGTGTGCGATACTTCCCTCCGGGTCTTCGGGCCTTGCGAAGCTCTGTGTACTGCGAGCGCTGCTACTCGCAGCTGAGAAGGACCGTGGAGCTAGCGGCGAATTCGGAGAGCTCTTCGCTGCACTGCGCCGCTCGCAAGCGGCTTCGTTCTTCGCCTTCTGCCGTCCGGAGAGAGCTGAACTCCAGCGGTCCGGTTCAGCTCTGCCCAAAAGCGTGTTCTCAGTTCTGCGAACAAGCACGCCCTCTTGCCTTGGCTCCGAGTGCAAAGTCACTAGCAAGCACTCACTCTGTGCAATGCACCCAGAAAGACGCTCTCGCTCGTCTTTCAAGGAGTGATTCCTAACAGCAGAAGCAGCAGAAACACAAAGTGGATGACGAGAAGGGAAAATGTAGAACACGTCTCTGTCCTGCCACATTTTCGTGTGCGATACTTCCCTCCGGGTCTTCGGTCCTTGCGAAGCTCTATGTACTGCGAGCGCTGCTACTTGCAGCTGAGAAGGACCGTGGGGCTAGCAGCGAATTCGGAGAGCGCTAAGCACGTAGTCAAGAAGCGAGACGTGTCCCTGCAATGCGGTACTAAGAGCAGCTTCCTCGCGGCGGAGGCGAGCTCCGGCTACAAGTCATTCTCGTCCTGGCAACGGATCTCTGTGAAGGGCGTAGGCGAAAAGCTTTCGTTTTCCATTCGAAGTGCGTGAGAGGCAGACTGTTGCACGGAGCTCTGAGAACAAAGGTGCACGCCCTAGGCGGGCTTGGGCAGAAGCAGCGTTCTCTAGCTCTTGGCTGCCGGCACACTGCTGGCTATGGGGCGCCCCTGCAGGGGCTTCTGGCCGCCGGCAAGTGAAAGCGGAGCCAGGCGTAGGTGTGGGCGAGGGCGGTGAACGAAGCGGCACAAGAGCCGTGTTTGTGTGCACCACGTTACAGGCTACTAGGAGAGGAAGGTGGTTGACTCTCGCTTTCCTTCGCAAGTGCCCTTAGCAGTCGTAAGGAGCTGAACTCCAGCGGTCAGTTTCAGCTCTGCCCAAAAGCGTGTTCTCAGTTCTGCGAACAAGCACGCCCTCTTGCCTTGGCTCCGAGTGCAAAGTCACTAGCAAGCACTCACTCTGTGCAATGCACCCAGAAAGACGCTCTCGCTCGTCTTTCAAGGAGTGATTCCTAACAGCAGAAGCAGCAGAAACACAAAGTGGATGACGAGAAGGGAAAATGTAGAACACGTCTCTGTCCTGCCACATTTTCGTGTGCGATACTTCCCTCCGGGTCTTCGGTCCTTGCGAAGCTCTATGTACTGCGAGCGCTGCTACTTGCAGCTGAGAAGGACCGTGGGGCTAGCAGCGAATTCGGAGAGCGCTAAGCACGTAGTCAAGAAGCGAGACGTGTCCCTGCAACGCGGTGCTAAGAGCAGCTTCCTCGCGGCGGAGGCGAGCTCCGGCTACAAGTCATTCTCGTCCTGGCAACGGATCTCTGTGAAGGGCGTAGGCGAAAAGCTTTCGTTTTCCATTTGAAGTGCGTGAGAGGCAGACTGTTGCACGGAGCTCTGAGAACAAAGGTGAACGCCCTAGGCGGGCTTGGGCAGAAGCAGCGTTCTCGAGCTCTTGGCTGCCGGCACACTGCTGGCTATGGGGCGCCCCTGCGGCGGTTTCTCGCCGCCGGGAAGTGAAAGCGGCTCCAGGCGAGGGGGAGGGAGAGGGCGGTGAACGAAGCGGCACAAGAGCCGTGCTTGTGTGCACCACGATACAGGCTACTAGGAGAGGAAGGTGGTTGACTCTCGCTTTCCCTCGCAAGTGCCCTTAGCAGTCGTAAGGAGCTGAACTCCAGCGGTCAGTTTCAGCTCTGCCCAAACAGCTTGTTCTCAGTTCAGCTGGCAAGCACGCCCTCTTGCCTTGGCTCCGAGTGCAAAGTTACTAGCGAGCACTCACTCGTGTGCTCTTCGCTGCACTGCTCCGCTCGCAAGCGGCTTCGTTCTTCGCCTTCTGCCGTCCGGAGAGAGCTGAACTCCAGCGGTCAGGTGCAGCTCTGCCCAAAAGCGTGTTCTCAGTTCTGCGAACAAGCACGCCCTCTTGCCTTGGCCCCGAGAGCAAAGTCCCGAGCGAGCACTCGACTCAGTGCAATGCACCCGGAAGGACGCTCTCGCTCGTCTTTCAAGGAGCGATTCCCTACAGCAGAAGCAGCAGAGGCACAAACTGCATGACGAGAAGGGACAACGTAGAACACGTCTCTGTCCTGGCACATTTTCGTGTGCGATACTTCCCTCCGGGTCTTCGGGCCTTGCGAAGCTCTGTGTACTGCGAGCGCTGCTACTCGCAGCTGAGAAGGACCGTGGAGCTAGCGGCGAATTCGGAGAGCTCTTCGCTGCACTGCGCCGCTCGCAAGCGGCTTCGTTCTTCGCCTTCTGCCGTCCGGCGAGAGCTGAACTCCAGCGGTCAGTTGCAGCTCTGCCCAACAGCGTGTTCTCAGTTCTGCGAACAAGCACGCCCTCTTGCCTTGGCCCCGAGAGCAAAGTCCCGAGCGAGCACTCGACTCAGTGCAATGCACCCGGAAGGACGCTCTCGCTCGTCTTTCAAGGAGCGATTCCCTACAGCAGAAGCAGCAGAGGCACAAACTGCATGACGAGAAGGGACAACGTAGAACACGTCTCTGTCCTGGCACATTTTCGTGTGCGATACTTCCCTCCGGGTCTTCGGGCCTTGCGAAGCTCTGTGTACTGCGAGCGCTGCTACTCGCAGCTGAGAAGGACCGTGGAGCTAGCGGCGAATTCGGAGAGCTCTTCGCTGCACTGCGCCGCTCGCAAGCGGCTTCGTTCTTCGCCTTCTGCCGTCCGGCGAGAGCTGAACTCCAGCGGTCAGTTGCAGCTCTGCCCAACAGCGTGTTCTCAGTTCTGCGGGCAAGCACGCCCTCTTGCCTTGGCCCCGAGAGCAAAGTCCCGAGCGAGCACTCGACTCAGTGCAATGCACCCGGAAGGACGCTCTCGCTCGTCTTTCAAGGAGCGATTCCTAACAGCAGAAGCAGCAGAGGCACAAACTGCATGACGAGAAGGGACAACGTAGAACACGTCTCTGTCCTGGCACATTTTCGTGTGCGATACTTCCCTCCGGGTCTTCGGGCCTTGCGAAGCTCTGTGTACTGCGAGCGCTGCTACTCGCAGCTGAGAAGGACCGTGGAGCTAGCGGCGAATTCGGAGAGCTCTTCGCTGCACTGCGCCGCTCGCAAGCGGCTTCGTTCTTCGCCTTCTGCCGTCCGGCGAGAGCTGAACTCCAGCGGTCAGTTGCAGCTCTGCCCAACAGCGTGTTCTCAGTTCTGCGGGCAAGCACGCCCTCTTGCCTTGGCCCCGAGAGCAAAGTCCCGAGCGAGCACTCGACTCAGTGCAATGCACCCGGAAGGACGCTCTCGCTCGTCTTTCAAGGAGCGATTCCCTACAGCAGAAGCAGCAGAGGCACAAACTGCATGACGAGAAGGGACAACGTAGAACACGTCTCTGTCCTGGCACATTTTCCTGTGCGATACTTCCCTCCGGGTCTTCGGGCCTTGCGAAGCTCTGTGTACTGCGAGCGCTGCTACTCGCAGCTGAGAAGGACCGTGGAGCTAGCGGCGAATTCGGAGAGCTCTTCGCTGCACTGCGCCGCTCGCAAGCGGCTTCGTTCTTCGCCTTCTGCCGTCCGGAGAGAGCTGAACTCCAGCGGTCCGGTTCAGCTCTGCCCAAAAGCGTGTTCTCAGTTCTGCGAACAAGCACGCCCTCTTGCCTTGGCTCCGAGTGCAAAGTCACTAGCAAGCACTCACTCAGTGCAATGCACCCAGAAAGACGCTCTCGCTCGTCTTTCAAGGAGTGATTGCTAACAGCAGAAGCAGCAGAAACACAAAGTGGATGACGAGAAGGGAAAATGTAGAACACGTCTCTGTCCTGCCACATTTTCGTGTGCGATACTTCCCTCCGGGTCTTCGGTCCTTGCGAAGCTCTATGTACTGCGAGCGCTGCTACTTGCAGCTGAGAAGGACCGTGGGGCTAGCAGCGAATTCGGAGAGCGCTAAGCACGTAGTCAAGAAGCGAGACGTGTCCCTGCAATGCGGTACTAAGAGCAGCTTCCTCGCGGCGGAGGCGAGCTCCGGCTACAAGTCATTCTCGTCCTGGCAACGGATCTCTGTGAAGGGCGTAGGCGAAAAGCTTTCGTTTTCCATTCGAAGTGCGTGAGAGGCAGACTGTTGCACGGAGCTCTGAGAACAAAGGTGCACGCCCTAGGCGGGCTTGGGCAGAAGCAGCGTTCTCTAGCTCTTGGCTGCCGGCACACTGCTGGCTATGGGGCGCCCCTGCAGGGGCTTCTGGCCGCCGGCAAGTGAAAGCGGAGCCAGGCGTAGGTGTGGGCGAGGGCGGTGAACGAAGCGGCACAAGAGCCGTGTTTGTGTGCACCACGTTACAGGCTACTAGGAGAGGAAGGTGGTTGACTCTCGCTTTCCTTCGCAAGTGCCCTTAGCAGTCGTAAGGAGCTGAACTCCAGCGGTCAGTTTCAGCTCTGCCCAAAAGCGTGTTCTCAGTTCTGCGAACAAGCACGCCCTCTTGCCTTGGCTCCGAGTGCAAAGTCACTAGCAAGCACTCACTCTGTGCAATGCACCCAGAAAGACGCTCTCGCTCGTCTTTCAAGGAGTGATTCCTAACAGCAGAAGCAGCAGAAACACAAAGTGGATGACGAGAAGGGAAAATGTAGAACACGTCTCTGTCCTGCCACATTTTCGTGTGCGATACTTCCCTCCGGGTCTTCGGTCCTTGCGAAGCTCTATGTACTGCGAGCGCTGCTACTTGCAGCTGAGAAGGACCGTGGGGCTAGCAGCGAATTCGGAGAGCGCTAAGCACGTAGTCAAGAAGCGAGACGTGTCCCTGCAACGCGGTGCTAAGAGCAGCTTCCTCGCGGCGGAGGCGAGCTCCGGCTACAAGTCATTCTCGTCCTGGCAACGGATCTCTGTGAAGGGCGTAGGCGAAAAGCTTTCGTTTTCCATTTGAAGTGCGTGAGAGGCAGACTGTTGCACGGAGCTCTGAGAACAAAGGTGAACGCCCTAGGCGGGCTTGGGCAGAAGCAGCGTTCTCGAGCTCTTGGCTGCCGGCACACTGCTGGCTATGGGGCGCCCCTGCGGCGGTTTCTCGCCGCCGGGAAGTGAAAGCGGCTCCAGGCGAGGGGGAGGGAGAGGGCGGTGAACGAAGCGGCACAAGAGCCGTGCTTGTGTGCACCACGATACAGGCTACTAGGAGAGGAAGGTGGTTGACTCTCGCTTTCCCTCGCAAGTGCCCTTAGCAGTCGTAAGGAGCTGAACTCCAGCGGTCAGTTTCAGCTCTGCCCAAACAGCTTGTTCTCAGTTCAGCTGGCAAGCACGCCCTCTTGCCTTGGCTCCGAGTGCAAAGTTACTAGCGAGCACTCACTCGTGTGCTCTTCGCTGCACTGCTCCGCTCGCAAGCGGCTTCGTTCTTCGCCTTCTGCCGTCCGGAGAGAGCTGAACTCCAGCGGTCAGGTGCAGCTCTGCCCAAAAGCGTGTTCTCAGTTCTGCGAACAAGCACGCCCTCTTGCCTTGGCCCCGAGAGCAAAGTCCCGAGCGAGCACTCGACTCAGTGCAATGCACCCGGAAGGACGCTCTCGCTCGTCTTTCAAGGAGCGATTCCTAACAGCAGAAGCAGCAGAGGCACAAACTGCATGACGAGAAGGGACAACGTAGAACACGTCTCTGTCCTGGCACATTTTCGTGTGCGATACTTCCCTCCGGGTCTTCGGGCCTTGCGAAGCTCTGTGTACTGCGAGCGCTGCTACTCGCAGCTGAGAAGGACCGTGGAGCTAGCGGCGAATTCGGAGAGCTCTTCGCTGCACTGCGCCGCTCGCAAGCGGCTTCGTTCTTCGCCTTCTGCCGTCCGGCGAGAGCTGAACTCCAGCGGTCAGTTGCAGCTCTGCCCAACAGCGTGTTCTCAGTTCTGCGGGCAAGCACGCCCTCTTGCCTTGGCCCCGAGAGCAAAGTCCCGAGCGAGCACTCGACTCAGTGCAATGCACCCGGAAGGACGCTCTCGCTCGTCTTTCAAGGAGCGATTCCCTACAGCAGAAGCAGCAGAGGCACAAACTGCATGACGAGAAGGGACAACGTAGAACACGTCTCTGTCCTGGCACATTTTCGTGTGCGATACTTCCCTCCGGGTCTTCGGTCCTTGCGAAGCTCTGTGTACTGCGAGCGCTGCTACTCGCAGCTGAGAAGGACCGTGGAGCTAGCGGCGAATTCGGAGAGCTCTTCGCTGCACTGCGCCGCTCGCAAGCGGCTTCGTTCTTCGCCTTCTGCCGTCCGGCGAGAGCTGAACTCCAGCGGTCAGTTGCAGCTCTGCCCAACAGCGTGTTCTCAGTTCTGCGGGCAAGCACGCCCTCTTGCCTTGGCCCCGAGAGCAAAGTCCCGAGCGAGCACTCGACTCAGTGCAATGCACCCGGAAGGACGCTCTCGCTCGTCTTTCAAGGAGCGATTACCTACAGCAGAAGCAGCAGAGGCACAAACTGCATGACGAGAAGGGACAACGTAGAACACGTCTCTGTCCTGGCACATTTTCGTGTGCGATACTTCCCTCCGGGTCTTCGGGCCTTGCGAAGCTCTGTGTACTGCGAGCGCTGCTACTCGCAGCTGAGAAGGACCGTGGAGCTAGCGGCGAATTCGGAGAGCTCTTCGCTGCACTGCGCCGCTCGCAAGCGGCTTCGTTCTTCGCCTTCTGCCGTCCGGCGAGAGCTGAACTCCAGCGGTCAGTTGCAGCTCTGCCCAACAGCGTGTTCTCAGTTCTGCGGGCAAGCACGCCCTCTTGCCTTGGCCCCGAGAGCAAAGTCCCGAGCGAGCACTCGACTCAGTGCAATGCACCCGGAAGGACGCTCTCGCTCGTCTTTCAAGGAGCGATTCCTAACAGCAGAAGCAGCAGAGGCACAAACTGCATGACGAGAAGGGACAACGTAGAACACGTCTCTGTCCTGGCACATTTTCGTGTGCGATACTTCCCTCCGGGTCTTCGGGCCTTGCGAAGCTCTGTGTACTGCGAGCGCTGCTACTCGCAGCTGAGAAGGACCGTGGAGCTAGCGGCGAATTCGGAGAGCTCTTCGCTGCACTGCGCCGCTCGCAAGCGGCTTCGTTCTTCGCCTTCTGCCGTCCGGAGAGAGCTGAACTCCAGCGGTCCGGTTCAGCTCTGCCCAAAAGCGTGTTCTCAGTTCTGCGAACAAGCACGCCCTCTTGCCTTGGCTCCGAGTGCAAAGTCACTAGCAAGCACTCACTCAGTGCAATGCACCCAGAAAGACGCTCTCGCTCGTCTTTCAAGGAGTGATTGCTAACAGCAGAAGCAGCAGAAACACAAAGTGGATGACGAGAAGGGAAAATGTAGAACACGTCTCTGTCCTGCCACATTTTCGTTTGCGATACTTCCCTCCGGGTCTTCGGTCCTTGCGAAGCTCTATGTACTGCGAGCGCTGCTACTTGCAGCTGAGAAGGACCGTGGGGCTAGCAGCGAATTCGGAGAGCGCTAAGCACGTAGTCAAGAAGCGAGACGTGTCCCTGCAATGCGGTACTAAGAGCAGCTTCCTCGCGGCGGAGGCGAGCTCCGGCTACAAGTCATTCTCGTCCTGGCAACGGATCTCTGTGAAGGGCGTAGGCGAAAAGCTTTCGTTTTCCATTCGAAGTGCGTGAGAGGCAGACTGTTGCACGGAGCTCTGAGAACAAAGGTGCACGCCCTAGGCGGGCTTGGGCAGAAGCAGCGTTCTCTAGCTCTTGGCTGCCGGCACACTGCTGGCTATGGGGCGCCCCTGCAGGGGCTTCTGGCCGCCGGCAAGTGAAAGCGGAGCCAGGCGTAGGTGTGGGCGAGGGCGGTGAACGAAGCGGCACAAGAGCCGTGTTTGTGTGCACCACGTTACAGGCTACTAGGAGAGGAAGGTGGTTGACTCTCGCTTTCCTTCGCAAGTGCCCTTAGCAGTCGCAAGGAGCTGAACTCCAGCGGTCAGTTTCAGCTCTGCCCAAAAGCGTGTTCTCAGTTCTGCGAACAAGCACGCCCTCTTGCCTTGGCTCCGAGTGCAAAGTCACTAGCAAGCACTCACTCAGTGCAATGCACCCAGAAAGACGCTCTCGCTCGTCTTTCAAGGAGTGATTCCTAACAGCAGAAGCAGCAGAAACACAAAGTGGATGACGAGAAGGGAAAATGTAGAACACGTCTCTGTCCTGCCACATTTTCGTGTGCGATACTTCCCTCCGGGTCTTCGGTCCTTGCGAAGCTCTATGTACTGCGAGCGCTGCTACTTGCAGCTGAGAAGGACCGTGGGGCTAGCAGCGAATTCGGAGAGCGCTAAGCACGTAGTCAAGAAGCGAGACGTGTCCCTGCAATGCGGTGCTAAGAGCAGCTTCCTCGCGGCGGAGGCGAGCTCCGGCTACAAGTCATTCTCGTCCTGGCAACGGATCTCTGTGAAGGGCGTAGGCGAAAAGCTTTCGTTTTCCATTTGAAGTGCGTGAGAGGCAGACTGTTGCACGGAGCTCTGAGAACAAAGGTGAACGCCCTAGGCGGGCTTGGGCAGAAGCAGCGTTCTCGAGCTCTTGGCTGCCGGCACACTGCTGGCTATGGGGCGCCCCTGCGGCGGTTTCTCGCCGCCGGGAAGTGAAAGCGGCTCCAGGCGAGGGGGAGGGAGAGGGCGGTGAACGAAGCGGCACAAGAGCCGTGTTTGTGTGCACCACGTTAGAGGCTACTAGGAGAGGAAGGTGGTTGACTCTCGCTTTCCTTCGCAAGTGCCCTTAGCAGTCGTAAGGAGCTGAACTCCAGCGGTCAGTTTCAGCTCTGCCCAAAAGCGTGTTCTCAGTTCTGCGAACAAGCACGCCCTCTTGCCTTGGCTCCGAGTGCAAAGTCACTAGCAAGCACTCACTCAGTGCAATGCACCCAGAAAGACGCTCTCGCTCGTCTTTCAAGGAGCGATTCCCTACAGCAGAAGCAGCAGAAACACAAAGTGGATGACGAGAAGGGAAAATGTAGAACACGTCTCTGTCCTGCCACATTTTCGTGTGCGATACTTCCCTCCGGGTCTTCGGTCCTTGCGAAGCTCTATGTACTGCGAGCGCTGCTACTTGCAGCTGAGAAGGACCGTGGAGCTAGCGGCGAATTCGGAGAGCTCTTCGCTGCACTGCGCCGCTCGCAAGCGGCTTCGTTCTTCGCCTTCTGCCGTCCGGCGAGAGCTGAACTCCAGCGGTCAGTTGCAGCTCTGCCCAACAGCGTGTTCTCAGTTCTGCGGGCAAGCACGCCCTCTTGCCTTGGCCCCGAGAGCAAAGTCCCGAGCGAGCACTCGACTCAGTGCAATGCACCCGGAAGGACGCTCTCGCTCGTCTTTCAAGGAGCGATTCCTAACAGCAGAAGCAGCAGAGGCACAAACTGCATGACGAGAAGGGACAACGTAGAACACGTCTCTGTCCTGGCACATTTTCGTGTGCGATACTTCCCTCCGGGTCTTCGGGCCTTGCGAAGCTCTGTGTACTGCGAGCGCTGCTACTCGCAGCTGAGAAGGACCGTGGAGCTAGCGGCGAATTCGGAGAGCTCTTCGCTGCACTGCGCCGCTCGCAAGCGGCTTCGTTCTTCGCCTTCTGCCGTCCGGCGAGAGCTGAACTCCAGCGGTCAGTTGCAGCTCTGCCCAACAGCGTGTTCTCAGTTCTGCGGGCAAGCACGCCCTCTTGCCTTGGCCCCGAGAGCAAAGTCCCGAGCGAGCACTCGACTCAGTGCAATGCACCCGGAAGGACGCTCTCGCTCGTCTTTCAAGGAGCGATTCCTAACAGCAGAAGCAGCAGAGGCACAAACTGCATGACGAGAAGGGACAACGTAGAACACGTCTCTGTCCTGGCACATTTTCGTGTGCGATACTTCCCTCCGGGTCTTCGGGCCTTGCGAAGCTCTGTGTACTGCGAGCGCTGCTACTCGCAGCTGAGAAGGACCGTGGAGCTAGCGGCGAATTCGGAGAGCTCTTCGCTGCACTGCGCCGCTCGCAAGCGGCTTCGTTCTTCGCCTTCTGCCGTCCGGAGAGAGCTGAACTCCAGCGGTCCGGTTCAGCTCTGCCCAAAAGCGTGTTCTCAGTTCTGCGAACAAGCACGCCCTCTTGCCTTGGCTCCGAGTGCAAAGTCACTAGCAAGCACTCACTCAGTGCAATGCACCCAGAAAGACGCTCTCGCTCGTCTTTCAAGGAGTGATTGCTAACAGCAGAAGCAGCAGAAACACAAAGTGGATGACGAGAAGGGAAAATGTAGAACACGTCTCTGTCCTGCCACATTTTCGTGTGCGATACTTCCCTCCGGGTCTTCGGTCCTTGCGAAGCTCTATGTACTGCGAGCGCTGCTACTTGCAGCTGAGAAGGACCGTGGGGCTAGCAGCGAATTCGGAGAGCGCTAAGCACGTAGTCAAGAAGCGAGACGTGTCCCTGCAACGCGGTGCTAAGAGCAGCTTCCTCGCGGCGGAGGCGAGCTCCGGCTACAAGTCATTCTCGTCCTGGCAACGGATCTCTGTGAAGGGCGTAGGCGAAAAGCTTTCGTTTTCCATTTGAAGTGCGTGAGAGGCAGACTGTTGCACGGAGCTCTGAGAACAAAGGTGAACGCCCTAGGCGGGCTTGGGCAGAAGCAGCGTTCTCGAGCTCTTGGCTGCCGGCACACTGCTGGCTATGGGGCGCCCCTGCGGCGGTTTCTCGCCGCCGGGAAGTGAAAGCGGCTCCAGGCGAGGGGGAGGGAGAGGGCGGTGAACGAAGCGGCACAAGAGCCGTGCTTGTGTGCACCACGATACAGGCTACTAGGAGAGGAAGGTGGTTGACTCTCGCTTTCCCTCGCAAGTGCCCTTAGCAGTCGTAAGGAGCTGAACTCCAGCGGTCAGTTTCAGCTCTGCCCAAACAGCTTGTTCTCAGTTCAGCTGGCAAGCACGCCCTCTTGCCTTGGCTCCGAGTGCAAAGTTACTAGCGAGCACTCACTCGTGTGCTCTTCGCTGCACTGCTCCGCTCGCAAGCGGCTTCGTTCTTCGCCTTCTGCCGTCCGGAGAGAGCTGAACTCCAGCGGTCAGGTGCAGCTCTGCCCAAAAGCGTGTTCTCAGTTCTGCGAACAAGCACGCCCTCTTGCCTTGGCCCCGAGAGCAAAGTCCCGAGCGAGCACTCGACTCAGTGCAATGCACCCGGAAGGACGCTCTCGCTCGTCTTTCAAGGAGCGATTCCCTACAGCAGAAGCAGCAGAGGCACAAACTGCATGACGAGAAGGGACAACGTAGAACACGTCTCTGTCCTGGCACATTTTCGTGTGCGATACTTCCCTCCGGGTCTTCGGGCCTTGCGAAGCTCTGTGTACTGCGAGCGCTGCTACTCGCAGCTGAGAAGGACCGTGGAGCTAGCGGCGAATTCGGAGAGCTCTTCGCTGCACTGCGCCGCTCGCAAGCGGCTTCGTTCTTCGCCTTCTGCCGTCCGGCGAGAGCTGAACTCCAGCGGTCAGTTGCAGCTCTGCCCAACAGCGTGTTCTCAGTTCTGCGAACAAGCACGCCCTCTTGCCTTGGCCCCGAGAGCAAAGTCCCGAGCGAGCACTCGACTCAGTGCAATGCACCCGGAAGGACGCTCTCGCTCGTCTTTCAAGGAGCGATTCCCTACAGCAGAAGCAGCAGAGGCACAAACTGCATGACGAGAAGGGACAACGTAGAACACGTCTCTGTCCTGGCACATTTTCGTGTGCGATACTTCCCTCCGGGTCTTCGGGCCTTGCGAAGCTCTGTGTACTGCGAGCGCTGCTACTCGCAGCTGAGAAGGACCGTGGAGCTAGCGGCGAATTCGGAGAGCTCTTCGCTGCACTGCGCCGCTCGCAAGCGGCTTCGTTCTTCGCCTTCTGCCGTCCGGCGAGAGCTGAACTCCAGCGGTCAGTTGCAGCTCTGCCCAACAGCGTGTTCTCAGTTCTGCGGGCAAGCACGCCCTCTTGCCTTGGCCCCGAGAGCAAAGTCCCGAGCGAGCACTCGACTCAGTGCAATGCACCCGGAAGGACGCTCTCGCTCGTCTTTCAAGGAGCGATTCCTAACAGCAGAAGCAGCAGAGGCACAAACTGCATGACGAGAAGGGACAACGTAGAACACGTCTCTGTCCTGGCACATTTTCGTGTGCGATACTTCCCTCCGGGTCTTCGGGCCTTGCGAAGCTCTGTGTACTGCGAGCGCTGCTACTCGCAGCTGAGAAGGACCGTGGAGCTAGCGGCGAATTCGGAGAGCTCTTCGCTGCACTGCGCCGCTCGCAAGCGGCTTCGTTCTTCGCCTTCTGCCGTCCGGCGAGAGCTGAACTCCAGCGGTCAGTTGCAGCTCTGCCCAACAGCGTGTTCTCAGTTCTGCGGGCAAGCACGCCCTCTTGCCTTGGCCCCGAGAGCAAAGTCCCGAGCGAGCACTCGACTCAGTGCAATGCACCCGGAAGGACGCTCTCGCTCGTCTTTCAAGGAGCGATTCCTAACAGCAGAAGCAGCAGAGGCACAAACTGCATGACGAGAAGGGACAACGTAGAACACGTCTCTGTCCTGGCACATTTTCGTGTGCGATACTTCCCTCCGGGTCTTCGGGCCTTGCGAAGCTCTGTGTACTGCGAGCGCTGCTACTCGCAGCTGAGAAGGACCGTGGAGCTAGCGGCGAATTCGGAGAGCTCTTCGCTGCACTGCGCCGCTCGCAAGCGGCTTCGTTCTTCGCCTTCTGCCGTCCGGAGAGAGCTGAACTCCAGCGGTCCGGTTCAGCTCTGCCCAAAAGCGTGTTCTCAGTTCTGCGAACAAGCACGCCCTCTTGCCTTGGCTCCGAGTGCAAAGTCACTAGCAAGCACTCACTCAGTGCAATGCACCCAGAAAGACGCTCTCGCTCGTCTTTCAAGGAGTGATTGCTAACAGCAGAAGCAGCAGAAACACAAAGTGGATGACGAGAAGGGAAAATGTAGAACACGTCTCTGTCCTGCCACATTTTCGTGTGCGATACTTCCCTCCGGGTCTTCGGTCCTTGCGAAGCTCTATGTACTGCGAGCGCTGCTACTTGCAGCTGAGAAGGACCGTGGGGCTAGCAGCGAATTCGGAGAGCGCTAAGCACGTAGTCAAGAAGCGAGACGTGTCCCTGCAATGCGGTACTAAGAGCAGCTTCCTCGCGGCGGAGGCGAGCTCCGGCTACAAGTCATTCTCGTCCTGGCAACGGATCTCTGTGAAGGGCGTAGGCGAAAAGCTTTCGTTTTCCATTCGAAGTGCGTGAGAGGCAGACTGTTGCACGGAGCTCTGAGAACAAAGGTGCACGCCCTAGGCGGGCTTGGGCAGAAGCAGCGTTCTCGAGCTCTTGGCTGCCGGCACACTGCTGGCTATGGGGCGCCCCTGCGGCGGTTTCTCGCCGCCGGGAAGTGAAAGCGGCTCCAGGCGAGGGGGAGGGAGAGGGCGGTGAACGAAGCGGCACAAGAGCCGTGCTTGTGTGCACCACGATACAGGCTACTAGGAGAGGAAGGTGGTTGACTCTCGCTTTCCCTCGCAAGTGCCCTTAGCAGTCGTAAGGAGCTGAACTCCAGCGGTCAGTTTCAGCTCTGCCCAAACAGCTTGTTCTCAGTTCAGCTGGCAAGCACGCCCTCTTGCCTTGGCTCCGAGTGCAAAGTTACTAGCGAGCACTCACTCGTGTGCTCTTCGCTGCACTGCTCCGCTCGCAAGCGGCTTCGTTCTTCGCCTTCTGCCGTCCGGAGAGAGCTGAACTCCAGCGGTCAGGTGCAGCTCTGCCCAAAAGCGTGTTCTCAGTTCTGCGAACAAGCACGCCCTCTTGCCTTGGCCCCGAGAGCAAAGTCCCGAGCGAGCACTCGACTCAGTGCAATGCACCCGGAAGGACGCTCTCGCTCGTCTTTCAAGGAGCGATTCCCTACAGCAGAAGCAGCAGAGGCACAAACTGCATGACGAGAAGGGACAACGTAGAACACGTCTCTGTCCTGGCACATTTTCGTGTGCGATACTTCCCTCCGGGTCTTCGGGCCTTGCGAAGCTCTGTGTACTGCGAGCGCTGCTACTCGCAGCTGAGAAGGACCGTGGAGCTAGCGGCGAATTCGGAGAGCTCTTCGCTGCACTGCGCCGCTCGCAAGCGGCTTCGTTCTTCGCCTTCTGCCGTCCGGCGAGAGCTGAACTCCAGCGGTCAGTTGCAGCTCTGCCCAACAGCGTGTTCTCAGTTCTGCGAACAAGCACGCCCTCTTGCCTTGGCCCCGAGAGCAAAGTCCCGAGCGAGCACTCGACTCAGTGCAATGCACCCGGAAGGACGCTCTCGCTCGTCTTTCAAGGAGCGATTCCCTACAGCAGAAGCAGCAGAGGCACAAACTGCATGACGAGAAGGGACAACGTAGAACACGTCTCTGTCCTGGCACATTTTCGTGTGCGATACTTCCCTCCGGGTCTTCGGGCCTTGCGAAGCTCTGTGTACTGCGAGCGCTGCTACTCGCAGCTGAGAAGGACCGTGGAGCTAGCGGCGAATTCGGAGAGCTCTTCGCTGCACTGCGCCGCTCGCAAGCGGCTTCGTTCTTCGCCTTCTGCCGTCCGGCGAGAGCTGAACTCCAGCGGTCAGTTGCAGCTCTGCCCAACAGCGTGTTCTCAGTTCTGCGGGCAAGCACGCCCTCTTGCCTTGGCCCCGAGAGCAAAGTCCCGAGCGAGCACTCGACTCAGTGCAATGCACCCGGAAGGACGCTCTCGCTCGTCTTTCAAGGAGCGATTCCTAACAGCAGAAGCAGCAGAGGCACAAACTGCATGACGAGAAGGGACAACGTAGAACACGTCTCTGTCCTGGCACATTTTCGTGTGCGATACTTCCCTCCGGGTCTTCGGGCCTTGCGAAGCTCTGTGTACTGCGAGCGCTGCTACTCGCAGCTGAGAAGGACCGTGGAGCTAGCGGCGAATTCGGAGAGCTCTTCGCTGCACTGCGCCGCTCGCAAGCGGCTTCGTTCTTCGCCTTCTGCCGTCCGGCGAGAGCTGAACTCCAGCGGTCAGTTGCAGCTCTGCCCAACAGCGTGTTCTCAGTTCTGCGGGCAAGCACGCCCTCTTGCCTTGGCCCCGAGAGCAAAGTCCCGAGCGAGCACTCGACTCAGTGCAATGCACCCGGAAGGACGCTCTCGCTCGTCTTTCAAGGAGCGATTCCTAACAGCAGAAGCAGCAGAGGCACAAACTGCATGACGAGAAGGGACAACGTAGAACACGTCTCTGTCCTGGCACATTTTCGTGTGCGATACTTCCCTCCGGGTCTTCGGGCCTTGCGAAGCTCTGTGTACTGCGAGCGCTGCTACTCGCAGCTGAGAAGGACCGTGGAGCTAGCGGCGAATTCGGAGAGCTCTTCGCTGCACTGCGCCGCTCGCAAGCGGCTTCGTTCTTCGCCTTCTGCCGTCCGGAGAGAGCTGAACTCCAGCGGTCCGGTTCAGCTCTGCCCAAAAGCGTGTTCTCAGTTCTGCGAACAAGCACGCCCTCTTGCCTTGGCTCCGAGTGCAAAGTCACTAGCAAGCACTCACTCAGTGCAATGCACCCAGAAAGACGCTCTCGCTCGTCTTTCAAGGAGTGATTGCTAACAGCAGAAGCAGCAGAAACACAAAGTGGATGACGAGAAGGGAAAATGTAGAACACGTCTCTGTCCTGCCACATTTTCGTGTGCGATACTTCCCTCCGGGTCTTCGGTCCTTGCGAAGCTCTATGTACTGCGAGCGCTGCTACTTGCAGCTGAGAAGGACCGTGGGGCTAGCAGCGAATTCGGAGAGCGCTAAGCACGTAGTCAAGAAGCGAGACGTGTCCCTGCAATGCGGTACTAAGAGCAGCTTCCTCGCGGCGGAGGCGAGCTCCGGCTACAAGTCATTCTCGTCCTGGCAACGGATCTCTGTGAAGGGCGTAGGCGAAAAGCTTTCGTTTTCCATTCGAAGTGCGTGAGAGGCAGACTGTTGCACGGAGCTCTGAGAACAAAGGTGCACGCCCTAGGCGGGCTTGGGCAGAAGCAGCGTTCTCTAGCTCTTGGCTGCCGGCACACTGCTGGCTATGGGGCGCCCCTGCAGGGGCTTCTGGCCGCCGGCAAGTGAAAGCGGAGCCAGGCGTAGGTGTGGGCGAGGGCGGTGAACGAAGCGGCACAAGAGCCGTGTTTGTGTGCACCACGTTACAGGCTACTAGGAGAGGAAGGTGGTTGACTCTCGCTTTCCTTCGCAAGTGCCCTTAGCAGTCGTAAGGAGCTGAACTCCAGCGGTCAGTTTCAGCTCTGCCCAAAAGCGTGTTCTCAGTTCTGCGAACAAGCACGCCCTCTTGCCTTGGCTCCGAGTGCAAAGTCACTAGCAAGCACTCACTCTGTGCAATGCACCCAGAAAGACGCTCTCGCTCGTCTTTCAAGGAGTGATTCCTAACAGCAGAAGCAGCAGAAACACAAAGTGGATGACGAGAAGGGAAAATGTAGAACACGTCTCTGTCCTGCCACATTTTCGTGTGCGATACTTCCCTCCGGGTCTTCGGTCCTTGCGAAGCTCTATGTACTGCGAGCGCTGCTACTTGCAGCTGAGAAGGACCGTGGGGCTAGCAGCGAATTCGGAGAGCGCTAAGCACGTAGTCAAGAAGCGAGACGTGTCCCTGCAACGCGGTGCTAAGAGCAGCTTCCTCGCGGCGGAGGCGAGCTCCGGCTACAAGTCATTCTCGTCCTGGCAACGGATCTCTGTGAAGGGCGTAGGCGAAAAGCTTTCGTTTTCCATTTGAAGTGCGTGAGAGGCAGACTGTTGCACGGAGCTCTGAGAACAAAGGTGAACGCCCTAGGCGGGCTTGGGCAGAAGCAGCGTTCTCGAGCTCTTGGCTGCCGGCACACTGCTGGCTATGGGGCGCCCCTGCGGCGGTTTCTCGCCGCCGGGAAGTGAAAGCGGCTCCAGGCGAGGGGGAGGGAGAGGGCGGTGAACGAAGCGGCACAAGAGCCGTGCTTGTGTGCACCACGATACAGGCTACTAGGAGAGGAAGGTGGTTGACTCTCGCTTTCCCTCGCAAGTGCCCTTAGCAGTCGTAAGGAGCTGAACTCCAGCGGTCAGTTTCAGCTCTGCCCAAACAGCTTGTTCTCAGTTCAGCTGGCAAGCACGCCCTCTTGCCTTGGCTCCGAGTGCAAAGTTACTAGCGAGCACTCACTCGTGTGCTCTTCGCTGCACTGCTCCGCTCGCAAGCGGCTTCGTTCTTCGCCTTCTGCCGTCCGGAGAGAGCTGAACTCCAGCGGTCAGGTGCAGCTCTGCCCAAAAGCGTGTTCTCAGTTCTGCGAACAAGCACGCCCTCTTGCCTTGGCCCCGAGAGCAAAGTCCCGAGCGAGCACTCGACTCAGTGCAATGCACCCGGAAGGACGCTCTCGCTCGTCTTTCAAGGAGCGATTCCCTACAGCAGAAGCAGCAGAGGCACAAACTGCATGACGAGAAGGGACAACGTAGAACACGTCTCTGTCCTGGCACATTTTCGTGTGCGATACTTCCCTCCGGGTCTTCGGGCCTTGCGAAGCTCTGTGTACTGCGAGCGCTGCTACTCGCAGCTGAGAAGGACCGTGGAGCTAGCGGCGAATTCGGAGAGCTCTTCGCTGCACTGCGCCGCTCGCAAGCGGCTTCGTTCTTCGCCTTCTGCCGTCCGGCGAGAGCTGAACTCCAGCGGTCAGTTGCAGCTCTGCCCAACAGCGTGTTCTCAGTTCTGCGGGCAAGCACGCCCTCTTGCCTTGGCCCCGAGAGCAAAGTCCCGAGCGAGCACTCGACTCAGTGCAATGCACCCGGAAGGACGCTCTCGCTCGTCTTTCAAGGAGCGATTCCCTACAGCAGAAGCAGCAGAGGCACAAACTGCATGACGAGAAGGGACAACGTAGAACACGTCTCTGTCCTGGCACATTTTCGTGTGCGATACTTCCCTCCGGGTCTTCGGTCCTTGCGAAGCTCTGTGTACTGCGAGCGCTGCTACTCGCAGCTGAGAAGGACCGTGGAGCTAGCGGCGAATTCGGAGAGCTCTTCGCTGCACTGCGCCGCTCGCAAGCGGCTTCGTTCTTCGCCTTCTGCCGTCCGGCGAGAGCTGAACTCCAGCGGTCAGTTGCAGCTCTGCCCAACAGCGTGTTCTCAGTTCTGCGGGCAAGCACGCCCTCTTGCCTTGGCCCCGAGAGCAAAGTCCCGAGCGAGCACTCGACTCAGTGCAATGCACCCGGAAGGACGCTCTCGCTCGTCTTTCAAGGAGCGATTACCTACAGCAGAAGCAGCAGAGGCACAAACTGCATGACGAGAAGGGACAACGTAGAACACGTCTCTGTCCTGGCACATTTTCGTGTGCGATACTTCCCTCCGGGTCTTCGGGCCTTGCGAAGCTCTGTGTACTGCGAGCGCTGCTACTCGCAGCTGAGAAGGACCGTGGAGCTAGCGGCGAATTCGGAGAGCTCTTCGCTGCACTGCGCCGCTCGCAAGCGGCTTCGTTCTTCGCCTTCTGCCGTCCGGCGAGAGCTGAACTCCAGCGGTCAGTTGCAGCTCTGCCCAACAGCGTGTTCTCAGTTCTGCGGGCAAGCACGCCCTCTTGCCTTGGCCCCGAGAGCAAAGTCCCGAGCGAGCACTCGACTCAGTGCAATGCACCCGGAAGGACGCTCTCGCTCGTCTTTCAAGGAGCGATTCCTAACAGCAGAAGCAGCAGAGGCACAAACTGCATGACGAGAAGGGACAACGTAGAACACGTCTCTGTCCTGGCACATTTTCGTGTGCGATACTTCCCTCCGGGTCTTCGGGCCTTGCGAAGCTCTGTGTACTGCGAGCGCTGCTACTCGCAGCTGAGAAGGACCGTGGAGCTAGCGGCGAATTCGGAGAGCTCTTCGCTGCACTGCGCCGCTCGCAAGCGGCTTCGTTCTTCGCCTTCTGCCGTCCGGAGAGAGCTGAACTCCAGCGGTCCGGTTCAGCTCTGCCCAAAAGCGTGTTCTCAGTTCTGCGAACAAGCACGCCCTCTTGCCTTGGCTCCGAGTGCAAAGTCACTAGCAAGCACTCACTCAGTGCAATGCACCCAGAAAGACGCTCTCGCTCGTCTTTCAAGGAGTGATTGCTAACAGCAGAAGCAGCAGAAACACAAAGTGGATGACGAGAAGGGAAAATGTAGAACACGTCTCTGTCCTGCCACATTTTCGTTTGCGATACTTCCCTCCGGGTCTTCGGTCCTTGCGAAGCTCTATGTACTGCGAGCGCTGCTACTTGCAGCTGAGAAGGACCGTGGGGCTAGCAGCGAATTCGGAGAGCGCTAAGCACGTAGTCAAGAAGCGAGACGTGTCCCTGCAATGCGGTACTAAGAGCAGCTTCCTCGCGGCGGAGGCGAGCTCCGGCTACAAGTCATTCTCGTCCTGGCAACGGATCTCTGTGAAGGGCGTAGGCGAAAAGCTTTCGTTTTCCATTCGAAGTGCGTGAGAGGCAGACTGTTGCACGGAGCTCTGAGAACAAAGGTGCACGCCCTAGGCGGGCTTGGGCAGAAGCAGCGTTCTCTAGCTCTTGGCTGCCGGCACACTGCTGGCTATGGGGCGCCCCTGCAGGGGCTTCTGGCCGCCGGCAAGTGAAAGCGGAGCCAGGCGTAGGTGTGGGCGAGGGCGGTGAACGAAGCGGCACAAGAGCCGTGTTTGTGTGCACCACGTTAGAGGCTACTAGGAGAGGAAGGTGGTTGACTCTCGCTTTCCTTCGCAAGTGCCCTTAGCAGTCGTAAGGAGCTGAACTCCAGCGGTCAGTTTCAGCTCTGCCCAAAAGCGTGTTCTCAGTTCTGCGAACAAGCACGCCCTCTTGCCTTGGCTCCGAGTGCAAAGTCACTAGCAAGCACTCACTCAGTGCAATGCACCCAGAAAGACGCTCTCGCTCGTCTTTCAAGGAGTGATTCCTAACAGCAGAAGCAGCAGAAACACAAAGTGGATGACGAGAAGGGAAAATGTAGAACACGTCTCTGTCCTGCCACATTTTCGTGTGCGATACTTCCCTCCGGGTCTTCGGTCCTTGCGAAGCTCTATGTACTGCGAGCGCTGCTACTTGCAGCTGAGAAGGACCGTGGGGCTAGCAGCGAATTCGGAGAGCGCTAAGCACGTAGTCAAGAAGCGAGACGTGTCCCTGCAATGCGGTGCTAAGAGCAGCTTCCTCGCGGCGGAGGCGAGCTCCGGCTACAAGTCATTCTCGTCCTGGCAACGGATCTCTGTGAAGGGCGTAGGCGAAAAGCTTTCGTTTTCCATTTGAAGTGCGTGAGAGGCAGACTGTTGCACGGAGCTCTGAGAACAAAGGTGAACGCCCTAGGCGGGCTTGGGCAGAAGCAGCGTTCTCGAGCTCTTGGCTGCCGGCACACTGCTGGCTATGGGGCGCCCCTGCGGCGGTTTCTCGCCGCCGGGAAGTGAAAGCGGCTCCAGGCGAGGGGGAGGGAGAGGGCGGTGAACGAAGCGGCACAAGAGCCGTGCTTGTGTGCACCACGATACAGGCTACTAGGAGAGGAAGGTGGTTGACTCTCGCTTTCCCTCGCAAGTGCCCTTAGCAGTCGTAAGGAGCTGAACTCCAGCGGTCAGTTTCAGCTCTGCCCAAAAGCGTGTTCTCAGTTCTGCGAACAAGCACGCCCTCTTGCCTTGGCTCCGAGTGCAAAGTCACTAGCAAGCACTCACTCTGTGCAATGCACCCAGAAAGACGCTCTCGCTCGTCTTTCAAGGAGTGATTCCTAACAGCAGAAGCAGCAGAAACACAAAGTGGATGACGAGAAGGGAAAATGTAGAACACGTCTCTGTCCTGCCACATTTTCGTGTGCGATACTTCCCTCCGGGTCTTCGGTCCTTGCGAAGCTCTATGTACTGCGAGCGCTGCTACTTGCAGCTGAGAAGGACCGTGGGGCTAGCAGCGAATTCGGAGAGCGCTAAGCACGTAGTCAAGAAGCGAGACGTGTCCCTGCAACGCGGTGCTAAGAGCAGCTTCCTCGCGGCGGAGGCGAGCTCCGGCTACAAGTCATTCTCGTCCTGGCAACGGATCTCTGTGAAGGGCGTAGGCGAAAAGCTTTCGTTTTCCATTTGAAGTGCGTGAGAGGCAGACTGTTGCACGGAGCTCTGAGAACAAAGGTGAACGCCCTAGGCGGGCTTGGGCAGAAGCAGCGTTCTCGAGCTCTTGGCTGCCGGCACACTGCTGGCTATGGGGCGCCCCTGCGGCGGTTTCTCGCCGCCGGGAAGTGAAAGCGGCTCCAGGCGAGGGGGAGGGAGAGGGCGGTGAACGAAGCGGCACAAGAGCCGTGCTTGTGTGCACCACGATACAGGCTACTAGGAGAGGAAGGTGGTTGACTCTCGCTTTCCCTCGCAAGTGCCCTTAGCAGTCGTAAGGAGCTGAACTCCAGCGGTCAGTTTCAGCTCTGCCCAAACAGCTTGTTCTCAGTTCAGCTGGCAAGCACGCCCTCTTGCCTTGGCTCCGAGTGCAAAGTTACTAGCGAGCACTCACTCGTGTGCTCTTCGCTGCACTGCTCCGCTCGCAAGCGGCTTCGTTCTTCGCCTTCTGCCGTCCGGAGAGAGCTGAACTCCAGCGGTCAGGTGCAGCTCTGCCCAAAAGCGTGTTCTCAGTTCTGCGAACAAGCACGCCCTCTTGCCTTGGCCCCGAGAGCAAAGTCCCGAGCGAGCACTCGACTCAGTGCAATGCACCCGGAAGGACGCTCTCGCTCGTCTTTCAAGGAGCGATTCCCTACAGCAGAAGCAGCAGAGGCACAAACTGCATGACGAGAAGGGACAACGTAGAACACGTCTCTGTCCTGGCACATTTTCGTGTGCGATACTTCCCTCCGGGTCTTCGGGCCTTGCGAAGCTCTGTGTACTGCGAGCGCTGCTACTCGCAGCTGAGAAGGACCGTGGAGCTAGCGGCGAATTCGGAGAGCTCTTCGCTGCACTGCGCCGCTCGCAAGCGGCTTCGTTCTTCGCCTTCTGCCGTCCGGCGAGAGCTGAACTCCAGCGGTCAGTTGCAGCTCTGCCCAACAGCGTGTTCTCAGTTCTGCGAACAAGCACGCCCTCTTGCCTTGGCCCCGAGAGCAAAGTCCCGAGCGAGCACTCGACTCAGTGCAATGCACCCGGAAGGACGCTCTCGCTCGTCTTTCAAGGAGCGATTCCCTACAGCAGAAGCAGCAGAGGCACAAACTGCATGACGAGAAGGGACAACGTAGAACACGTCTCTGTCCTGGCACATTTTCGTGTGCGATACTTCCCTCCGGGTCTTCGGGCCTTGCGAAGCTCTGTGTACTGCGAGCGCTGCTACTCGCAGCTGAGAAGGACCGTGGAGCTAGCGGCGAATTCGGAGAGCTCTTCGCTGCACTGCGCCGCTCGCAAGCGGCTTCGTTCTTCGCCTTCTGCCGTCCGGCGAGAGCTGAACTCCAGCGGTCAGTTGCAGCTCTGCCCAACAGCGTGTTCTCAGTTCTGCGGGCAAGCACGCCCTCTTGCCTTGGCCCCGAGAGCAAAGTCCCGAGCGAGCACTCGACTCAGTGCAATGCACCCGGAAGGACGCTCTCGCTCGTCTTTCAAGGAGCGATTCCTAACAGCAGAAGCAGCAGAGGCACAAACTGCATGACGAGAAGGGACAACGTAGAACACGTCTCTGTCCTGGCACATTTTCGTGTGCGATACTTCCCTCCGGGTCTTCGGGCCTTGCGAAGCTCTGTGTACTGCGAGCGCTGCTACTCGCAGCTGAGAAGGACCGTGGAGCTAGCGGCGAATTCGGAGAGCTCTTCGCTGCACTGCGCCGCTCGCAAGCGGCTTCGTTCTTCGCCTTCTGCCGTCCGGAGAGAGCTGAACTCCAGCGGTCCGGTTCAGCTCTGCCCAAAAGCGTGTTCTCAGTTCTGCGAACAAGCACGCCCTCTTGCCTTGGCTCCGAGTGCAAAGTCACTAGCAAGCACTCACTCAGTGCAATGCACCCAGAAAGACGCTCTCGCTCGTCTTTCAAGGAGTGATTGCTAACAGCAGAAGCAGCAGAAACACAAAGTGGATGACGAGAAGGGAAAATGTAGAACACGTCTCTGTCCTGCCACATTTTCGTTTGCGATACTTCCCTCCGGGTCTTCGGTCCTTGCGAAGCTCTATGTACTGCGAGCGCTGCTACTTGCAGCTGAGAAGGACCGTGGGGCTAGCAGCGAATTCGGAGAGCGCTAAGCACGTAGTCAAGAAGCGAGACGTGTCCCTGCAATGCGGTACTAAGAGCAGCTTCCTCGCGGCGGAGGCGAGCTCCGGCTACAAGTCATTCTCGTCCTGGCAACGGATCTCTGTGAAGGGCGTAGGCGAAAAGCTTTCGTTTTCCATTCGAAGTGCGTGAGAGGCAGACTGTTGCACGGAGCTCTGAGAACAAAGGTGCACGCCCTAGGCGGGCTTGGGCAGAAGCAGCGTTCTCTAGCTCTTGGCTGCCGGCACACTGCTGGCTATGGGGCGCCCCTGCAGGGGCTTCTGGCCGCCGGCAAGTGAAAGCGGAGCCAGGCGTAGGTGTGGGCGAGGGCGGTGAACGAAGCGGCACAAGAGCCGTGTTTGTGTGCACCACGTTAGAGGCTACTAGGAGAGGAAGGTGGTTGACTCTCGCTTTCCTTCGCAAGTGCCCTTAGCAGTCGTAAGGAGCTGAACTCCAGCGGTCAGTTTCAGCTCTGCCCAAAAGCGTGTTCTCAGTTCTGCGAACAAGCACGCCCTCTTGCCTTGGCTCCGAGTGCAAAGTCACTAGCAAGCACTCACTCAGTGCAATGCACCCAGAAAGACGCTCTCGCTCGTCTTTCAAGGAGTGATTCCTAACAGCAGAAGCAGCAGAAACACAAAGTGGATGACGAGAAGGGAAAATGTAGAACACGTCTCTGTCCTGCCACATTTTCGTGTGCGATACTTCCCTCCGGGTCTTCGGTCCTTGCGAAGCTCTATGTACTGCGAGCGCTGCTACTTGCAGCTGAGAAGGACCGTGGGGCTAGCAGCGAATTCGGAGAGCGCTAAGCACGTAGTCAAGAAGCGAGACGTGTCCCTGCAATGCGGTGCTAAGAGCAGCTTCCTCGCGGCGGAGGCGAGCTCCGGCTACAAGTCATTCTCGTCCTGGCAACGGATCTCTGTGAAGGGCGTAGGCGAAAAGCTTTCGTTTTCCATTTGAAGTGCGTGAGAGGCAGACTGTTGCACGGAGCTCTGAGAACAAAGGTGAACGCCCTAGGCGGGCTTGGGCAGAAGCAGCGTTCTCGAGCTCTTGGCTGCCGGCACACTGCTGGCTATGGGGCGCCCCTGCGGCGGTTTCTCGCCGCCGGGAAGTGAAAGCGGCTCCAGGCGAGGGGGAGGGAGAGGGCGGTGAACGAAGCGGCACAAGAGCCGTGCTTGTGTGCACCACGATACAGGCTACTAGGAGAGGAAGGTGGTTGACTCTCGCTTTCCCTCGCAAGTGCCCTTAGCAGTCGTAAGGAGCTGAACTCCAGCGGTCAGTTTCAGCTCTGCCCAAAAGCGTGTTCTCAGTTCTGCGAACAAGCACGCCCTCTTGCCTTGGCTCCGAGTGCAAAGTCACTAGCAAGCACTCACTCTGTGCAATGCACCCAGAAAGACGCTCTCGCTCGTCTTTCAAGGAGTGATTCCTAACAGCAGAAGCAGCAGAAACACAAAGTGGATGACGAGAAGGGAAAATGTAGAACACGTCTCTGTCCTGCCACATTTTCGTGTGCGATACTTCCCTCCGGGTCTTCGGTCCTTGCGAAGCTCTATGTACTGCGAGCGCTGCTACTTGCAGCTGAGAAGGACCGTGGGGCTAGCAGCGAATTCGGAGAGCGCTAAGCACGTAGTCAAGAAGCGAGACGTGTCCCTGCAACGCGGTGCTAAGAGCAGCTTCCTCGCGGCGGAGGCGAGCTCCGGCTACAAGTCATTCTCGTCCTGGCAACGGATCTCTGTGAAGGGCGTAGGCGAAAAGCTTTCGTTTTCCATTTGAAGTGCGTGAGAGGCAGACTGTTGCACGGAGCTCTGAGAACAAAGGTGAACGCCCTAGGCGGGCTTGGGCAGAAGCAGCGTTCTCGAGCTCTTGGCTGCCGGCACACTGCTGGCTATGGGGCGCCCCTGCGGCGGTTTCTCGCCGCCGGGAAGTGAAAGCGGCTCCAGGCGAGGGGGAGGGAGAGGGCGGTGAACGAAGCGGCACAAGAGCCGTGCTTGTGTGCACCACGATACAGGCTACTAGGAGAGGAAGGTGGTTGACTCTCGCTTTCCCTCGCAAGTGCCCTTAGCAGTCGTAAGGAGCTGAACTCCAGCGGTCAGTTTCAGCTCTGCCCAAACAGCTTGTTCTCAGTTCAGCTGGCAAGCACGCCCTCTTGCCTTGGCTCCGAGTGCAAAGTTACTAGCGAGCACTCACTCGTGTGCTCTTCGCTGCACTGCTCCGCTCGCAAGCGGCTTCGTTCTTCGCCTTCTGCCGTCCGGAGAGAGCTGAACTCCAGCGGTCAGGTGCAGCTCTGCCCAAAAGCGTGTTCTCAGTTCTGCGAACAAGCACGCCCTCTTGCCTTGGCCCCGAGAGCAAAGTCCCGAGCGAGCACTCGACTCAGTGCAATGCACCCGGAAGGACGCTCTCGCTCGTCTTTCAAGGAGCGATTCCCTACAGCAGAAGCAGCAGAGGCACAAACTGCATGACGAGAAGGGACAACGTAGAACACGTCTCTGTCCTGGCACATTTTCGTGTGCGATACTTCCCTCCGGGTCTTCGGGCCTTGCGAAGCTCTGTGTACTGCGAGCGCTGCTACTCGCAGCTGAGAAGGACCGTGGAGCTAGCGGCGAATTCGGAGAGCTCTTCGCTGCACTGCGCCGCTCGCAAGCGGCTTCGTTCTTCGCCTTCTGCCGTCCGGCGAGAGCTGAACTCCAGCGGTCAGTTGCAGCTCTGCCCAACAGCGTGTTCTCAGTTCTGCGAACAAGCACGCCCTCTTGCCTTGGCCCCGAGAGCAAAGTCCCGAGCGAGCACTCGACTCAGTGCAATGCACCCGGAAGGACGCTCTCGCTCGTCTTTCAAGGAGCGATTCCCTACAGCAGAAGCAGCAGAGGCACAAACTGCATGACGAGAAGGGACAACGTAGAACACGTCTCTGTCCTGGCACATTTTCGTGTGCGATACTTCCCTCCGGGTCTTCGGGCCTTGCGAAGCTCTGTGTACTGCGAGCGCTGCTACTCGCAGCTGAGAAGGACCGTGGAGCTAGCGGCGAATTCGGAGAGCTCTTCGCTGCACTGCGCCGCTCGCAAGCGGCTTCGTTCTTCGCCTTCTGCCGTCCGGCGAGAGCTGAACTCCAGCGGTCAGTTGCAGCTCTGCCCAACAGCGTGTTCTCAGTTCTGCGGGCAAGCACGCCCTCTTGCCTTGGCCCCGAGAGCAAAGTCCCGAGCGAGCACTCGACTCAGTGCAATGCACCCGGAAGGACGCTCTCGCTCGTCTTTCAAGGAGCGATTCCTAACAGCAGAAGCAGCAGAGGCACAAACTGCATGACGAGAAGGGACAACGTAGAACACGTCTCTGTCCTGGCACATTTTCGTGTGCGATACTTCCCTCCGGGTCTTCGGGCCTTGCGAAGCTCTGTGTACTGCGAGCGCTGCTACTCGCAGCTGAGAAGGACCGTGGAGCTAGCGGCGAATTCGGAGAGCTCTTCGCTGCACTGCGCCGCTCGCAAGCGGCTTCGTTCTTCGCCTTCTGCCGTCCGGAGAGAGCTGAACTCCAGCGGTCCGGTTCAGCTCTGCCCAAAAGCGTGTTCTCAGTTCTGCGAACAAGCACGCCCTCTTGCCTTGGCTCCGAGTGCAAAGTCACTAGCAAGCACTCACTCAGTGCAATGCACCCAGAAAGACGCTCTCGCTCGTCTTTCAAGGAGTGATTGCTAACAGCAGAAGCAGCAGAAACACAAAGTGGATGACGAGAAGGGAAAATGTAGAACACGTCTCTGTCCTGCCACATTTTCGTGTGCGATACTTCCCTCCGGGTCTTCGGTCCTTGCGAAGCTCTATGTACTGCGAGCGCTGCTACTTGCAGCTGAGAAGGACCGTGGGGCTAGCAGCGAATTCGGAGAGCGCTAAGCACGTAGTCAAGAAGCGAGACGTGTCCCTGCAATGCGGTACTAAGAGCAGCTTCCTCGCGGCGGAGGCGAGCTCCGGCTACAAGTCATTCTCGTCCTGGCAACGGATCTCTGTGAAGGGCGTAGGCGAAAAGCTTTCGTTTTCCATTCGAAGTGCGTGAGAGGCAGACTGTTGCACGGAGCTCTGAGAACAAAGGTGCACGCCCTAGGCGGGCTTGGGCAGAAGCAGCGTTCTCTAGCTCTTGGCTGCCGGCACACTGCTGGCTATGGGGCGCCCCTGCAGGGGCTTCTGGCCGCCGGCAAGTGAAAGCGGAGCCAGGCGTAGGTGTGGGCGAGGGCGGTGAACGAAGCGGCACAAGAGCCGTGTTTGTGTGCACCACGTTAGAGGCTACTAGGAGAGGAAGGTGGTTGACTCTCGCTTTCCTTCGCAAGTGCCCTTAGCAGTCGTAAGGAGCTGAACTCCAGCGGTCAGTTTCAGCTCTGCCCAAAAGCGTGTTCTCAGTTCTGCGAACAAGCACGCCCTCTTGCCTTGGCTCCGAGTGCAAAGTCACTAGCAAGCACTCACTCAGTGCAATGCACCCAGAAAGACGCTCTCGCTCGTCTTTCAAGGAGTGATTCCTAACAGCAGAAGCAGCAGAAACACAAAGTGGATGACGAGAAGGGAAAATGTAGAACACGTCTCTGTCCTGCCACATTTTCGTGTGCGATACTTCCCTCCGGGTCTTCGGTCCTTGCGAAGCTCTATGTACTGCGAGCGCTGCTACTTGCAGCTGAGAAGGACCGTGGGGCTAGCAGCGAATTCGGAGAGCGCTAAGCACGTAGTCAAGAAGCGAGACGTGTCCCTGCAACGCGGTGCTAAGAGCAGCTTCCTCGCGGCGGAGGCGAGCTCCGGCTACAAGTCATTCTCGTCCTGGCAACGGATCTCTGTGAAGGGCGTAGGCGAAAAGCTTTCGTTTTCCATTTGAAGTGCGTGAGAGGCAGACTGTTGCACGGAGCTCTGAGAACAAAGGTGAACGCCCTAGGCGGGCTTGGGCAGAAGCAGCGTTCTCGAGCTCTTGGCTGCCGGCACACTGCTGGCTATGGGGCGCCCCTGCGGCGGTTTCTCGCCGCCGGGAAGTGAAAGCGGCTCCAGGCGAGGGGGAGGGAGAGGGCGGTGAACGAAGCGGCACAAGAGCCGTGCTTGTGTGCACCACGATACAGGCTACTAGGAGAGGAAGGTGGTTGACTCTCGCTTTCCCTCGCAAGTGCCCTTAGCAGTCGTAAGGAGCTGAACTCCAGCGGTCAGTTTCAGCTCTGCCCAAACAGCTTGTTCTCAGTTCAGCTGGCAAGCACGCCCTCTTGCCTTGGCTCCGAGTGCAAAGTTACTAGCGAGCACTCACTCGTGTGCTCTTCGCTGCACTGCTCCGCTCGCAAGCGGCTTCGTTCTTCGCCTTCTGCCGTCCGGAGAGAGCTGAACTCCAGCGGTCAGGTGCAGCTCTGCCCAAAAGCGTGTTCTCAGTTCTGCGAACAAGCACGCCCTCTTGCCTTGGCCCCGAGAGCAAAGTCCCGAGCGAGCACTCGACTCAGTGCAATGCACCCGGAAGGACGCTCTCGCTCGTCTTTCAAGGAGCGATTCCCTACAGCAGAAGCAGCAGAGGCACAAACTGCATGACGAGAAGGGACAACGTAGAACACGTCTCTGTCCTGGCACATTTTCGTGTGCGATACTTCCCTCCGGGTCTTCGGGCCTTGCGAAGCTCTGTGTACTGCGAGCGCTGCTACTCGCAGCTGAGAAGGACCGTGGAGCTAGCGGCGAATTCGGAGAGCTCTTCGCTGCACTGCGCCGCTCGCAAGCGGCTTCGTTCTTCGCCTTCTGCCGTCCGGCGAGAGCTGAACTCCAGCGGTCAGTTGCAGCTCTGCCCAACAGCGTGTTCTCAGTTCTGCGGGCAAGCACGCCCTCTTGCCTTGGCCCCGAGAGCAAAGTCCCGAGCGAGCACTCGACTCAGTGCAATGCACCCGGAAGGACGCTCTCGCTCGTCTTTCAAGGAGCGATTCCCTACAGCAGAAGCAGCAGAGGCACAAACTGCATGACGAGAAGGGACAACGTAGAACACGTCTCTGTCCTGGCACATTTTCGTGTGCGATACTTCCCTCCGGGTCTTCGGGCCTTGCGAAGCTCTGTGTACTGCGAGCGCTGCTACTCGCAGCTGAGAAGGACCGTGGAGCTAGCGGCGAATTCGGAGAGCTCTTCGCTGCACTGCGCCGCTCGCAAGCGGCTTCGTTCTTCGCCTTCTGCCGTCCGGCGAGAGCTGAACTCCAGCGGTCAGTTGCAGCTCTGCCCAACAGCGTGTTCTCAGTTCTGCGGGCAAGCACGCCCTCTTGCCTTGGCCCCGAGAGCAAAGTCCCGAGCGAGCACTCGACTCAGTGCAATGCACCCGGAAGGACGCTCTCGCTCGTCTTTCAAGGAGCGATTACCTACAGCAGAAGCAGCAGAGGCACAAACTGCATGACGAGAAGGGACAACGTAGAACACGTCTCTGTCCTGGCACATTTTCGTGTGCGATACTTCCCTCCGGGTCTTCGGGCCTTGCGAAGCTCTGTGTACTGCGAGCGCTGCTACTCGCAGCTGAGAAGGACCGTGGAGCTAGCGGCGAATTCGGAGAGCTCTTCGCTGCACTGCGCCGCTCGCAAGCGGCTTCGTTCTTCGCCTTCTGCCGTCCGGCGAGAGCTGAACTCCAGCGGTCAGTTGCAGCTCTGCCCAACAGCGTGTTCTCAGTTCTGCGGGCAAGCACGCCCTCTTGCCTTGGCCCCGAGAGCAAAGTCCCGAGCGAGCACTCGACTCAGTGCAATGCACCCGGAAGGACGCTCTCGCTCGTCTTTCAAGGAGCGATTCCTAACAGCAGAAGCAGCAGAGGCACAAACTGCATGACGAGAAGGGACAACGTAGAACACGTCTCTGTCCTGGCACATTTTCGTGTGCGATACTTCCCTCCGGGTCTTCGGGCCTTGCGAAGCTCTGTGTACTGCGAGCGCTGCTACTCGCAGCTGAGAAGGACCGTGGAGCTAGCGGCGAATTCGGAGAGCTCTTCGCTGCACTGCGCCGCTCGCAAGCGGCTTCGTTCTTCGCCTTCTGCCGTCCGGAGAGAGCTGAACTCCAGCGGTCCGGTTCAGCTCTGCCCAAAAGCGTGTTCTCAGTTCTGCGAACAAGCACGCCCTCTTGCCTTGGCTCCGAGTGCAAAGTCACTAGCAAGCACTCACTCAGTGCAATGCACCCAGAAAGACGCTCTCGCTCGTCTTTCAAGGAGTGATTGCTAACAGCAGAAGCAGCAGAAACACAAAGTGGATGACGAGAAGGGAAAATGTAGAACACGTCTCTGTCCTGCCACATTTTCGTTTGCGATACTTCCCTCCGGGTCTTCGGTCCTTGCGAAGCTCTATGTACTGCGAGCGCTGCTACTTGCAGCTGAGAAGGACCGTGGGGCTAGCAGCGAATTCGGAGAGCGCTAAGCACGTAGTCAAGAAGCGAGACGTGTCCCTGCAATGCGGTACTAAGAGCAGCTTCCTCGCGGCGGAGGCGAGCTCCGGCTACAAGTCATTCTCGTCCTGGCAACGGATCTCTGTGAAGGGCGTAGGCGAAAAGCTTTCGTTTTCCATTCGAAGTGCGTGAGAGGCAGACTGTTGCACGGAGCTCTGAGAACAAAGGTGCACGCCCTAGGCGGGCTTGGGCAGAAGCAGCGTTCTCTAGCTCTTGGCTGCCGGCACACTGCTGGCTATGGGGCGCCCCTGCAGGGGCTTCTGGCCGCCGGCAAGTGAAAGCGGAGCCAGGCGTAGGTGTGGGCGAGGGCGGTGAACGAAGCGGCACAAGAGCCGTGTTTGTGTGCACCACGTTACAGGCTACTAGGAGAGGAAGGTGGTTGACTCTCGCTTTCCTTCGCAAGTGCCCTTAGCAGTCGTAAGGAGCTGAACTCCAGCGGTCAGTTTCAGCTCTGCCCAAAAGCGTGTTCTCAGTTCTGCGAACAAGCACGCCCTCTTGCCTTGGCTCCGAGTGCAAAGTCACTAGCAAGCACTCACTCTGTGCAATGCACCCAGAAAGACGCTCTCGCTCGTCTTTCAAGGAGTGATTCCTAACAGCAGAAGCAGCAGAAACACAAAGTGGATGACGAGAAGGGAAAATGTAGAACACGTCTCTGTCCTGCCACATTTTCGTGTGCGATACTTCCCTCCGGGTCTTCGGTCCTTGCGAAGCTCTATGTACTGCGAGCGCTGCTACTTGCAGCTGAGAAGGACCGTGGGGCTAGCAGCGAATTCGGAGAGCGCTAAGCACGTAGTCAAGAAGCGAGACGTGTCCCTGCAACGCGGTGCTAAGAGCAGCTTCCTCGCGGCGGAGGCGAGCTCCGGCTACAAGTCATTCTCGTCCTGGCAACGGATCTCTGTGAAGGGCGTAGGCGAAAAGCTTTCGTTTTCCATTTGAAGTGCGTGAGAGGCAGACTGTTGCACGGAGCTCTGAGAACAAAGGTGAACGCCCTAGGCGGGCTTGGGCAGAAGCAGCGTTCTCGAGCTCTTGGCTGCCGGCACACTGCTGGCTATGGGGCGCCCCTGCGGCGGTTTCTCGCCGCCGGGAAGTGAAAGCGGCTCCAGGCGAGGGGGAGGGAGAGGGCGGTGAACGAAGCGGCACAAGAGCCGTGCTTGTGTGCACCACGATACAGGCTACTAGGAGAGGAAGGTGGTTGACTCTCGCTTTCCCTCGCAAGTGCCCTTAGCAGTCGTAAGGAGCTGAACTCCAGCGGTCAGTTTCAGCTCTGCCCAAACAGCTTGTTCTCAGTTCAGCTGGCAAGCACGCCCTCTTGCCTTGGCTCCGAGTGCAAAGTTACTAGCGAGCACTCACTCGTGTGCTCTTCGCTGCACTGCTCCGCTCGCAAGCGGCTTCGTTCTTCGCCTTCTGCCGTCCGGAGAGAGCTGAACTCCAGCGGTCAGGTGCAGCTCTGCCCAAAAGCGTGTTCTCAGTTCTGCGAACAAGCACGCCCTCTTGCCTTGGCCCCGAGAGCAAAGTCCCGAGCGAGCACTCGACTCAGTGCAATGCACCCGGAAGGACGCTCTCGCTCGTCTTTCAAGGAGCGATTCCCTACAGCAGAAGCAGCAGAGGCACAAACTGCATGACGAGAAGGGACAACGTAGAACACGTCTCTGTCCTGGCACATTTTCGTGTGCGATACTTCCCTCCGGGTCTTCGGGCCTTGCGAAGCTCTGTGTACTGCGAGCGCTGCTACTCGCAGCTGAGAAGGACCGTGGAGCTAGCGGCGAATTCGGAGAGCTCTTCGCTGCACTGCGCCGCTCGCAAGCGGCTTCGTTCTTCGCCTTCTGCCGTCCGGCGAGAGCTGAACTCCAGCGGTCAGTTGCAGCTCTGCCCAACAGCGTGTTCTCAGTTCTGCGGGCAAGCACGCCCTCTTGCCTTGGCCCCGAGAGCAAAGTCCCGAGCGAGCACTCGACTCAGTGCAATGCACCCGGAAGGACGCTCTCGCTCGTCTTTCAAGGAGCGATTCCCTACAGCAGAAGCAGCAGAGGCACAAACTGCATGACGAGAAGGGACAACGTAGAACACGTCTCTGTCCTGGCACATTTTCGTGTGCGATACTTCCCTCCGGGTCTTCGGGCCTTGCGAAGCTCTGTGTACTGCGAGCGCTGCTACTCGCAGCTGAGAAGGACCGTGGAGCTAGCGGCGAATTCGGAGAGCTCTTCGCTGCACTGCGCCGCTCGCAAGCGGCTTCGTTCTTCGCCTTCTGCCGTCCGGCGAGAGCTGAACTCCAGCGGTCAGTTGCAGCTCTGCCCAACAGCGTGTTCTCAGTTCTGCGGGCAAGCACGCCCTCTTGCCTTGGCCCCGAGAGCAAAGTCCCGAGCGAGCACTCGACTCAGTGCAATGCACCCGGAAGGACGCTCTCGCTCGTCTTTCAAGGAGCGATTCCTAACAGCAGAAGCAGCAGAGGCACAAACTGCATGACGAGAAGGGACAACGTAGAACACGTCTCTGTCCTGGCACATTTTCGTGTGCGATACTTCCCTCCGGGTCTTCGGGCCTTGCGAAGCTCTGTGTACTGCGAGCGCTGCTACTCGCAGCTGAGAAGGACCGTGGAGCTAGCGGCGAATTCGGAGAGCTCTTCGCTGCACTGCGCCGCTCGCAAGCGGCTTCGTTCTTCGCCTTCTGCCGTCCGGCGAGAGCTGAACTCCAGCGGTCAGTTGCAGCTCTGCCCAACAGCGTGTTCTCAGTTCTGCGGGCAAGCACGCCCTCTTGCCTTGGCCCCGAGAGCAAAGTCCCGAGCGAGCACTCGACTCAGTGCAATGCACCCGGAAGGACGCTCTCGCTCGTCTTTCAAGGAGCGATTCCTAACAGCAGAAGCAGCAGAGGCACAAACTGCATGACGAGAAGGGACAACGTAGAACACGTCTCTGTCCTGGCACATTTTCGTGTGCGATACTTCCCTCCGGGTCTTCGGGCCTTGCGAAGCTCTGTGTACTGCGAGCGCTGCTACTCGCAGCTGAGAAGGACCGTGGAGCTAGCGGCGAATTCGGAGAGCTCTTCGCTGCACTGCGCCGCTCGCAAGCGGCTTCGTTCTTCGCCTTCTGCCGTCCGGAGAGAGCTGAACTCCAGCGGTCCGGTTCAGCTCTGCCCAAAAGCGTGTTCTCAGTTCTGCGAACAAGCACGCCCTCTTGCCTTGGCTCCGAGTGCAAAGTCACTAGCAAGCACTCACTCAGTGCAATGCACCCAGAAAGACGCTCTCGCTCGTCTTTCAAGGAGTGATTGCTAACAGCAGAAGCAGCAGAAACACAAAGTGGATGACGAGAAGGGAAAATGTAGAACACGTCTCTGTCCTGCCACATTTTCGTTTGCGATACTTCCCTCCGGGTCTTCGGTCCTTGCGAAGCTCTATGTACTGCGAGCGCTGCTACTTGCAGCTGAGAAGGACCGTGGGGCTAGCAGCGAATTCGGAGAGCGCTAAGCACGTAGTCAAGAAGCGAGACGTGTCCCTGCAATGCGGTACTAAGAGCAGCTTCCTCGCGGCGGAGGCGAGCTCCGGCTACAAGTCATTCTCGTCCTGGCAACGGATCTCTGTGAAGGGCGTAGGCGAAAAGCTTTCGTTTTCCATTCGAAGTGCGTGAGAGGCAGACTGTTGCACGGAGCTCTGAGAACAAAGGTGCACGCCCTAGGCGGGCTTGGGCAGAAGCAGCGTTCTCTAGCTCTTGGCTGCCGGCACACTGCTGGCTATGGGGCGCCCCTGCAGGGGCTTCTGGCCGCCGGCAAGTGAAAGCGGAGCCAGGCGTAGGTGTGGGCGAGGGCGGTGAACGAAGCGGCACAAGAGCCGTGTTTGTGTGCACCACGTTACAGGCTACTAGGAGAGGAAGGTGGTTGACTCTCGCTTTCCTTCGCAAGTGCCCTTAGCAGTCGTAAGGAGCTGAACTCCAGCGGTCAGTTTCAGCTCTGCCCAAAAGCGTGTTCTCAGTTCTGCGAACAAGCACGCCCTCTTGCCTTGGCTCCGAGTGCAAAGTCACTAGCAAGCACTCACTCAGTGCAATGCACCCAGAAAGACGCTCTCGCTCGTCTTTCAAGGAGTGATTCCTAACAGCAGAAGCAGCAGAAACACAAAGTGGATGACGAGAAGGGAAAATGTAGAACACGTCTCTGTCCTGCCACATTTTCGTGTGCGATACTTCCCTCCGGGTCTTCGGTCCTTGCGAAGCTCTATGTACTGCGAGCGCTGCTACTTGCAGCTGAGAAGGACCGTGGGGCTAGCAGCGAATTCGGAGAGCGCTAAGCACGTAGTCAAGAAGCGAGACGTGTCCCTGCAATGCGGTGCTAAGAGCAGCTTCCTCGCGGCGGAGGCGAGCTCCGGCTACAAGTCATTCTCGTCCTGGCAACGGATCTCTGTGAAGGGCGTAGGCGAAAAGCTTTCGTTTTCCATTTGAAGTGCGTGAGAGGCAGACTGTTGCACGGAGCTCTGAGAACAAAGGTGAACGCCCTAGGCGGGCTTGGGCAGAAGCAGCGTTCTCGAGCTCTTGGCTGCCGGCACACTGCTGGCTATGGGGCGCCCCTGCGGCGGTTTCTCGCCGCCGGGAAGTGAAAGCGGCTCCAGGCGAGGGGGAGGGAGAGGGCGGTGAACGAAGCGGCACAAGAGCCGTGTTTGTGTGCACCACGTTACAGGCTACTAGGAGAGGAAGGTGGTTGACTCTCGCTTTCCTTCGCAAGTGCCCTTAGCAGTCGTAAGGAGCTGAACTCCAGCGGTCAGTTTCAGCTCTGCCCAAAAGCGTGTTCTCAGTTCTGCGAACAAGCACGCCCTCTTGCCTTGGCTCCGAGTGCAAAGTCACTAGCAAGCACTCACTCAGTGCAATGCACCCAGAAAGACGCTCTCGCTCGTCTTTCAAGGAGTGATTCCTAACAGCAGAAGCAGCAGAAACACAAAGTGGATGACGAGAAGGGAAAATGTAGAACACGTCTCTGTCCTGCCACATTTTCGTGTGCGATACTTCCCTCCGGGTCTTCGGTCCTTGCGAAGCTCTATGTACTGCGAGCGCTGCTACTTGCAGCTGAGAAGGACCGTGGGGCTAGCAGCGAATTCGGAGAGCGCTAAGCACGTAGTCAAGAAGCGAGACGTGTCCCTGCAATGCGGTGCTAAGAGCAGCTTCCTCGCGGCGGAGGCGAGCTCCGGCTACAAGTCATTCTCGTCCTGGCAACGGATCTCTGTGAAGGGCGTAGGCGAAAAGCTTTCGTTTTCCATTTGAAGTGCGTGAGAGGCAGACTGTTGCACGGAGCTCTGAGAACAAAGGTGAACGCCCTAGGCGGGCTTGGGCAGAAGCAGCGTTCTCGAGCTCTTGGCTGCCGGCACACTGCTGGCTATGGGGCGCCCCTGCGGCGGTTTCTCGCCGCCGGGAAGTGAAAGCGGCTCCAGGCGAGGGGGAGGGAGAGGGCGGTGAACGAAGCGGCACAAGAGCCGTGCTTGTGTGCACCACGATACAGGCTACTAGGAGAGGAAGGTGGTTGACTCTCGCTTTCCCTCGCAAGTGCCCTTAGCAGTCGTAAGGAGCTGAACTCCAGCGGTCAGTTTCAGCTCTGCCCAAACAGCTTGTTCTCAGTTCAGCTGGCAAGCACGCCCTCTTGCCTTGGCTCCGAGTGCAAAGTTACTAGCGAGCACTCACTCGTGTGCTCTTCGCTGCACTGCTCCGCTCGCAAGCGGCTTCGTTCTTCGCCTTCTGCCGTCCGGAGAGAGCTGAACTCCAGCGGTCAGGTGCAGCTCTGCCCAAAAGCGTGTTCTCAGTTCTGCGAACAAGCACGCCCTCTTGCCTTGGCCCCGAGAGCAAAGTCCCGAGCGAGCACTCGACTCAGTGCAATGCACCCGGAAGGACGCTCTCGCTCGTCTTTCAAGGAGCGATTCCCTACAGCAGAAGCAGCAGAGGCACAAACTGCATGACGAGAAGGGACAACGTAGAACACGTCTCTGTCCTGGCACATTTTCGTGTGCGATACTTCCCTCCGGGTCTTCGGGCCTTGCGAAGCTCTGTGTACTGCGAGCGCTGCTACTCGCAGCTGAGAAGGACCGTGGAGCTAGCGGCGAATTCGGAGAGCTCTTCGCTGCACTGCGCCGCTCGCAAGCGGCTTCGTTCTTCGCCTTCTGCCGTCCGGCGAGAGCTGAACTCCAGCGGTCAGTTGCAGCTCTGCCCAACAGCGTGTTCTCAGTTCTGCGGGCAAGCACGCCCTCTTGCCTTGGCCCCGAGTGCAAAGTCCCGAGCGAGCACTCGACTCAGTGCAATGCACCCGGAAGGACGCTCTCGCTCGTCTTTCAAGGAGCGATTCCCTACAGCAGAAGCAGCAGAGGCACAAACTGCATGACGAGAAGGGACAACGTAGAACACGTCTCTGTCCTGGCACATTTTCGTGTGCGATACTTCCCTCCGGGTCTTCGGGCCTTGCGAAGCTCTGTGTACTGCGAGCGCTGCTACTCGCAGCTGAGAAGGACCGTGGAGCTAGCGGCGAATTCGGAGAGCTCTTCGCTGCACTGCGCCGCTCGCAAGCGGCTTCGTTCTTCGCCTTCTGCCGTCCGGCGAGAGCTGAACTCCAGCGGTCAGTTGCAGCTCTGCCCAACAGCGTGTTCTCAGTTCTGCGGGCAAGCACGCCCTCTTGCCTTGGCCCCGAGAGCAAAGTCCCGAGCGAGCACTCGACTCAGTGCAATGCACCCGGAAGGACGCTCTCGCTCGTCTTTCAAGGAGCGATTCCTAACAGCAGAAGCAGCAGAGGCACAAACTGCATGACGAGAAGGGACAACGTAGAACACGTCTCTGTCCTGGCACATTTTCGTGTGCGATACTTCCCTCCGGGTCTTCGGGCCTTGCGAAGCTCTGTGTACTGCGAGCGCTGCTACTCGCAGCTGAGAAGGACCGTGGAGCTAGCGGCGAATTCGGAGAGCTCTTCGCTGCACTGCGCCGCTCGCAAGCGGCTTCGTTCTTCGCCTTCTGCCGTCCGGCGAGAGCTGAACTCCAGCGGTCAGTTGCAGCTCTGCCCAACAGCGTGTTCTCAGTTCTGCGGGCAAGCACGCCCTCTTGCCTTGGCCCCGAGAGCAAAGTCCCGAGCGAGCACTCGACTCAGTGCAATGCACCCGGAAGGACGCTCTCGCTCGCCTTTCAAGGAGCGATTCCTAACAGCAGAAGCAGCAGAGGCACAAACTGCATGACGAGAAGGGACAACGTAGAACACGTCTCTGTCCTGGCACATTTTCGTGTGCGATACTTCCCTCCGGGTCTTCGGGCCTTGCGAAGCTCTGTGTACTGCGAGCGCTGCTACTCGCAGCTGAGAAGGACCGTGGAGCTAGCGGCGAATTCGGAGAGCTCTTCGCTGCACTGCGCCGCTCGCAAGCGGCTTCGTTCTTCGCCTTCTGCCGTCCGGCGAGAGCTGAACTCCAGCGGTCAGTTGCAGCTCTGCCCATCAGCGTGTTCTCAGTTCTGCGGGCAAGCACGCCCTCTTGCCTTGGCCCCGAGAGCAAAGTCCCGAGCGAGCACTCGACGCAGTGCAATGCACCCGGAAGGACGCTCTCGCTCGTCTTTCAAGGAGCGATTACCTACAGCAGAAGCAGCAGAGGCACAAACTGCATGACGAGAAGGGACAACGTAGAACACGTCTCTGTCCTGGCACATTTTCGTGTGCGATACTTCCCTCCGGGTCTTCGGGCCTTGCGAAGCTCTGTGTACTGCGAGCGCTGCTACTCGCAGCTGAGAAGGACCGTGGAGCTAGCGGCGAATTCGGAGAGCTCTTCGCTGCACTGCGCCGCTCGCAAGCGGCTTCGTTCTTCGCCTTCTGCCGTCCGGCGAGAGCTGAACTCCAGCGGTCAGTTGCAGCTCTGCCCAACAGCGTGTTCTCAGTTCTGCGGGCAAGCACGCCCTCTTGCCTTGGCCCCGAGAGCAAAGTCCCGAGCGAGCACTCGACTCAGTGCAATGCACCCGGAAGGACGCTCTCGCTCGTCTTTCAAGGAGCGATTCCCTACAGCAGAAGCAGCAGAGGCACAAACTGCATGACGAGAAGGGACAACGTAGAACACGTCTCTGTCCTGGCACATTTTCGTGTGCGATACTTCCCTCCGGGTCTTCGGGCCTTGCGAAGCTCTGTGTACTGCGAGCGCTGCTACTCGCAGCTGAGAAGGACGGTGGAGCTAGCGGCGAATTCGGAGAGCTCTTCGCTGCACTGCGCCGCTCGCAAGCGGCTTCGTTCTTCGCCTTCTGCCGTCCGGCGAGAGCTGAACTCCAGCGGTCAGTTGCAGCTCTGCCCAACAGCGTGTTCTCAGTTCTGCGGGCAAGCACGCCCTCTTGCCTTGGCCCCGAGAGCAAAGTCCCGAGCGAGCACTCGACTCAGTGCAATGCACCCGGAAGGACGCTCTCGCTCGTCTTTCAAGGAGCGATTCCCTACAGCAGAAGCAGCAGAGGCACAAACTGCATGACGAGAAGGGACAACGTAGAACACGTCTCTGTCCTGGCACATTTTCGTGTGCGATACTTCCCTCCGGGTCTTCGGGCCTTGCGAAGCTCTGTGTACTGCGAGCGCTGCTACTCGCAGCTGAGAAGGACGGTGGAGCTAGCGGCGAATTCGGAGAGCTCTTCGCTGCACTGCGCCGCTCGCAAGCGGCTTCGTTCTTCGCCTTCTGCCGTCCGGCGAGAGCTGAACTCCAGCGGTCAGGTGCAGCTCTGCCCAACAGCGTGTTCTCAGTTCTGCGGGCAAGCACGCCCTCTTGCCTTGGCCCCGAGAGCAAAGTCCCGAGCGAGCACTCGACTCAGTGCAATGCACCCGGAAGGACGCTCTCGCTCGTCTTTCAAGGAGCGATTCCTAACAGCAGAAGCAGCAGAGGCACAAACTGCATGACGAGAAGGGACAACGTAGAACACGTCTCTGTCCTGGCACATTTTCGTGTGCGATACTTCCCTCCGGGTCTTCGGGCCTTGCGAAGCTCTGTGTACTGCGAGCGCTGCTACTCGCAGCTGAGAAGGACGGTGGAGCTAGCGGCGAATTCGGAGAGCTCTTCGCTGCACTGCGCCGCTCGCAAGCGGCTTCGTTCTTCGCCTTCTGCCGTCCGGCGAGAGCTGAACTCCAGCGGTCAGTTGCAGCTCTGCCCAACAGCGTGTTCTCAGTTCTGCGGGCAAGCACGCCCTCTTGCCTTGGCCCCGAGAGCAAAGTCCCGAGCGAGCACTCGACTCAGTGCAATGCACCCGGAAGGACGCTCTCGCTCATCTTTCAAGGAGCGATTCCTAACAGCAGAAGCAGCAGAGGCACAAACTGCATGACGAGAAGGGACAACGTAGAACACGTCTCTGTCCTGGCACATTTTCGTGTGCGATACTTCCCTCCGGGTCTTCGGGCCTTGCGAAGCTCTGTGTACTGCGAGCGCTGCTACTCGCAGCTGAGAAGGACCGTGGAGCTAGCGGCGAATTCGGAGAGCTCTTCGCTGCACTGCGCCGCTCGCAAGCGGCTTCGTTCTTCGCCTTCTGCCGTCCGGCGAGAGCTGAACTCCAGCGGTCAGTTGCAGCTCTGCCCAACAGCGTGTTCTCAGTTCTGCGGGCAAGCACGCCCTCTTGCCTTGGCCCCGAGAGCAAAGTCCCGAGCGAGCACTCGACTCAGTGCAATGCACCCGGAAGGACGCTCTCGCTCGTCTTTCAAGGAGCGATTCCCTACAGCAGAAGCAGCAGAGGCACAAACTGCATGACGAGAAGGGACAACGTAGAACACGTCTCTGTCCTGGCACATTTTCGTGTGCGATACTTCCCTCCGGGTCTTCGGGCCTTGCGAAGCTCTGTGTACTGCGAGCGCTGCTACTCGCAGCTGAGAAGGACGGTGGAGCTAGCGGCGAATTCGGAGAGCTCTTCGCTGCACTGCGCCGCTCGCAAGCGGCTTCGTTCTTCGCCTTCTGCCGTCCGGAGAGAGCTGAACTCCAGCGGTCAGGTGCAGCTCTGCCCAACAGCGTGTTCTCAGTTCTGCGGGCAAGCACGCCCTCTTGCCTTGGCCCCGAGAGCAAAGTCCCGAGCGAGCACTCGACTCAGTGCAATGCACCCGGAAGGACGCTCTCGCTCGTCTTTCAAGGAGCGATTCCTAACAGCAGAAGCAGCAGAGGCACAAACTGCATGACGAGAAGGGACAACGTAGAACACGTCTCTGTCCTGGCACATTTTCGTGTGCGATACTTCCCTCCGGGTCTTCGGGCCTTGCGAAGCTCTGTGTACTGCGAGCGCTGCTACTCGCAGCTGAGAAGGACCGTGGAGCTAGCGGCGAATTCGGAGAGCTCTTCGCTGCACTGCGCCGCTCGCAAGCGGCTTCGTTCTTCGCCTTCTGCCGTCCGGAGAGAGCTGAACTCCAGCGGTCCGGTTCAGCTCTGCCCAAAAGCGTGTTCTCAGTTCTGCGAACAAGCACGCCCTCTTGCCTTGGCTCCGAGTGCAAAGTCACTAGCAAGCACTCACTCAGTGCAATGCACCCAGAAAGACGCTCTCGCTCGTCTTTCAAGGAGTGATTGCTAACAGCAGAAGCAGCAGAAACACAAAGTGGATGACGAGAAGGGAAAATGTAGAACACGTCTCTGTCCTGCCACATTTTCGTGTGCGATACTTCCCTCCGGGTCTTCGGTCCTTGCGAAGCTCTATGTACTGCGAGCGCTGCTACTTGCAGCTGAGAAGGACCGTGGGGCTAGCAGCGAATTCGGAGAGCGCTAAGCACGTAGTCAAGAAGCGAGACATGTCCCTGCAATGCGGTACTAAGAGCAGCTTCCTCGCGGCGGAGGCGAGCTCCGGCTACAAGTCATTCTCGTCCTGGCAACGGATCTCTGTGAAGGGCGTAGGCGAAAAGCTTTCGTTTTCCATTCGAAGTGCGTGAGAGGCAGACTGTTGCACGGAGCTCTGAGAACAAAGGTGCACGCCCTAGGCGGGCTTGGGCAGAAGCAGCGTTCTCTAGCTCTTGGCTGCCGGCACACTGCTGGCTATGGGGCGCCCCTGCAGGGGCTTCTGGCCGCCGGCAAGTGAAAGCGGAGCCAGGCGTAGGTGTGGGCGAGGGCGGTGAACGAAGCGGCACAAGAGCCGTGTTTGTGTGCACCACGTTACAGGCTACTAGGAGAGGAAGGTGGTTGACTCTCGCTTTCCTTCGCAAGTGCCCTTAGCAGTCGTAAGGAGCTGAACTCCAGCGGTCAGTTTCAGCTCTGCCCAAAAGCGTGTTCTCAGTTCTGCGAACAAGCACGCCCTCTTGCCTTGGCTCCGAGTGCAAAGTCACTAGCAAGCACTCACTCAGTGCAATGCACCCAGAAAGACGCTCTCGCTCGTCTTTCAAGGAGTGATTGCTAACAGCAGAAGCAGCAGAAACACAAAGTGGATGACGAGAAGGGAAAATGTAGAACACGTCTCTGTCCTGCCACATTTTCGTGTGCGATACTTCCCTCCGGGTCTTCGGTCCTTGCGAAGCTCTATGTACTGCGAGCGCTGCTACTCGCAGCTGAGAAGGACCGTGGGGCTAGCAGCGAATTCGGAGAGCGCTAAGCACGTAGTCAAGAAGCGAGACGTGTCCCTGCAATGCGGTGCTAAGAGCAGCTTCCTCGCGGCGGAGGCGAGCTCCGGCTACAAGTCATTCTCGTCCTGGCAACGGATCTCTGTGAAGGGCGTAGGCGAAAAGCTTTCGTTTTCCATTTGAAGTGCGTGAGAGGCAGACTGTTGCACGGAGCTCTGAGAACAAAGGTGAACGCCCTAGGCGGGCTTGGGCAGAAGCAGCGTTCTCGAGCTCTTGGCTGCCGGCACACTGCTGGCTATGGGGCGCCCCTGCGGCGGCTTCTCGCCGCCGGGAAGTGAAAGCGGCTCCAGGCGAGGGGGAGGGAGAGGGCGGTGAACGAAGCGGCACAAGAGCCGTGCTTGTGTGCACCACGATACAGGCTACTAGGAGAGGAAGGTGGTTGACTCTCGCTTTCCCTCGCAAGTGCCCTTAGCAGTCGTAAGGAGCTGAACTCCAGCGGTCAGTTTCAGCTCTGCCCAAACAGCTTGTTCTCAGTTCAGCTGGCAAGCACGCCCTCTTGCCTTGGCTCCGAGTGCAAAGTTACTAGCGAGCACTCACTCGTGTGCTCTTCGCTGCACTGCTCCTCTCGCAAGCGGCTTCGTTCTTCGCCTTCTGCCGTCCGGAGAGAGCTGAACTCCAGCGGTCAGTTGCAGCTCTGCCCAAAAGCGTGTTCTCAGTTCTGCGAACAAGCACGCCCTCTTGCCTTGGCCCCGAGTGCAAAGTCCCGAGCGAGCACTCGACTCAGTGCAATGCACCCGGAAGGACGCTCTCGCTCGTCTTTCAAGGAGCGATTCCTAACAGCAGAAGCAGCAGAAGCACAAACTGCATGACGAGAAGGGACAACGTAGAACACGTCTCTGTCCTGGCACATTTTCGTGTGCGATACTTCCCTCCGGGTCTTCGGGCCTTGCGAAGCTCTGTGTACTGCGAGCGCTGCTACTCGCAGCTGAGAAGGACCGTGGAGCTAGCGGCGAATTCGGAGAGCTCTTCGCTGCACTGCGCCGCTCGCAAGCGGCTTCGTTCTTCGCCTTCTGCCGTCCGGCGAGAGCTGAACTCCAGCGGTCAGTTGCAGCTCTGCCCAACAGCGTGTTCTCAGTTCTGCGGGCAAGCACGCCCTCTTGCCTTGGCCCCGAGAGCAAAGTCCCGAGCGAGCACTCGACTCAGTGCAATGCACCCGGAAGGACGCTCTCGCTCGTCTTTCAAGGAGCGATTCCTAACAGCAGAAGCAGCAGAGGCACAAAGTGGATGACGAGAAAGGACAATGTAGAACACGTCTCTGTCCTCGTACATTTTCGTGTGCGATATGTCCCTCCGGGTCTTCGGGCCTTGCGAAGCTCTGTGTACTGCGAGCGCTGCTACTCGCAGCTGAGAAGGACCGTGGAGTTAGCGGCGAATTCGGAGAGCTCTTCGCTGCACTGCGCCGCTCGCAAGCGGCTTCGTTCTTCGCCTTCTGCCGTCCGGCGAGAGCTGAACTCCAGCGGTCAGTTGCAGCTCTGCCCAACAGCGTGTTCTCAGTTCTGCGGGCAAGCACGCCCTCTTGCCTTGGCCCCGAGAGCAAAGTCCCGAGCGAGCACTCGACTCAGTGCAATGCACCCGGAAGGACGCTCTCGCTCGCCTTTCAAGGAGCGATTACCTACAGCAGAAGCAGCAGAGGCACAAACTGCATGACGAGAAGGGACAACGTAGAACACGTCTCTGTCCTGGCACATTTTCGTGTGCGATACTTCCCTCCGGGTCTTCGGGCCTTGCGAAGCTCTGTGTACTGCGAGCGCTGCTACTCGCAGCTGAGAAGGACCGTGGAGCTAGCGGCGAATTCGGAGAGCTCTTCGCTGCACTGCGCCGCTCGCAAGCGGCTTCGTTCTTCGCCTTCTGCCGTCCGGCGAGAGCTGAACTCCAGCGGTCAGTTGCAGCTCTGCCCATCAGCGTGTTCTCAGTTCTGCGGGCAAGCACGCCCTCTTGCCTTGGCCCCGAGTGCAAAGTCCCGAGCGAGCACTCGACTCAGTGCAATGCACCCGGAAGGACGCTCTCGCTCGTCTTTCAAGGAGCGATTACCTACAGCAGAAGCAGCAGAGGCACAAACTGCATGACGAGAAGGGACAACGTAGAACACGTCTCTGTCCTGGCACATTTTCGTGTGCGATACTTCCCTCCGGGTCTTCGGGCCTTGCGAAGCTCTGTGTACTGCGAGCGCTGCTACTCGCAGCTGAGAAGGACCGTGGAGCTAGCGGCGAATTCGGAGAGCTCTTCGCTGCACTGCGCCGCTCGCAAGCGGCTTCGTTCTTCGCCTTCTGCCGTCCGGCGAGAGCTGAACTCCAGCGGTCAGTTGCAGCTCTGCCCAACAGCGTGTTCTCAGTTCTGCGGGCAAGCACGCCCTCTTGCCTTGGCCCCGAGAGCAAAGTCCCGAGCGAGCACTCGACTCAGTGCAATGCACCCGGAAGGACGCTCTCGCTCGTCTTTCAAGGAGCGATTCCCTACAGCAGAAGCAGCAGAGGCACAAACTGCATGACGAGAAGGGACAACGTAGAACACGTCTCTGTCCTGGCACATTTTCGTGTGCGATACTTCCCTCCGGGTCTTCGGGCCTTGCGAAGCTCTGTGTACTGCGAGCGCTGCTACTCGCAGCTGAGAAGGACCGTGGAGCTAGCGGCGAATTCGGAGAGCTCTTCGCTGCACTGCGCCGCTCGCAAGCGGCTTCGTTCTTCGCCTTCTGCCGTCCGGCGAGAGCTGAACTCCAGCGGTCAGTTGCAGCTCTGCCCAACAGCGTGTTCTCAGTTCTGCGGGCAAGCACGCCCTCTTGCCTTGGCCCCGAGAGCAAAGTCCCGAGCGAGCACTCGACTCAGTGCAATGCACCCGGAAGGACGCTCTCGCTCGTCTTTCAAGGAGCGATTCCCTACAGCAGAAGCAGCAGAGGCACAAACTGCATGACGAGAAGGGACAACGTAGAACACGTCTCTGTCCAGGCACATTTTCGTGTGCGATACTTCCCTCCGGGTCTTCGGGCCTTGCGAAGCTCTGTGTACTGCGAGCGCTGCTACTCGCAGCTGAGAAGGACCGTGGAGCTAGCGGCGAATTCGGAGAGCTCTTCGCTGCACTGCGCCGCTCGCAAGCGGCTTCGTTCTTCGCCTTCTGCCGTCCGGCGAGAGCTGAACTCCAGCGGTCAGTTGCAGCTCTGCCCAACAGCGTGTTCTCAGTTCTGCGGGCAAGCACGCCCTCTTGCCTTGGCCCCGAGAGCAAAGTCCCGAGCGAGCACTCGACTCAGTGCAATGCACCCGGAAGGACGCTCTCGCTCGTCTTTCAAGGAGCGATTCCTAACAGCACAAGCAGCAGAGGCACAAACTGCATGACGAGAAGGGACAACGTAGAACACGTCTCTGTCCTGGCACATTTTCGTGTGCGATACTTCCCTCCGGGTCTTCGGGCCTTGCGAAGCTCTGTGTACTGCGAGCGCTGCTACTCGCAGCTGAGAAGGACCGTGGAGCTAGCGGCGAATTCGGAGAGCTCTTCGCTGCACTGCGCCGCTCGCAAGCGGCTTCGTTCTTCGCCTTCTGCCGTCCGGAGAGAGCTGAACTCCAGCGGTCCGGTTCAGCTCTGCCCAAAAGCGTGTTCTCAGTTCTGCGAACAAGCACGCCCTCTTGCCTTGGCTCCGAGTGCAAAGTCACTAGCAAGCACTCACTCAGTGCAATGCACCCAGAAAGACGCTCTCGCTCGTCTTTCAAGGAGTGATTGCTAACAGCAGAAGCAGCAGAAACACAAAGTGGATGACGAGAAGGGAAAATGTAGAACACGTCTCTGTCCTGCCACATTTTCGTGTGCGATACTTCCCTCCGGGTCTTCGGTCCTTGCGAAGCTCTATGTACTGCGAGCGCTGCTACTCGCAGCTGAGAAGGACCGTGGGGCTAGCAGCGAATTCGGAGAGCGCTAAGCACGTAGTCAAGAAGCGAGACGTGTCCCTGCAATGCGGTGCTAAGAGCAGCTTCCTCGCGGCGGAGGCGAGCTCCGGCTACAAGTCATTCTCGTCCTGGCAACGGATCTCTGTGAAGGGCGTAGGCGAAAAGCTTTCGTTTTCCATTTGAAGTGCGTGAGAGGCAGACTGTTGCACGGAGCTCTGAGAACAAAGGTGAACGCCCTAGGCGGGCTTGGGCAGAAGCAGCGTTCTCGAGCTCTTGGCTGCCGGCACACTGCTGGCTATGGGGCGCCCCTGCGGCGGCTTCTCGCCGCCGGGAAGTGAAAGCGGCTCCAGGCGAGGGGGAGGGAGAGGGCGGTGAACGAAGCGGCACAAGAGCCGTGCTTGTGTGCACCACGATACAGGCTACTAGGAGAGGAAGGTGGTTGACTCTCGCTTTCCCTCGCAAGTGCCCTTAGCAGTCGTAAGGAGCTGAACTCCAGCGGTCAGTTTCAGCTCTGCCCAAACAGCTTGTTCTCAGTTCAGCTGGCAAGCACGCCCTCTTGCCTTGGCTCCGAGTGCAAAGTTACTAGCGAGCACTCACTCGTGTGCTCTTCGCTGCACTGCTCCTCTCGCAAGCGGCTTCGTTCTTCGCCTTCTGCCGTCCGGAGAGAGCTGAACTCCAGCGGTCAGTTGCAGCTCTGCCCAAAAGCGTGTTCTCAGTTCTGCGAACAAGCACGCCCTCTTGCCTTGGCCCCGAGTGCAAAGTCCCGAGCGAGCACTCGACTCAGTGCAATGCACCCGGAAGGACGCTCTCGCTCGTCTTTCAAGGAGCGATTCCTAACAGCAGAAGCAGCAGAAGCACAAACTGCATGACGAGAAGGGACAACGTAGAACACGTCTCTGTCCTGGCACATTTTCGTGTGCGATACTTCCCTCCGGGTCTTCGGGCCTTGCGAAGCTCTGTGTACTGCGAGCGCTGCTACTCGCAGCTGAGAAGGACCGTGGAGCTAGCGGCGAATTCGGAGAGCTCTTCGCTGCACTGCGCCGCTCGCAAGCGGCTTCGTTCTTCGCCTTCTGCCGTCCGGCGAGAGCTGAACTCCAGCGGTCAGTTGCAGCTCTGCCCAACAGCGTGTTCTCAGTTCTGCGGGCAAGCACGCCCTCTTGCCTTGGCCCCGAGAGCAAAGTCCCGAGCGAGCACTCGACTCAGTGCAATGCACCCGGAAGGACGCTCTCGCTCGTCTTTCAAGGAGCGATTCCTAACAGCAGAAGCAGCAGAGGCACAAACTGGATGACGAGAAAGGACAATGTAGAACACGTCTCTGTCCTCGTACATTTTCGTGTGCGATATGTCCCTCCGGGTCTTCGGGCCTTGCGAAGCTCTGTGTACTGCGAGCGCTGCTACTCGCAGCTGAGAAGGACCGTGGAGTTAGCGGCGAATTCGGAGAGCTCTTCGCTGCACTGCGCCGCTCGCAAGCGGCTTCGTTCTTCGCCTTCTGCCGTCCGGCGAGAGCTGAACTCCAGCGGTCAGTTGCAGCTCTGCCCAACAGCGTGTTCTCAGTTCTGCGGGCAAGCACGCCCTCTTGCCTTGGCCCCGAGAGCAAAGTCCCGAGCGAGCACTCGACTCAGTGCAATGCACCCGGAAGGACGCTCTCGCTCGCCTTTCAAGGAGCGATTACCTACAGCAGAAGCAGCAGAGGCACAAACTGCATGACGAGAAGGGACAACGTAGAACACGTCTCTGTCCTGGCACATTTTCGTGTGCGATACTTCCCTCCGGGTCTTCGGGCCTTGCGAAGCTCTGTGTACTGCGAGCGCTGCTACTCGCAGCTGAGAAGGACCGTGGAGCTAGCGGCGAATTCGGAGAGCTCTTCGCTGCACTGCGCCGCTCGCAAGCGGCTTCGTTCTTCGCCTTCTGCCGTCCGGCGAGAGCTGAACTCCAGCGGTCAGTTGCAGCTCTGCCCATCAGCGTGTTCTCAGTTCTGCGGGCAAGCACGCCCTCTTGCCTTGGCCCCGAGTGCAAAGTCCCGAGCGAGCACTCGACTCAGTGCAATGCACCCGGAAGGACGCTCTCGCTCGTCTTTCAAGGAGCGATTACCTACAGCAGAAGCAGCAGAGGCACAAACTGCATGACGAGAAGGGACAACGTAGAACACGTCTCTGTCCTGGCACATTTTCGTGTGCGATACTTCCCTCCGGGTCTTCGGGCCTTGCGAAGCTCTGTGTACTGCGAGCGCTGCTACTCGCAGCTGAGAAGGACCGTGGAGCTAGCGGCGAATTCGGAGAGCTCTTCGCTGCACTGCGCCGCTCGCAAGCGGCTTCGTTCTTCGCCTTCTGCCGTCCGGCGAGAGCTGAACTCCAGCGGTCAGTTGCAGCTCTGCCCAACAGCGTGTTCTCAGTTCTGCGGGCAAGCACGCCCTCTTGCCTTGGCCCCGAGAGCAAAGTCCCGAGCGAGCACTCGACTCAGTGCAATGCACCCGGAAGGACGCTCTCGCTCGTCTTTCAAGGAGCGATTCCCTACAGCAGAAGCAGCAGAGGCACAAACTGCATGACGAGAAGGGACAACGTAGAACACGTCTCTGTCCTGGCACATTTTCGTGTGCGATACTTCCCTCCGGGTCTTCGGGCCTTGCGAAGCTCTGTGTACTGCGAGCGCTGCTACTCGCAGCTGAGAAGGACCGTGGAGCTAGCGGCGAATTCGGAGAGCTCTTCGCTGCACTGCGCCGCTCGCAAGCGGCTTCGTTCTTCGCCTTCTGCCGTCCGGCGAGAGCTGAACTCCAGCGGTCAGTTGCAGCTCTGCCCAACAGCGTGTTCTCAGTTCTGCGGGCAAGCACGCCCTCTTGCCTTGGCCCCGAGAGCAAAGTCCCGAGCGAGCACTCGACTCAGTGCAATGCACCCGGAAGGACGCTCTCGCTCGTCTTTCAAGGAGCGATTCCCTACAGCAGAAGCAGCAGAGGCACAAACTGCATGACGAGAAGGGACAACGTAGAACACGTCTCTGTCCAGGCACATTTTCGTGTGCGATACTTCCCTCCGGGTCTTCGGGCCTTGCGAAGCTCTGTGTACTGCGAGCGCTGCTACTCGCAGCTGAGAAGGACCGTGGAGCTAGCGGCGAATTCGGAGAGCTCTTCGCTGCACTGCGCCGCTCGCAAGCGGCTTCGTTCTTCGCCTTCTGCCGTCCGGCGAGAGCTGAACTCCAGCGGTCAGTTGCAGCTCTGCCCAACAGCGTGTTCTCAGTTCTGCGGGCAAGCACGCCCTCTTGCCTTGGCCCCGAGAGCAAAGTCCCGAGCGAGCACTCGACTCAGTGCAATGCACCCGGAAGGACGCTCTCGCTCGTCTTTCAAGGAGCGATTCCTAACAGCACAAGCAGCAGAGGCACAAACTGCATGACGAGAAGGGACAACGTAGAACACGTCTCTGTCCTGGCACATTTTCGTGTGCGATACTTCCCTCCGGGTCTTCGGGCCTTGCGAAGCTCTGTGTACTGCGAGCGCTGCTACTCGCAGCTGAGAAGGACCGTGGAGCTAGCGGCGAATTCGGAGAGCTCTTCGCTGCACTGCGCCGCTCGCAAGCGGCTTCGTTCTTCGCCTTCTGCCGTCCGGAGAGAGCTGAACTCCAGCGGTCCGGTTCAGCTCTGCCCAAAAGCGTGTTCTCAGTTCTGCGAACAAGCACGCCCTCTTGCCTTGGCTCCGAGTGCAAAGTCACTAGCAAGCACTCACTCAGTGCAATGCACCCAGAAAGACGCTCTCGCTCGTCTTTCAAGGAGTGATTGCTAACAGCAGAAGCAGCAGAAACACAAAGTGGATGACGAGAAGGGAAAATGTAGAACACGTCTCTGTCCTGCCACATTTTCGTGTGCGATACTTCCCTCCGGGTCTTCGGTCCTTGCGAAGCTCTATGTACTGCGAGCGCTGCTACTTGCAGCTGAGAAGGACCGTGGGGCTAGCAGCGAATTCGGAGAGCGCTAAGCACGTAGTCAAGAAGCGAGACGTGTCCCTGCAATGCGGTGCTAAGAGCAGCTTCCTCGCGGCGGAGGCGAGCTCCGGCTACAAGTCATTCTCGTCCTGGCAACGGATCTCTGTGAAGGGCGTAGGCGAAAAGCTTTCGTTTTCCATTTGAAGTGCGTGAGAGGCAGACTGTTGCACGGAGCTCTGAGAACAAAGGTGAACGCCCTAGGCGGGCTTGGGCAGAAGCAGCGTTCTCGAGCTCTTGGCTGCCGGCACACTGCTGGCTATGGGGCGCCCCTGCGGCGGTTTCTCGCCGCCGGGAAGTGAAAGCGGCTCCAGGCGAGGGGGAGGGAGAGGGCGGTGAACGAAGCGGCACAAGAGCCGTGCTTGTGTGCACCACGATACAGGCTACTAGGAGAGGAAGGTGGTTGACTCTCGCTTTCCCTCGCAAGTGCCCTTAGCAGTCGTAAGGAGCTGAACTCCAGCGGTCAGTTTCAGCTCTGCCCAAACAGCTTGTTCTCAGTTCAGCTGGCAAGCACGCCCTCTTGCCTTGGCTCCGAGTGCAAAGTTACTAGCGAGCACTCACTCGTGTGCTCTTCGCTGCACTGCTCCGCTCGCAAGCGGCTTCGTTCTTCGCCTTCTGCCGTCCGGAGAGAGCTGAACTCCAGCGGTCAGGTGCAGCTCTGCCCAAAAGCGTGTTCTCAGTTCTGCGAACAAGCACGCCCTCTTGCCTTGGCCCCGAGAGCAAAGTCCCGAGCGAGCACTCGACTCAGTGCAATGCACCCGGAAGGACGCTCTCGCTCGTCTTTCAAGGAGCGATTCCCTACAGCAGAAGCAGCAGAGGCACAAACTGCATGACGAGAAGGGACAACGTAGAACACGTCTCTGTCCTGGCACATTTTCGTGTGCGATACTTCCCTCCGGGTCTTCGGGCCTTGCGAAGCTCTGTGTACTGCGAGCGCTGCTACTCGCAGCTGAGAAGGACCGTGGAGCTAGCGGCGAATTCGGAGAGCTCTTCGCTGCACTGCGCCGCTCGCAAGCGGCTTCGTTCTTCGCCTTCTGCCGTCCGGCGAGAGCTGAACTCCAGCGGTCAGTTGCAGCTCTGCCCAACAGCGTGTTCTCAGTTCTGCGGGCAAGCACGCCCTCTTGCCTTGGCCCCGAGAGCAAAGTCCCGAGCGAGCACTCGACTCAGTGCAATGCACCCGGAAGGACGCTCTCGCTCGTCTTTCAAGGAGCGATTCCCTACAGCAGAAGCAGCAGAGGCACAAACTGCATGACGAGAAGGGACAACGTAGAACACGTCTCTGTCCTGGCACATTTTCGTGTGCGATACTTCCCTCCGGGTCTTCGGGCCTTGCGAAGCTCTGTGTACTGCGAGCGCTGCTACTCGCAGCTGAGAAGGACCGTGGAGCTAGCGGCGAATTCGGAGAGCTCTTCGCTGCACTGCGCCGCTCGCAAGCGGCTTCGTTCTTCGCCTTCTGCCGTCCGGCGAGAGCTGAACTCCAGCGGTCAGTTGCAGCTCTGCCCAACAGCGTGTTCTCAGTTCTGCGGGCAAGCACGCCCTCTTGCCTTGGCCCCGAGAGCAAAGTCCCGAGCGAGCACTCGACTCAGTGCAATGCACCCGGAAGGACGCTCTCGCTCGTCTTTCAAGGAGCGATTCCCTACAGCAGAAGCAGCAGAGGCACAAACTGCATGACGAGAAGGGACAACGTAGAACACGTCTCTGTCCTGGCACATTTTCGTGTGCGATACTTCCCTCCGGGTCTTCGGGCCTTGCGAAGCTCTGTGTACTGCGAGCGCTGCTACTCGCAGCTGAGAAGGACGGTGGAGCTAGCGGCGAATTCGGAGAGCTCTTCGCTGCACTGCGCCGCTCGCAAGCGGCTTCGTTCTTCGCCTTCTGCCGTCCGGAGAGAGCTGAACTCCAGCGGTCAGTTGCAGCTCTGCCCAACAGCGTGTTCTCAGTTCTGCGGGCAAGCACGCCCTCTTGCCTTGGCCCCGAGAGCAAAGTCCCGAGCGAGCACTCGACTCAGTGCAATGCACCCGGAAGGACGCTCTCGCTCATCTTTCAAGGAGCGATTCCTAACAGCAGAAGCAGCAGAGGCACAAACTGCATGACGAGAAGGGACAACGTAGAACACGTCTCTGTCCTGGCACATTTTCGTGTGCGATACTTCCCTCCGGGTCTTCGGGCCTTGCGAAGCTCTGTGTACTGCGAGCGCTGCTACTCGCAGCTGAGAAGGACCGTGGAGCTAGCGGCGAATTCGGAGAGCTCTTCGCTGCACTGCGCCGCTCGCAAGCGGCTTCGTTCTTCGCCTTCTGCCGTCCGGCGAGAGCTGAACTCCAGCGGTCAGTTGCAGCTCTGCCCATCAGCGTGTTCTCAGTTCTGCGGGCAAGCACGCCCTCTTGCCTTGGCCCCGAGTGCAAAGTCCCGAGCGAGCACTCGACTCAGTGCAATGCACCCGGAAGGACGCTCTCGCTCGTCTTTCAAGGAGCGATTACCTACAGCAGAAGCAGCAGAGGCACAAACTGCATGACGAGAAGGGACAACGTAGAACACGTCTCTGTCCTGGCACATTTTCGTGTGCGATACTTCCCTCCGGGTCTTCGGGCCTTGCGAAGCTCTGTGTACTGCGAGCGCTGCTACTCGCAGCTGAGAAGGACCGTGGAGCTAGCGGCGAATTCGGAGAGCTCTTCGCTGCACTGCGCCGCTCGCAAGCGGCTTCGTTCTTCGCCTTCTGCCGTCCGGCGAGAGCTGAACTCCAGCGGTCAGTTGCAGCTCTGCCCAACAGCGTGTTCTCAGTTCTGCGGGCAAGCACGCCCTCTTGCCTTGGCCCCGAGAGCAAAGTCCCGAGCGAGCACTCGACTCAGTGCAATGCACCCGGAAGGACGCTCTCGCTCGTCTTTCAAGGAGCGATTCCCTACAGCAGAAGCAGCAGAGGCACAAACTGCATGACGAGAAGGGACAACGTAGAACACGTCTCTGTCCAGGCACATTTTCGTGTGCGATACTTCCCTCCGGGTCTTCGGGCCTTGCGAAGCTCTGTGTACTGCGAGCGCTGCTACTCGCAGCTGAGAAGGACCGTGGAGCTAGCGGCGAATTCGGAGAGCTCTTCGCTGCACTGCGCCGCTCGCAAGCGGCTTCGTTCTTCGCCTTCTGCCGTCCGGCGAGAGCTGAACTCCAGCGGTCAGTTGCAGCTCTGCCCATCAGCGTGTTCTCAGTTCTGCGGGCAAGCACGCCCTCTTGCCTTGGCCCCGAGTGCAAAGTCCCGAGCGAGCACTCGACTCAGTGCAATGCACCCGGAAGGACGCTCTCGCTCGTCTTTCAAGGAGCGATTACCTACAGCAGAAGCAGCAGAGGCACAAACTGCATGACGAGAAGGGACAACGTAGAACACGTCTCTGTCCTGGCACATTTTCGTGTGCGATACTTCCCTCCGGGTCTTCGGGCCTTGCGAAGCTCTGTGTACTGCGAGCGCTGCTACTCGCAGCTGAGAAGGACCGTGGAGCTAGCGGCGAATTCGGAGAGCTCTTCGCTGCACTGCGCCGCTCGCAAGCGGCTTCGTTCTTCGCCTTCTGCCGTCCGGCGAGAGCTGAACTCCAGCGGTCAGTTGCAGCTCTGCCCAACAGCGTGTTCTCAGTTCTGCGGGCAAGCACGCCCTCTTGCCTTGGCCCCGAGAGCAAAGTCCCGAGCGAGCACTCGACTCAGTGCAATGCACCCGGAAGGACGCTCTCGCTCGTCTTTCAAGGAGCGATTCCTAACAGCAGAAGCAGCAGAGGCACAAACTGCATGACGAGAAGGGACAACGTAGAACACGTCTCTGTCCTGGCACATTTTCGTGTGCGATACTTCCCTCCGGGTCTTCGGGCCTTGCGAAGCTCTGTGTACTGCGAGCGCTGCTACTCGCAGCTGAGAAGGACCGTGGAGCTAGCGGCGAATTCGGAGAGCTCTTCGCTGCACTGCGCCGCTCGCAAGCGGCTTCGTTCTTCGCCTTCTGCCGTCCGGCGAGAGCTGAACTCCAGCGGTCAGTTGCAGCTCTGCCCAACAGCGTGTTCTCAGTTCTGCGGGCAAGCACGCCCTCTTGCCTTGGCCCCGAGAGCAAAGTCCCGAGCGAGCACTCGACTCAGTGCAATGCACCCGGAAGGACGCTCTCGCTCGTCTTTCAAGGAGCGATTCCTAACAGCAGAAGCAGCAGAGGCACAAACTGCATGACGAGAAGGGACAACGTAGAACACGTCTCTGTCCTGGCACATTTTCGTGTGCGATACTTCCCTCCGGGTCTTCGGGCCTTGCGAAGCTCTGTGTACTGCGAGCGCTGCTACTCGCAGCTGAGAAGGACCGTGGAGCTAGCGGCGAATTCGGAGAGCTCTTCGCTGCACTGCGCCGCTCGCAAGCGGCTTCGTTCTTCGCCTTCTGCCGTCCGGAGAGAGCTGAACTCCAGCGGTCCGGTTCAGCTCTGCCCAAAAGCGTGTTCTCAGTTCTGCGAACAAGCACGCCCTCTTGCCTTGGCTCCGAGTGCAAAGTCACTAGCAAGCACTCACTCAGTGCAATGCACCCAGAAAGACGCTCTCGCTCGTCTTTCAAGGAGGGATTGCTAACAGCAGAAGCAGCAGAAACACAAAGTGGATGACGAGAAGGGAAAATGTAGAACACGTCTCTGTCCTGCCACATTTTCGTGTGCGATACTTCCCTCCGGGTCTTCGGTCCTTGCGAAGCTCTATGTACTGCGAGCGCTGCTACTTGCAGCTGAGAAGGACCGTGGGGCTAGCAGCGAATTCGGAGAGCGCTAAGCACGTAGTCAAGAAGCGAGACGTGTCCCTGCAATGCGGTGCTAAGAGCAGCTTCCTCGCGGCGGAGGCGAGCTCCGGCTACAAGTCATTCTCGTCCTGGCAACGGATCTCTGTGAAGGGCGTAGGCGAAAAGCTTTCGTTTTCCATTTGAAGTGCGTGAGAGGCAGACTGTTGCACGGAGCTCTGAGAACAAAGGTGAACGCCCTAGGCGGGCTTGGGCAGAAGCAGCGTTCTCGAGCTCTTGGCTGCCGGCACACTGCTGGCTATGGGGCGCCCCTGCGGCGGTTTCTCGCCGCCGGGAAGTGAAAGCGGCTCCAGGCGAGGGGGAGGGAGAGGGCGGTGAACGAAGCGGCACAAGAGCCGTGCTTGTGTGCACCACGATACAGGCTACTAGGAGAGGAAGGTGGTTGACTCTCGCTTTCCCTCGCAAGTGCCCTTAGCAGTCGTAAGGAGCTGAACTCCAGCGGTCAGTTTCAGCTCTGCCCAAACAGCTTGTTCTCAGTTCAGCTGGCAAGCACGCCCTCTTGCCTTGGCTCCGAGTGCAAAGTTACTAGCGAGCACTCACTCGTGTGCTCTTCGCTGCACTGCTCCGCTCGCAAGCGGCTTCGTTCTTCGCCTTCTGCCGTCCGGCGAGAGCTGAACTCCAGCGGTCAGTTGCAGCTCTGCCCAACAGCGTGTTCTCAGTTCTGCGGGCAAGCACGCCCTCTTGCCTTGGCCCCGAGAGCAAAGTCCCGAGCGAGCACTCGACTCAGTGCAATGCACCCGGAAGGACGCTCTCGCTCGTCTTTCAAGGAGCGATTCCCTACAGCAGAAGCAGCAGAGGCACAAACTGCATGACGAGAAGGGACAACGTAGAACACGTCTCTGTCCTGGCACATTTTCGTGTGCGATACTTCCCTCCGGGTCTTCGGGCCTTGCGAAGCTCTGTGTACTGCGAGCGCTGCTACTCGCAGCTGAGAAGGACCGTGGAGCTAGCGGCGAATTCGGAGAGCTCTTCGCTGCACTGCGCCGCTCGCAAGCGGCTTCGTTCTTCGCCTTCTGCCGTCCGGCGAGAGCTGAACTCCAGCGGTCAGTTGCAGCTCTGCCCAACAGCGTGTTCTCAGTTCTGCGGGCAAGCACGCCCTCTTGCCTTGGCCCCGAGAGCAAAGTCCCGAGCGAGCACTCGACTCAGTGCAATGCACCCGGAAGGACGCTCTCGCTCGTCTTTCAAGGAGCGATTACCTACAGCAGAAGCAGCAGAGGCACAAACTGCATGACGAGAAGGGACAACGTAGAACACGTCTCTGTCCTGGCACATTTTCGTGTGCGATACTTCCCTCCGGGTCTTCGGGCCTTGCGAAGCTCTGTGTACTGCGAGCGCTGCTACTCGCAGCTGAGAAGGACGGTGGAGCTAGCGGCAAATTCGGAGAGCTCTTCGCTGCACTGCGCCCCTCGCAAGCGGCTTCGTTCTTCGCCTTCTGCCGTCCGGCGAGAGCTGAACTCCAGCGGTCAGTTGCAGCTCTGCCCAACAGCGTGTTCTCAGTTCTGCGGGCAAGCACGCCCTCTTGCCTTGGCCCCGAGAGCAAAGTCCCGAGCGAGCACTCGACTCAGTGCAATGCACCCGGAAGGACGCTCTCGCTCGTCTTTCAAGGAGCGATTCCCTACAGCAGAAGCAGCAGAGGCACAAACTGCATGACGAGAAGGGACAACGTAGAACACGTCTCTGTCCTGGCACATTTGCGTGTGCGATACTTCCCTCCGGCTCTTCGGGCCTTGCGAAGCTCTGTGTACTGCGAGCGCTGCTACTCGCAGCTGAGAAGGACGGTGGAGCTAGCGGCGAATTCGGAGAGCTCTTCGCTGCACTGCGCCGCTCGCAAGCGGCTTCGTTCTTCGCCTTCTGCCGTCCGGCGAGAGCTGAACTCCAGCGGTCAGTTGCAGCTCTGCCCAACAGCGTGTTCTCAGTTCTGCGGGCAAGCACGCCCTCTTGCCTTGGCCCCGAGAGCAAAGTCCCGAGCGAGCACTCGACTCAGTGCAATGCACCCGGAAGGACGCTCTCGCTCGTCTTTCAAGGAGCGATTCCCTACAGCAGAAGCAGCAGAGGCACAAACTGCATGACGAGAAGGGACAACGTAGAACACGTCTCTGTCCTGGCACATTTTCGTGTGCGATACTTCCCTCCGGGTCTTCGGGCCTTGCGAAGCTCTGTGTACTGCGAGCGCTGCTACTCGCAGCTGAGAAGGACCGTGGAGCTAGCGGCGAATTCGGAGAGCTCTTCGCTGCACTGCGCCGCTCGCAAGCGGCTTCGTTCTTCGCCTTCTGCCGTCCGGCGAGAGCTGAACTCCAGCGGTCAGGTGCAGCTCTGCCCAACAGCGTGTTCTCAGTTCTGCGGGCAAGCACGCCCTCTTGCCTTGGCCCCGAGAGCAAAGTCCCGAGCGAGCACTCGACTCAGTGCAATGCACCCGGAAGGACGCTCTCGCTCGTCTTTCAAGGAGCGATTCCTAACAGCAGAAGCAGCAGAGGCACAAACTGCATGACGAGAAGGGACAACGTAGGACACGTCTCTGTCCTGGCACATTTTCGTGTGCGATACTTCCCTCCGGGTCTTCGGGCCTTGCGAAGCTCTGTGTACTGCGAGCGCTGCTACTCGCAGCTGAGAAGGACCGTGGAGCTAGCGGCGAATTCGGAGAGCTCTTCGCTGCACTGCGCCGCTCGCAAGCGGCTTCGTTCTTCGCCTTCTGCCGTCCGGCGAGAGCTGAACTCCAGCGGTCAGTTGCAGCTCTGCCCAACAGCGTGTTCTCAGTTCTGCGGGCAAGCACGCCCTCTTGCCTTGGCCCCGAGAGCAAAGTCCCGAGCGAGCACTCGACTCAGTGCAATGCACCCGGAAGGACGCTCTCGCTCGTCTTTCAAGGAGCGATTCCCTACAGCAGAAGCAGCAGAGGCACAAACTGCATGACGAGAAGGGACAACGTAGAACACGTCTCTGTCCTGGCACATTTTCGTGTGCGATACTTCCCTCCGGGTCTTCGGGCCTTGCGAAGCTCTGTGTACTGCGAGCGCTGCTACTCGCAGCTGAGAAGGACCGTGGAGCTAGCGGCGAATTCGGAGAGCTCTTCGCTGCACTGCGCCGCTCGCAAGCGGCTTCGTTCTTCGCCTTCTGCCGTCCGGCGAGAGCTGAACTCCAGCGGTCAGTTGCAGCTCTGCCCAACAGCGTGTTCTCAGTTCTGCGGGCAAGCACGCCCTCTTGCCTTGGCCCCGAGAGCAAAGTCCCGAGCGAGCACTCGACTCAGTGCAATGCACCCGGAAGGACGCTCTCGCTCGTCTTTCAAGGAGCGATTCCTAACAGCAGAAGCAGCAGAGGCACAAACTGCATGACGAGAAGGGACAACGTAGAACACGTCTCTGTCCAGGCACATTTTCGTGTGCGATACTTCCCTCCGGGTCTTCGGGCCTTGCGAAGCTCTGTGTACTGCGAGCGCTGCTACTCGCAGCTGAGAAGGACCGTGGAGCTAGCGGCGAATTCGGAGAGCTCTTCGCTGCACTGCGCCGCTCGCAAGCGGCTTCGTTCTTCGCCTTCTGCCGTCCGGAGAGAGCTGAACTCCAGCGGTCCGGTTCAGCTCTGCCCAAAAGCGTGTTCTCAGTTCTGCGAACAAGCACGCCCTCTTGCCTTGGCTCCGAGTGCAAAGTCACTAGCAAGCACTCACTCAGTGCAATGCACCCAGAAAGACGCTCTCGCTCGTCTTTCAAGGAGTGATTCCTAACAGCAGAAGCAGCAGAAACACAAAGTGGATGACGAGAAGGGAAAATGTAGAACACGTCTCTGTCCTGCCACATTTTCGTTTGCGATACTTCCCTCCGGGTCTTCGGTCCTTGCGAAGCTCTATGTACTGCGAGCGCTGCTACTTGCAGCTGAGAAGGACCGTTGGGCTAGCAGCGAATTCGGAGAGCGCTAAGCACGTAGTCAAGAAGCGAGACGTGTCCCTGCAATGCGGTACTAAGAGCAGCTTCCTCGCGGCGGAGGCGAGCTCCGGCTACAAGTCATTCTCGTCCTGGCAACGGATCTCTGTGAAGGGCGTAGGCGAAAAGCTTTCGTTTTCCATTCGAAGTGCGTGAGAGGCAGACTGTTGCACGGAGCTCTGAGAACAAAGGTGCACGCCCTAGGCGGGCTTGGGCAGAAGCAGCGTTCTCTAGCTCTTGGCTGCCGGCACACTGCTGGCTATGGGGCGCCCCTGCAGGGGCTTCTGGCCGCCGGCAAGTGAAAGCGGAGCCAGGCGTAGGTGTGGGCGAGGGCGGTGAACGAAGCGGCACAAGAGCCGTGTTTGTGTGCACCACGTTACAGGCTACTAGGAGAGGAAGGTGGTTGACTCTCGCTTTCCTTCGCAAGTGCCCTTAGCAGTCGTAAGGAGCTGAACTCCAGCGGTCAGTTTCAGCTCTGCCCAAAAGCGTGTTCTCAGTTCTGCGAACAAGCACGCCCTCTTGCCTTGGCTCCGAGTGCAAAGTCACTAGCAAGCACTCACTCTGTGCAATGCACCCAGAAAGACGCTCTCGCTCGTCTTTCAAGGAGTGATTCCTAACAGCAGAAGCAGCAGAGACACAAAGTGGATGACGAGAAGGGAAAATGTAGAACACGTCTCTGTCCTGCCACATTTTCGTGTGCGATACTTCCCTCCGGGTCTTCGGTCCTTGCGAAGCTCTATGTACTGCGAGCGCTGCTACTTGCAGCTGAGAAGGACCGTGGGGCTAGCAGCGAATTCGGAGAGCGCTAAGCACGTAGTCAAGAAGCGAGACGTGTCCCTGCAATGCGGTGCTAAGAGCAGCTTCCTCGCGGCGGAGGCGAGCTCCGGCTACAAGTCATTCTCGTCCTGGCAACGGATCTCTGTGAAGGGCGTAGGCGAAAAGCTTTCGTTTTCCATTTGAAGTGCGTGAGAGGCAGACTGTTGCACGGAGCTCTGAGAACAAAGGTGAACGCCCTAGGCGGGCTTGGGCAGAAGCAGCGTTCTCGAGCTCTTGGCTGCCGGCACACTGCTGGCTATGGGGCGCCCCTGCGGCGGTTTCTCGCCGCCGGGAAGTGAAAGCGGCTCCAGGCGAGGGGGAGGGAGAGGGCGGTGAACGAAGCGGCACAAGAGCCGTGTTTGTGTGCACCACGTTACAGGCTACTAGGAGAGGAAGGTGGTTGACTCTCGCTTTCCTTCGCAAGTGCCCTTAGCAGTCGTAAGGAGCTGAACTCCAGCGGTCAGTTTCAGCTCTGCCCAAAAGCGTGTTCTCAGTTCTGCGAACAAGCACGCCCTCTTGCCTTGGCTCCGAGTGCAAAGTTACTAGCGAGCACTCACTCGTGTGCTCTTCGCTGCACTGCTCCGCTCGCAAGCGGCTTCGTTCTTCGCCTTCTGCCGTCCGGAGAGAGCTGAACTCCAGCGGTCAGGTGCAGCTCTGCCCAAAAGCGTGTTCTCAGTTCTGCGAACAAGCACGCCCTCTTGCCTTGGCCCCGAGAGCAAAGTCCCGAGCGAGCACTCGACTCAGTGCAATGCACCCGGAAGGACGCTCTCGCTCGTCTTTCAAGGAGCGATTCCCTACAGCAGAAGCAGCAGAGGCACAAACTGCATGACGAGAAGGGACAACGTAGAACACGTCTCTGTCCAGGCACATTTTCGTGTGCGATACTTCCCTCCGGGTCTTCGGGCCTTGCGAAGCTCTGTGTACTGCGAGCGCTGCTACTCGCAGCTGAGAAGGACCGTGGAGCTAGCGGCGAATTCGGAGAGCTCTTCGCTGCACTGCGCCGCTCGCAAGCGGCTTCGTTCTTCGCCTTCTGCCGTCCGGCGAGAGCTGAACTCCAGCGGTCAGTTGCAGCTCTGCCCATCAGCGTGTTCTCAGTTCTGCGGGCAAGCACGCCCTCTTGCCTTGGCCCCGAGTGCAAAGTCCCGAGCGAGCACTCGACTCAGTGCAATGCACCCGGAAGGACGCTCTCGCTCGTCTTTCAAGGAGCGATTACCTACAGCAGAAGCAGCAGAGGCACAAACTGCATGACGAGAAGGGACAACGTAGAACACGTCTCTGTCCTGGCACATTTTCGTGTGCGATACTTCCCTCCGGGTCTTCGGGCCTTGCGAAGCTCTGTGTACTGCGAGCGCTGCTACTCGCAGCTGAGAAGGACCGTGGAGCTAGCGGCGAATTCGGAGAGCTCTTCGCTGCACTGCGCCGCTCGCAAGCGGCTTCGTTCTTCGCCTTCTGCCGTCCGGCGAGAGCTGAACTCCAGCGGTCAGTTGCAGCTCTGCCCAACAGCGTGTTCTCAGTTCTGCGGGCAAGCACGCCCTCTTGCCTTGGCCCCGAGAGCAAAGTCCCGAGCGAGCACTCGACTCAGTGCAATGCACCCGGAAGGACGCTCTCGCTCGTCTTTCAAGGAGCGATTCCTAACAGCAGAAGCAGCAGAGGCACAAACTGCATGACGAGAAGGGACAACGTAGAACACGTCTCTGTCCTGGCACATTTTCGTGTGCGATACTTCCCTCCGGGTCTTCGGGCCTTGCGAAGCTCTGTGTACTGCGAGCGCTGCTACTCGCAGCTGAGAAGGACCGTGGAGCTAGCGGCGAATTCGGAGAGCTCTTCGCTGCACTGCGCCGCTCGCAAGCGGCTTCGTTCTTCGCCTTCTGCCGTCCGGCGAGAGCTGAACTCCAGCGGTCAGTTGCAGCTCTGCCCAACAGCGTGTTCTCAGTTCTGCGGGCAAGCACGCCCTCTTGCCTTGGCCCCGAGAGCAAAGTCCCGAGCGAGCACT